>NC_081408.1:111683871-112023871 GCF_030272615.1 Cryptomeria japonica
GGTGCACCCCTTTTGAACTAAACAAATATAGTTTGGTAAACCTAGACATAAACAAATTAAGTATGCCAATATGATTGATATAAACATCATCTTGGTGTAGTATAATAAAATTGCAACCCTAGCAATTTTCGACTGCATTAGGGTCCTCCTGCATGCGAATTCAAATCCTCTAGCCTGATCGTAGATTGAAGATTGCTCAGCTTGCAAAAACAACTTCTTCCTTGGCCTTTGCATCACCCCATCCACACTCAGCCCTGGAGAAAGTGGTACGACAGGGGCATGGCACCACTATCCCCCCTTGGATAGGGGCGTGGTGCCCTTGTCCTCCCAGGATAGGGGCATGGCACCCATGTCTTTGCCCTATTTTTGGGCAGGACCCTTCCTATTGTTGCATTGTTGGTTGTGCCTCAGGTAGGAAACTCCCTCGATGTCATCTCATGATGAAATTCAAATCCACCAAACATGTATTTAAGGGATATTTGTCCTCTCATTTGCACAGGTTGAATAAGTTGAAGTTGGATAAGATTGGAGTATGCATAAGCGATCAAGCATTCCAGACCATTCAAGCATTTCAAGCATTCTTTTCTATCATTGAGCATTCTCAAGTCTCCCTTCAAGGCTAGGTGTTGCATTCAAGTCAAGGATTCAACCATTAAAGAGGAGATTAATTTCAATACTCAATTCCACACAAGCACTTTTATCAACATTGCTACTACAACCTCCCTTGAGGTGATTTATAATTCAATCTTTCCTTACTTGGTTAATTCCAAAACTGGGGTTTGACCTAAAGGAAAACCCCCAATCCCAACTCATTTTCCTCTCTTTTCTGTGTGTATGTTGGGGGTGTGCAACTTTTCTTTCGGATTCAGGCTCCATTTGTAGAGGCAGAAAAACCCTTTTCATTTCGTGGATTTTTCGGAGGACTGTGTACATTCCCACCACGGTCTGGGCAACTTTTCTTCAAATTCATAGGGCGACTTGGTCTCAACATTTTACTGCCAGATCCAAGTGCACATTTTCATCCCATATTCCGATCTCAAGTTATAATCAATTCTTTGTCACTTTTTCACTACATAATTCAATCAGTTTCCTTTCCATTTCAAACAAGGAAGAGGGGATCAAATTATCATTCCCAGTTCATTCAAAATTCAATCCATCATCTTCATGTGGAGAGATTGAATCTAGTGAATTATCCTCTTCTCTTTCTAATGTAATGGTGAAAAGTGCTTGAATGGTAATCGATAGCGAAACACTCATCTCTCTTTGAGGGAAAGGGTAGTTTCCTTCTTGATTTACCATTCACCATTTTCCCTCCATACATTTTGGTGAACTCGACATCTTGCATGCTTTCCTTTGAACAAAATTGCATATTTTTCATTTACAAACTTTCAAATTTCTACAAACTTAGTGGTTAAATCATTAAAAATCCTAGTTTTTAAAATTAAATTTGAACTTGTGATTGGTAAAAATTGCTTGTGGTTATCTTAGATCTGAAAATTATTTTGATTGTCAAATTCAATTTCCATATTGTCTTGTTCAATTTGCAATTAAATTTTACAAAATTAAGAGGTTACATGTTAAAACCCCAATATTCAAAAATAATCTCGAACTTGTGCAAAAATTGGATTTCCATTTAATTTTCAGATTTCTGATTGTTCTCAAATTTGTCTTCAATCCTACAATTCAAATTTTCAATTTTCCCCCTTTTTACCAAAATTCAAATTTAAAAATTAAGTGGTTAGGTCATAAAACCCTAATTTTCAAATTTAATTGGATTTTGTGTGAATTTCAAGTCAATTTCATTTACATTCAGATTTCTAAACATTTTCCAAGGTGTCCCTATCCATTAGATTCGACCTTTTAGAAAATTGCAATTCAATTCCTCTTTTTCTTCAAAACCCTAATAGGGTTCTATTTTCACATTTGCGCCTTCATTTTTCCTATCTAGAGATCATAAAATTCAACAATTTTTGGGGGTTAGCTTTAAAATCATCATAATATCCATCCCTAAAAAATTTCGAAAAAAGTTGGTCGGACCATGTGCGTTCCCGCCACGGTCCTCGACTTTTTTCTCAAAATTTTGGGAGACTGTTATGACTGTATTTAATAACCTAAATCTAGAAGATTGGCTGATTTTATCATTTTTTGATCCCCCTAGAATTGGAAATACCTTCAAAATTCAACATTTCAACTTTCAAGAATTTTTTTAAAACTAAGAGGTTAATTATAGTCTACCTTGATTTTAAAAATTATGATTTTAAGATTAAGTGGTATTCCCTTTGCCCTAGTTTTAAAATTTCAATTTCATTTCATTTTTGGAAATTGTGTCATCCTCTTCCTCCAACAAAGTTCAAATTGTGTAATCATTATTTTCTTAAATTTTGCATTAGCCAATTTTGTAAGCTTTATTTCACAATTCAAAATTCAAATTTTCCCTCTAGTGCATGAGTTGTACCACTATTAGTCCTACCTATCCTATCTCTGTTAGAACAAAGCATTATAATTAAGGCTTCCCAAGGTTTAATTACCAAGGAGATGGAGCCTAATTTGGGTGACTTCTTTAATGACGATCATGCTATTTTTTCCCATCCTAATCATGTACCTATTCACGCCATTAATGAATCCCATGATGAAGAAGAAGCTTTAATTAGGGTTTCTTAAGATCAACTTTCTACATTGGAAAATAAATTTGATAGCTTTCAACAATGGATGTACCAAGAATATCCTAATAGTGAAGCTCTTCCATTAATTGAAGGTCTTAAGCGCATGCTTCAAAGTGATAAGAATGGAATTAATATATTACATGGCATTGCACATATTTTGGATTCTAATGTCATGCCTATCAATATCTATGCCGAAACTCTAGATTACTCACAACCTTCAACACAAGTCAATTCTTCTATTCCTTTGACTAATCCTATGACTAGTATTCCTACTTTCACATCCAACATCATGGCTACTTCAACTCAAAATGTCATCCCTACAACAACTAGTCATGGGGGCAATCCATCTTCTTCATTTAATCCTCCATCTTTACCTATGTCTTCCATGATTGTTCCTATTATTCCTCAACCAATCAATGTGACACAAGGAGGTAATTCCTTCAACAAATTTATTCCTCATTTAAGTGTCCCTTTCCCTACTCAATCATCACCAATTCCTACTTATCCTAATGTCCACCACCTTATTCTCAGTCCATGCCTCCTTTTAATAAAATCACACCACCTGCTTAATCACCTATGTCTAACATCAATTCTTCTACCTAAGCGACAATCAACAATCTTGCTCAAACTGTGTCTTCCTTACAACAACAAATTTCTTCCATTAGTCAATTGAAGTTTAGCACCTTTGATGTTGCGAGCCCACTTTCTCTTGATATTGTTAAATTCATGCCACCTAAACATGTTGAGATCCCTCAATTGTAACTCTATAATGTAAAAGGTGATCCTCTTACGCATGTCAAAATATTCCAAACCTTGTGTACCGATTTTGCTTATGATAAAAGATTGCTTGCAAAATTATTTACAAGAACACTACGAGATAATCCCTTACAATGGTATTGCTCTTTGACTTCTTATTCTATCACTTCCTTTCAACAACTAGAAAATGCTTTCATCCAGCAATTTCAAAACAACATTGGTCCTAAAATCACTTTGACTGATTTAATGCATTGTAAACAAGATGTGAAAGAAAAAGTGACTGTTTTCATTGGTAGATATATGCATTTGTTTTCTCAAATTTCTTTTCATGTGCCTAAAAATTAATTCAAAGAATTTTCATTTCTAATTTACAAAAAGATATCAAGGAAAATATTCTTTTGCCAAACCCCCCCTCAATTCAAGATTTGATTGCACAAAATTTGAATGAATTGAGGGGGATTGCAGAAGTATATCATAGGATCCCTCGTCTAAACCCATTGTTTGATCCTCTCACATCGATCATAAAAAGTATGGAAACCATGATTGAGGAGCACGATGCCGCCCTTTTGTGGTGAGATTCTATAAAGGAAAAATATGTAGATGGCTTGTCATATAAGGATATCAAGGATCTTGAGAAATCCAAAGCCAAAATCGCCTCATTGTTTGTCAATCCCCATACTGGTCAGCCCGTAGATCCCAAAAAAACAAAACTTTCTATCAAATGGTGCACAAATGATGGGATTGTGAAAAACTTTTGGGATCGTTGGTGGATGGTTTTCGACAAACTACCCAACAACAATCTTGACATCCCCTTCTATTTCATAAAAAAATTGTATGCTGAGTTTGTTTTACACAAACATGTGAACTACTTTGACATCCAACCTTTCCATGGTGTAGGTTTAGGTATGCCCCAAAATAGACCTGGGGTAGTCAGAGTAGTCCAGGGCCCATATGTCCCCCCTCCTCCTGTTGATCCCCCACTTGCAATTTAGCATCCTGATATCATTTGTGAGGCGGCTTCACGGACCATATCGACTATTCACTCTTTGAGTAGCCTTTTGGTTTCTCACGCTGTGTTAGTAGCTCAGCCTACTCTTGATGGTAGCAGTGCATCTAGTGCGGGTGACATGTCATCCTCGGCTCCACACATATGCGTGCCCCATAGTTGTGTCATGTGTGGGCACGTATGCTTGGGTCCAGTTGGACAACCTGTTGATCCTCCTATGGATAGTACAGATTATGAGGTGCATGAGATGCATGATGCACTAGATGTTATTGCATAGACTGGAGGGTACCCTAGGGAGTTCTCACATGCTAGAGTCGAGGAGGCATTGTCATCATACATTGATGATGTATTGGTAAGATTTGTGTTTTCACAGTTCATGTTATATTTTAATTAAATATTTATAAATTAGATAATATTAAGTACTAATTTTTATTTACATGGTCTATTTAACAGTTGATGATCGAGGATGAGTTGAGACAAATTCAGGAGGGCACCTTGTCAACCATTTCATTTGGCCTTGATAGCTTGATGGTACATATATTATTGCACCTAGTCATTTGTATTTTATTGTACATACATGCTCATCATTTATATTTGTATTAATTAGATTATGTAGTAACTTGCATGTATATCTTATTTTACTCTTGTAGGGCACAAGCAGCACGAGTGCAGTGCAGTATGATTTAGGATCCGGTAGTGCAATTGGAGACAAGGGAAAGGTAATTGAATGCAAATATGATTGAATGAATAGTTTAAATAACTTATAGTGATTATACATGTCTAGACACAGATTGATTGTTTCTTATACTTGTTGTGTATATATACAGAGAACTCTTGGCTTCACATCCTTGATGACTACACCCAGTATACCTGAAGAAGAAGAAGAGATGCCTTGAGTAGATGTGTGTTTATTTTATTATTTGATTAGTAGATATAATTTGTTATTATCAGTGACAATTATATGCTAACTTGTCTCAATGTCATGTTTTTGAACATGTGTAGGTTGTGTATCAAAATATTCAAAACATACCTCCTCTACCAAAGACATACATCAAGAGTCCTGCAAAGCTGAAGAGAAAATGTGGAGATGAGGTAAACATGAATAGTTCAATTATAGTTCATTTTTATGTTAACTTTTCGAAGGTGAATTATAAAATATAACTAATATTAATCGTGGTTTGTTTTTCTTGTGCAGGATCCTTCAGAGCTTAGCAGTGCAATGAATAGGATCAATTTTGATTATCCATCAGCAACTTAGGATATTATAGATAGTTTTGGGATGCTTACATGTCTAGTTGGCATGTATATTCTGTATATGGACATACATTCACGTATTTAGACATACATTTTGTTTCAGTTGGCGTTTATTGCATATTTGTGTATGGACATACATTTGTAATCATTCGACATTTTTATATATACAGAAGTTGATATTCAATCATATAAATTGTTTCTCATCTATGCATGGTGTTATCATGGAAATATTTAATCTTCATTCCAATAATTAACAATGGCTAATAATGGCTATTTAATGAACAATAAAATTCATTTCATTTCATCGTAACTGTTGTTTTTATAATGAACAATATAATTCATTTAATGAATAATACAATACAATTCATTTAATGAACAATACAATTTATGAACAATACAATTCATTTAATCAACAATACAATACAATTCATTCAATGAACAATACAATGAATGAACAATACAATTCATTTAATGAACAACACAATACAATTCATTTAATGAACAATAATTGATAGAATTCATTATTACCCTATGCATTGTCCTATTTTTCCCCCCACCTTGGTCAAACGCTTGGGGTTTTATTAGGGCAGCAATTTTTCTGTTGGCAAAAAAATCGTCAGTCTCACTCAATCAAATGGTGTCGCATGGCTGATTTCACATTCTACTCATTGCGATGATGAACCATTGGCTTTGACATGTCCAGTTAGGTATTACGCATGCTCCTATTTTTCCCCCCCACTCGATCTGATGCTCAGGGTCATACCCTACCAGCATCATCCCTCGAGTGCCCTAAGTGCTCAAAATTGTCAAACTTTGACGAGCCCTTACTTGGAACCTGTGGCACCTCCAAACGATCCATTTAAACTGATGCGGTCATGAGAGGGATCCCTACAAAATCCTATTTCAGTTTTTCAAGTTGCCCTACGGTTTTATTAGGGCAGCAATTTTTTTGTTGGCAAAAAAAATCATCAGTCTCACTCAATCGAATGTTGTCAGGTGGCCAATTTGTCGTTGTGCTCATCGCAATGATGAACCGTCGGCTTCGACATGTCTAGTTAGGCATTATTACCCTATGGATGCTCCTATTTTTCCCCCCCACTTGATCCGACGCTCAGGCTCATACCTTACCGGCGTCGTCCCTTGAGCGCCCTAAATGCTCAAAATTGTCAAGCTTTGATGGGCCCTAACTCGAAACCCATGGCACCTGCAAATGATCTGTTTGAACCTATGGGGCCACAAGAGGGGTCCCTACAAAAGTCTATCTCTATTTTTCAATTTTCCCTATGGTTTTTGATGCCCTCCTAAATGGCACACAAGGTTAGTTTAAGATCAAACAACACAAAACACACAAAGCATTTAGCGTTAGTCAATCTAAACTAAACATATGAAGGCATTCCAAAAGAGACACTAAAAACATGCTAATGAATCTAACTAAAGAAGTAAAGATAATGAGATATCTCCAACTATCTCTTAGCATGATATTAGCTCCTTCTCCCTTGTTCCTCTCCTCTCCAAGTTCCAAAATGGTGTAGCTCTCAGCAGCTTTTTGCACTATGGATGCTTATGGAGAATTGAGATTGTAGTATAGCTCCAAACATGAAATGAAAAGCTATTTTTATGCTAAAATGATGTATTTTAACCAAAAAGACAAGATTTAGTTATGCTATGCTAAATGCTCTCTAAAATGGCTATAGTCTAAATGCTTACAAGTTTTCCGGATCTGGATTATGAAGGAATGGGCTCTATTTATAGGAAAAAATGGAGCAATGGATGGCCAGGATTGAATGATTTAATCAAGGGTCAAGCTTGAAAGTTGGGGAGTCCATGTGCACAAATGGGACCAATGAAATGGTGACAAATGTCAACATAGGGTTGGGTTGAAAGAAGAGGTTGGAGGCATTAAAGGGCTGAGAAGACCTCATGGTTATCTAAAGGCTAAGAGTCAAGCCTAAATTAGGATTACCCACTGAATTAGGAATTAATCCAAGGATAAACCTTTGTGCAAATGATTAAGAGATAATCATGGTCAAAGCATTGAAGGCTTGATGAGACCCTTGGGTTGGGTAGAGGTTGAGTCAAAACAAATGTTTTAACCATGTGGGAGGTTTGAATTAACCATTAATGGTTATTGGAGACTTTGGGGGATTAAGTGGTTGAAGGTTGAAAGCCTTTAATGTTTATCAAAGACTTTGGGGTCTTTGAGAAGTGACTCCATTTTGCTTAGGAATGTGACAATATTTAGGAGGTGGATTAGGCTAATTGGGAAGGGTTTAGAAGAATCTAGAAGGGGATTAGATTTTGCAAGTGGATTTGGTGGGTGAGGGAAAATAGGATTTTATTAAAAATAAAATTCATTTATTTTAATAAATGTGTGCAAGTTGCATTTTTAGGAAAATGCAAGTGGGGGGGGGTTTTAAAATGATTTAAATAAATGTTAATTTATTTAAAAGAGGAATAGGGGGATTTTAATTAAATAAATTGATTTTATTTATTTAATTGAATGGAATTGGATTTGATGAATTAATTAAAATAAATTGAATAATTTATTTAATTAATAGAAGAATGTTTGGGGATGAATTAATTAAATATTTAATTTAATTAATTGATGGCTAGTGGATTTTTAATCAAATAAATACGAAATATTCATTTAATTAAAATGAACAGATTTATGTGACTACAGTTTTATTAGGGCAGCAATTTTTCGGTTGGCAAAAAAATTGTCAGTCTCACTCAATCGAATGATGTCACGTGGCCAATTTCTTGTTCTGTTCATTGTGATGATGAACCGTTAGCTCCGACATGTCTAGTTAGGCATTATTAGCCTATGCATGCTCCTATTTTGCCCCCCCACTCGATCCAACGCTCGGGGTCATACCCTACTGACATCGTCCCTTGAGCGCCCTAAGTGCTCAAAATTTTCAAACTTTGATGGGCCCTAACTCGGAATCCATGGCACCTGTGAATGATCCATTTGAACCTACGGGGCCATGAGAGGGGTCCCTACAAAATCCTATCTTGGTTTTTCAATTTTCCCTACGGTTTTATTAGGGTAGCAATTTTTTGGTTGGTGAAAAAATCGTCAGTCTCACTTAATGGAATGTTGTCGTGTGGTCAATTTCTCATTCTGCTCATCATGATGACAAACCATCAACTTTGACATGTCCAGTTAGGCATTATTACCCTACGCATGCTCCTATTTTTCCCCCCCACTCGATCCAACACTCGGGGTCATACCCTACCAACGTCATCCCTTGAGCACCCTAAGTTCTCAAAATTGTCAAACTTTGATGGGCCCTAACTCAGAATCCATGGCACCTGCAAATGATTTGTTTAAACCTACAGGGCCATGAGAGGGGTCCCTACAAAAGCCTATCTTGGTTTTTCAAGTTGCCCTACAGTTTTATTAGGGCAGCAATTTTTTGGTTGGCAAAAAAATCGTCAGTCTCACTCAATGGAATGTTGTCGTGTGGCCGATTTATCATTCTGCTAATCATGATGATGAACCATCAACTCTGACATGTCTAGTTAGGCATTATTACCCTACGTATGCTCTTATTTTTCCCCTCCACTCGATCCGACGCTCAATGTCATACACTACTGACGTTGTCCCTTGAGCGCCCTAAGTGCTCAAAATTGTCAAACTTTGATGGGCCCTAACTCAGAATTCGTCGCACTTGCGAACTATCCATTTGAACCTATGGGGTCACAAGAGGGGTCCCTACAAAAGCCTATCTCGGTTTTTCAAGTTGCCCTATGGTTTTATTAAGGTAGGAATTTTTTGGTTGGCAAAAAAATCGTCAGTCTCACTCAATGGAATGTTGTCGCGTGGCCGATTTCTCATTCTGCTCATTGCGATGACAAACCGTCAGCTCTGACATGTCCAGTTAGGCATTATTACCCTACGCATGGTCCTATTTTGCCCCCCCACTCGATCCAACGCTCGAGGTCATACCCTACGCATGTGACATCCATGAAGGGATATGAAGGGATATTTTGTAAACAATCAGAAACCTTTAATGATAATCAAGTTGAAGCCTTGAGATTTATGCAATATGGTTCAAGTCCAAAATTGTACCCTGAAGCCACACACTCTTCCCTCTCCCAGCATACACTAATGAGTCACAAGTTAACATAGAATCTGGAAGGATTTGACGGGAGTGTTTTGATTTTACTTATGTCTTGTGTATTATAATAAAGACCAATTTGCTAATGTGACATCTTCATATGAGAGAAAAGCTTCATTTTATCTCAATACAGTTGTACCTATTTCATTATTAGAAAAAATAAATATACAAAGATCTGTTATTAGCATCCTCTATATTATGGATTTGAATTGATGTTCTCAATTAGTTCTTATTTGTTCATCTTTTCTTCATAAGGCACAACCATCTGGTGGTTATCATATCAGGTCAACCATCAATGACTTTCAAAGTAATTGATATTTATTCCTACACCTCACACTCACAAGATTAATAATGAAATGACATTTATGATTCATCAAATGCTGACAATGTCTAATCAAATTTCAACTTCAAGATGTATACAACATATCATATTCAACTTCAAGATGCATACAACTTACCATATTCAAGCTCATGCCAACCACCACTTGGGAAGCATCAAATTAGAAATTTACTAATCTGACTCATACTACTGTCAAAAGCATCAAAGATGCTATTGCTAGAGATCACCATGCTCCATTATGGAGAGAATATTAGGTGCATCTGATGTGAGCGTCTGAAAATGAAACAATGTTATTCAATTGCCAAAATCTAATTGACTTTATTTTATAAACCATTAATGAATAAAAATAGACAAGGTTACTTGAGTGAAAGTTCGATGACCACCTTGACTAGTAGGTGTTGATGTTGAAGGCCCAACATTAACCTATTTACCTGACTATCAATGTCAAATGTTTGATTCAATAGATCATCTGTCATGACAATTTGATCCACTGCAGATGTGTCCTGGCCACATGCATTTGAATCATTTTAATGATAATAAACACAACAAGACCCACAGTTTAATCTCATTAATGCACAAAGAAATATGTACTATGACCAAGAGAGGGTCTTGTCAATGATGAATGATCTAGCATGAACCTGTATTTTTAAGAATTGTTAGTCTACACATAAAATGCATGGATGAACATAAAGGATTTATGATAATCACTTCAACTAAAATGCATGATAATAAATGAAAAGGTGGGAGTATATGCCATAAAAATACGTCCCTTCGAATTATATCAACAAAACCCACTATGTTGATGCAAAAATCGTAATGTGATACTATTGTATATCATCAAAAAAGACCTTCATGAGCATAAAGGTTATGCGATAATTATATCATTAAAAATTATCAAATAGTGTTGTCTAATAACAAAAATTGTAAAGCTCATCAAATGCATGATAATAAGTCGTGTTGCAAAAATATGTCCCTTCCAATTATATCGAGTGTACTCGCTATGTGCATGCAAAAACCGTGTTGCCAAAAAAAAAATGTTCATCAATAGACCTGCATTTTGAACACATCCTTAATATACACGTAACAAACTTGAACATTAAGGTTTAATGATCATTGTTTGAAATCAAATGCATGATAAAAAAATAAGGCACCATTAAAGACCTACTACTCAAGTGTGCCTGAAGGGTCATCTCTTTGTTTAAGAGTATCCAGTATTGCTTCATGATCAGCAATAGTCACTGTCCATAGCTCTTTGGTCTTCGGTTTTGCTTGATGCTTCAACAACCAGGGATAACTTTAAGAAACCCCGCCCCCCTCCCCTCCTGGGCAACTGTGTAAAATCCTGGCGAATCAGATATTATTTTCAGGGGGAAATTTTCATATTGATGGTGAAATTCTTTTTTTAAATGATGAAACAATTATTTTGTATTGGCGATTTTTTTTCTAGGGTGCGAAAATGCCATAAATTTCTAGCGAATAATACCTTGTTCTATGGGGAAAATATTTATTGTGGGAGGCGAATAATTATTGTTAAAAGGAACAAATATATAATTGAATGAGTGAAAATTTTTACTTCGAAGGAAAAATTATTTAAATGTATTGGCAATTTTTTATCCACCACTTGAAAATTATTTAAATGTATTGGCGATTTTTATCCACCACTTGAAAAAATTTTAATTTGTTTTGGCAAATATTTTGTTATTTATGATACAATATATAATTCATTGGTGATTTCATAAATTCATTGCCATTAATAGACAAGGAAAATCACATCACATCAGTACATCACATCACATAATACATTGAGTTCGGACTCTGCACGATGTATCAATAAGTGCGGCCTCTTTGACATGTAAAGGGTGACACCTACCTAAAATCTATCAATGATTTTAAATCGTTTGATGATCGTATATCAATGGCTGGAGTTTTATTTTGGCCCAATTTTCTGAAGAGAACATAGCTCACCAGAAAGTGTCTGGAATGGAATTGGATTCAATAGACACGTATCAAATGTCACGAATCACGATTGATAATTTCATTCATTTAATATATATCTTTTCACTTACGACAATCCACTCTGTCCCCACGACTTCCAATGTGATACTTGCCAATTTGGTACTGGTTCATAGCTGTTTCCAATTTCGCACACTCGTGCATTTATGGGAAATATTTGCAGAGATACGAAAGATTTAAAATTTTTTATAGCAGTTAATACTGTTAAAGAAGTAATTATTACAATCAAGAGCTTCAACAATTTATATACGATCTATGCTTCTTTCATCTTCAATTAGCCTTTGCCATTTAGTAGATAAATCATTAGAGCTCACGGTATTTTAGGTTTATAGGCTCACTGCTCAGGTTGTTTAATTTGTTAATCTGTTTTCTCAAGATGGACACTCCCATCCGCTTGAGAAGCATTTCTGCAAAGGACCAGAGGGCCTTTCTAGTCTCCGTTAGAGACCCAACCCTCCAATCAGTCTGCAAGCAGGTTGGGTCATTCACCAATGAAGCTGTGTGGATGGTGCTGGGTAGAGAAGTTTTGTGAAACAAAAATAGGTACCGTGTTAACACGGACCTTACATCCCGCTTCTTAGCATCTCTTGTGGACTTGGGAGGAGACAAGGTGGATATGCTGATGCTATTGAGGAAGGTTTTTAAGGAAGACTTCCTCAGAGATGACATTACTCTTGTCGTTCTTGCAGAAGTAGAGGTGGGGATCCCTCGGGCGAGTGATTTATCCAAGCTTCTCCTCCCTAACCAAACACTGCCAGTGGCCAGGAAACCGTTTCTCCTAAACCTGAATGCGGAGTAGCTGACGCATCACAGAAAATGGGTGCGGATTGGCAGGGACTTCCTCCAGAAATGGTTCCTCTTGGATGACTTTCCAAAATACATGTGGCTTGAAGAACTCTCTCAGCTTATGCTGTCTGAAGAATTCTACATGGAAGGAGGGCCAGATTCTTAGGGAAAAATTGTAAACAATTCCACTACCTGTAGTTTTGTTTTCCTATGTCCTTGAACCCTAACAGGCTGAGTGCCAGAGGCTCAATCATTTTGGCTTTTAAGTTTTGGGGGGACTCAAGTCTCTGATGAAAAAATTGTAAATTTCAAAAGCATAAATAATTTAATGATAATTTTTCAAATTCTAGTTTGTTTCACTTTGCCTCTTACATTCTTATGGATATAAAAATGCTTTCTATAATTCTATTTCATTTTTATTAATTAATTTCTTTCAAATGCTTTTTGTATATGAGCTACGTTATTTCAATTATTTGTTAAACAATGGAAATAAATTTAATACCGTGATCTTTTTCTGTAATGCTATAAAAAAAATAAAAATTCAATTCATTTCATTAATTATTTGTACATTGATTATGGTTGATTATAATTTTATAAATATATACTATTACTATATAGTCATTCAAAATACAAAATTTCAAAAGTTGCAAGATACAAAAGTTTATCGGTCAAGGTTTTTTCATTCAATTAACTGAAATGTTTCAAAATACAAAATTTGTCCACAGCTTATAGCAAGTAGACAAAAAAACTAGTTCATTGCCGATAGGCTGCTCACTTAGTCTCACTATCCCCCTGGTCCTCCCAGTCCCTCCCCTCCTCAGAGGTCGATGCTTTGGCTTTCCCTTTTGCTGCTTCAACTTTCATTTTTGGAATGTAGTTTAGGAACCCGAAGTCGGGGTCGCCCTCCAAGCTTGCCAGTAGCTATATGGCCCTTCCTTCTTCAGCCCTATCTCTCAATTCCCTACCAACCTCCATCCTTGCCACCACATGCAAATCATTCAGGACTTCATCCACCCTCATTAATTTAACAAAGAGTTTTATCGCTTCCCACCCCACTCGGGCTCGTTCACGGCACTGGTATTTGATTTCATCCTCTGGGCCATGAATAAAAGGAAGCAATTCCTCCTAGTCGTCCCCTTCCATAATTCAAATGCCAACTCCCGGCAACACCCACTCCAAGATGGAATCCAGGTTAATCAAAAACTCCCCATCAATCAATTTGACCAATGTGAGTTTTACCTTTTCCACCTCCGGTTCAAATTCACAAGCCCACGCCATAATCAGAGAGTAAACCTCCATGTTAGTTCGATACTGGTGACTGATATGTGTCACCTCCTCTGCAAGCATCAGTCGAGCTGCCACCCACAACTTCTCCTCCTTAAACCTGAACAGTCCTTGCATTTGTTTATCAGATACTTTGCCCAAAAAGGGCACCAACTTCTTGTCTGTTCGAAGTGTGAAATTGGCCTCCATTGTCACCTGCAATTTCAAAATCACTTCCTACAAAAAATGTCTTACAGAAGGTACGATTCTATGAACTACAGATTTTTTATGCAGCTGCTTCAAAGCAAAAAGTGGTACACAGATCAAAAGGTAAAAAAATTTGCCTCTATCTTAGCTCTTATAGGTCAGGTAATGAATGTGCACGATAAGACTTAATGCCATGAGATCAAGAAAAAGATTTCCTGGCATCCTTCCCTTCCTCCTTTCGTGCGGCATGCCACAGACAACTCCTTGTGCAACAATTAATCGCCACCTTGCCATTTGTACTTTCCAAATTTGCTCACCTTAACAGGTTGAGGATTGTAGTTGCACATTTTTAAAAATTAATAGAGTAAATTTATGTTGAAATTATATTTTTTTTTTTTTAAACTATTTTTGAAAATTATATATCGTAAACATATTTTCAAAGAATTTTGTTAAACTTTAAATTAATATTTTAGATTTAATATTGAATGTTTTCTTTTTAATAATAAACTTTTACCTTTCAAATTGCATATCAAAATTTATATTTTTATTTAGTTATTTGTTTTATTCTCAGTTCTCAAACTATTGCCCGGAATTGAACATTTTAAATTTAATTAAATAGAATTAAGTTTATAGTCTATAGACTATAAATCTCTTTTTCGGGCGGAATTTTAAAATGAATAAATAGACTTTAAAAAGAGACTTGAAATTTTGAAAAGTAACACAAGTATGGTGATGTGCTAGAAAAATGGCAAAAGTCGTGGGACCACTTCATCTTAAACAGGTACCATCGACCGTTGGATGAACAAAGATCAACGGCTAGAGTGGATTTCGGCCCGAATGTGGGAAGTGAACACCATTTTGAGAACTTCGCCCGGAATTGGACATTTTAAATTTAATTAAATATAATTAAGTCTATAAAGGCTTTTTTCGAGCGGAGGTTTAAATTGATTAAATAGACTAAAAATCAAACCTGAAAAGTGACACTAGTATGGTGACGTGCCAGAAAAATGGCAAAAGTCATGGGACCCAATACATCTTAAAACAAGTACGATCGATCGTCGGATGAACAAAGTTCAATGGCTTAGGGTGGGTTTTGGGGCGAATATGGGAAATGAACAGATTTCTAAGAACTTTGCTCAAAAAAGTGACACGAGTATGGTGACGTGCCTGAAAACTGGCAGAAGTGATGGGACCCATGGCAACTAACAACAGGTACCATCGTCTGTTGGATGAGCAAGATCAACGGCTTAGGATGGATTTCGGCCTGAATGTGGGAAGTGAACACATTTGGGAGAACGTTGCCCGGAATTGAAATGTTTTAAATTTAATTAAATATAAGTAAGTCTGTAAAGCACTTTTTTGGATGAAAGTTTAAAATTATTAAACAGACTTAAAAAACACACTCGTAAAGTCAAAATAGGTACCTTGGTCCCTCGTTCGTTGGATGAGCAAAGATCAATGGCTTAGGGTGGATTTCTACCTGAATGTGGGAAGTGAACACATTTGGGAGAACTTCACCCGGAATTGAACGTATTACATTTAATGTCCTCAGAAATTCAGAATTTATACTAAAGTATTGAATGTTTTGTCCTTCGGCATCGAATAGTTATTAATAATAATTAATAAAATTACAACATGATTCTTAATGTCCTCGTAATTTATACTGAAGTAATGAATGTTTTGTCCTTCAGCATCGAATAGTTATTAATAGTAATTAATAAAATTACAACATGATTCTTGATATTTTGCCCTTTAGGTTTTACTTTTCTACTTTTTAGAGTTTTCAAATTAAGAGACTCGTAAATCATAATCGTCTTTCATTTCTTGGATAAACCTGTAAATCGAGGGATATTCAGAAACGGCTACTAGATTGAGGAATGAAAGTTGCAACAGAGACTGTTTGTGCCAATCTAGTGAAATAGAAATTCCAATTTCTGGGTAAAATCTAGAACACCTACATCCTGCCTTTTTTGCTTTTGGTAATCTCGTGGTCCAATTTGAGGGTCAGCATTTTTAGGTTTTTATCTAGCTACCTAGCATTATTTTGAATTATTAACAATAATAGTGATGGGGAAAACAGGAAGCAGTAGTTCAACAAGAAGCCAAGTGAAAAACAAAATGTACCTTAACCTAACTGAACTGGTTAAAACACCAGGTTTCACTGATGAATACCATGATATTTATGACCTTGCTATCCATGGTGAAAAGCGTATCATAGATATTAGATATACATTGTCTAGTAAGGCGGTAGATGCATCCAGGGCAAAATTTACTATTTTGAACCCAATGTTACAACAAAAAACAAATAAAATTGCATCATGGGATGTTGGATTGGGAAGCATGGTGTTACCTGAAGTATTCCCTTGCCTTGAT
Organism: Cryptomeria japonica; assembly: GCF_030272615.1. Taxonomy (NCBI): domain Eukaryota; kingdom Viridiplantae; phylum Streptophyta; class Pinopsida; order Cupressales; family Cupressaceae; genus Cryptomeria; species Cryptomeria japonica. The sequence continues at coordinate 111,700,657 of NC_081408.1, forward strand.
TTTGTCATGGTCCGCGCCGAAAATTATGATGAAGATAAAAAAGCAATTGTCAATAAAAATACAAAAGAGGAAATTCTATCCATAAACAAGAGAGAATTTTCTCATTTGTTCAACCTAGGATTTGAAGCCCAAAATTCAAACGTCCAAATTGACCTTGAAAAGCTGGCAGGGAATTATGAGAGTCTCGATCCAAGTCATAGAGATTCATTTATCAAAGGTCTAATAAAGATTGGTACTAGTATTGTGTTGGATCAGAATCATAAGCCTCCTTATGATTCTAAAATTTTTGTTCCATGGGTTGGGGATACTATTTCCTTGCTGTCATTTTTCTTGGGATTGGAAAATGATAGGGAAGTGGGTGCAAGCCTTCTTGAAATGATTTATAATATGCATTGTGCAAGTCAGCCAGTAAGATATAATTTTATTGATCACATTGTAAAATCCATGCAAAAACAATTACTTATGATCAAAAAAGGTTCCTGTAAGACATTTAGGTTCTCATCCTACTTGTGCTATCTCCTTCTATCCAAGTATCATGCAATATTTGAGACCAACAAGCTTCAAATTGTGAGCTATAAGATTGATGAGAAGACTGGGAAGAGAATAGACTGTCCAATATATGATTGGAGCCCAAAGATAAGGATGGATGATAATAGAAAGAAATACAACCATTTTGTAGACTTCTTTTTGGCACCAATGTATAATGAAATTACAAGCACTCCAATGCCTAGGTTGCCTATGTCTTGTAGAGATTGCATTCAACTCAGAAGTCAAATAGAATTGGCTGACTGGTTCTTCATGGAAGAATTCACTGTGTTAAGGTTTTATGGATCAACAGTAAAACCATACAGACTTCCAATACATGTGACAGAGAGGGTATTTGCATTAGAGTATGTACGGCAATTGGAGAGCACAAATAGGTACTTCCATGGTCAGCAAAAGAAGAGCATATTTCCTTCCTTGCCTTTCTCATGTGGAGGGTTCGCATTTGAGAGAAAAGCATTCATTGTGGCACATGATTTCTTGACAGTTTTTAACTTTGGTGATGAGGGTCTCTGGCAGTATGATCCAATTAGTGTAGTTCAAGCAAGGCTTAAGAAAAATGGGAACTCTTCAGTGTTATGTCAACATGAAAGTAAACCATTGCTAGAAAAGATTAGAAACAAGGACTATTGAGATGAGGTTAAAAAAGAGATGGAGAAAATTGCAGCTGACAATAACATTTCAACAGAAGAAATTTCATCACAAATTATGCAGGGCCAGTGCATCCAAAATAGGAGGTCCTACAATTTCTACATAAAATCTGCTAATCCATGTAAGAAAACTATTCCCAAATCAATTCTGCATGAATGTAAAGAGAATTATTGGACTCAAACCAAAATAAATGATTTTTGGACTATGAGGAGGAATCTTGGTGAACCAAAGACAAGTGCAGAATTTGATAGCATCAACGAGGATGAAGAGTTTAGAAAATTGTGGAATATGGAGCATCCCACAACATCATATGATAGGAGTGAAGATGTTGATCAGTATGAGCCTGAGGTTGAGCCCACTCAAACAACTACTACAGTCCCTAAAATATTAGGTGAAGTCAATGAGGCAATGAAAGAGAAATATATCAAAGGGTCAAGCATTGTGGAAAAAATGGGATTTGAAGGTGGTGGTCTAGGTCCCAGAGGAGAGGGCATTTGGTATCCACTTCAGGTACAAAATCCATCAGGGTCAAAATCAAAAGGTCCTTATAGACCAGTCATTGGACTTGATTCTTCATATTCATCAAGGATAGGTACTACTCACTACCCTCAAGGTCTGCCTACATTTGTTTCTGGTTCAAATCCACAACCACCACCACATCATGGTATTCCCATTGGTGGTGAATCAAGTGCCACTACCACTGGTGGGGAATCTGGGGATAGTATTCCTATTATTGTTCAGTCAAGTACCACTGTGATTGGTGTTGGACAAGGGCAACAGCAAAATATCTTTCGCAAGAGGCCACTAGAGGTAGATGCTCAATCTCATACTATTGAGAATCCTATATCAAGTGCCACTGACACTACAAATCAATCATTTGCAGCTTCAGATCACACACCTCAAAACACTATGAAAACTACACATGAAAGTGTCAGTGGGAGTGGGATAGCATCAGGAACTATTGTTGGTAATCCTATTCCTAGTCAAGCATTAGTTAAAACAATAGGAATAAGTGGAACTAGAGCCTATGGTATTCCTATGTCACCTTTCAAACATTCAATTGCTTCAACAAGCCCAGATTTTCAATTTCGTGATTACTATGAAAAATTTGAACACACAACAAAAGAAAATAAAGAAAAAAAGAAAGCATTTCATAGGAATTCTATGTCTGAAGTTGTAAACGAACAGCCTGCAAGGAACAGGGTATTTCCAACATATGACCCATAGAAAGATATGATGGAGTTCATGGTTATTATGCCCCCAGGCCCATCTAAAGATAAAAATCCACCACACAGTCAGATAGATCCCTCTCAATTTCAAGTTAGCACCCTCCAAATGGATTTCTCCAAAGTACATAATGTGGACAAAATTATTGTGTCAAAAAAGACTAACAAAGTGGTCTACACTTCACTGCTAAAGGTGGAGAGAGAAAAAAATAAACTGGAGAAACAAATAGAAAAGTTATAGGCAGACCTAGAAAATGAAAAATCAAGGAGGAAAGCAACAGATAGCAAGTGCAATGAATTACAGAAAAGGATAAAAAATTTGGGCTCTGCAGTAGAAATTGTAGAGCAGGACAAGAAGGATGCAGAATTGAAGGACCTGACACAAAAACTGGCTAAAAGCAGTAATAAAATTGTTGAGGAAAAAGCTAGTTTTCAAAAATAATATAAAAGTTATGAGTTTGCTGCCACGGAAATGAAAAAATTACAGGACCTATTGGATCATGGGAAGGAAAAAGGAAAACATTTGCAAGAGGAAGTAGAGGAAGAAAGAAAAAAATGTGCACAAATGAAAGAAGACCTGCACAATGCAAATGATAAAATAGAAACTTTGGATGATAGATTGAAAGATAATATGAAAATTACAACGAAGTATATACAAGAAAAAATTTGGCGGCAAATAATGTAGAGGAGTGAGAAGTTGTGTGAATGGTTTCAATTGATTGAAAGTATGAGACAATTTTTTTTTAAAATTAAAGGGCACTATGAGAAGAGCACACATGTTTATTCAAAAGAGGAAATGGCAAAAAAGATTTTGAAAGTAGTCTATAGTTCCAGTGACAGCTACTTGGCATCCAAGGGAATTAAGAGCCACATTGATGCCACAGTTAAGACATCATCTATCATTAAAAAATGCCAAAAGCTAAGGGAAACATCAGAAGTTATGGACAGTTGTGGAAAAAAGATAATGAAGCTGCAAGAAAAGAAAAATAATTTGATTAAACTTGGTTTGCCTAAGCCTGTTGACAAAAAAAAAAAAATTCATTGGAGAAGAAGCTTACAAAAAAATCATGGAGAAAAAAATGAAGTCTGATTTAGACTTGCTTCCAAAGGACACAACTCCCAAAAGCTTTCTAGAATTCATCCAACCATTTATAACTCTAAATTCACTATTTGATGAAACAGTGATGTCAAGTAAATCTTCTAAATATGGAATGTTGACAAAGTTGGAGTTGAATTACCATAGTTTATAGAATATTGACCTTCCATCAGACGAAGAGTGGAGCACCCTACAAAAATTGGCACATAATTCTTAAGAATCATAGTATGTATTGCACAATTTTCTTCTTTTATTCTTAATTTCAAGGTTTTTTCTTTTTCCTGTTTGCTATTTTGCTAATCTAGCCTATGAATCTAATTTATGAATAGGAAAAAAATAGCACTTGCTATTGCTATTTTGCTAATCCAGCCTATGAATCTATGATGCATAGTGCAAAACTTCAGCCAGTAAATTTGTATTCTCAAATTCTCCCTTGCTTTAACATTTATGCATTTCTCTATTTTTGATTAGTAGGTTTTAGGCATTGCTATAGCTATTATCTATGTTTAATTTGTCATGGCTCATGGCATGAATTAATATTTAATTTTGAACTCTATTTTTTGAATAGGAGACATCAAACATGTAGCAGATGTTAAATTGCTAATACGGCTTGTGATGGCCATATAAATATGTGCTGAGTTTGTGATTTTGATGTTCAGTGTTCACATGTTGCAAACTTGCAATTCTACCTGAAGCTGTTCTTGCTCCCTTATTTCTATAAAAGGGAATTCAAGGTCATTTGCAATTTTGCAATGGGTTCTGAAACTTTGTATTCACTTTTGCATGGACATTGGAGAATCACACAGGAGTTGTTGTTGCTCTCTTGTTTCTATAAAAGGAAATTCAGGGTCATTTGCAAAGGGTTCTGAAACTTTGTATTCACTTTTACAATTGGCATGGAGAATCACACAAATTGGTGTATTACTATTGAATGAATTGTATCATATGGCTATATTTTGAAAGAATTAATGAAAATCTAAGTTCTCAACATGTGTATTACTATTGAATGAAATTTATCATATGGTTCTAAAATGTATTACACAGATTTGAGACTCAAACATGCATAAATAAACAATAAACATCTTTGTATCAATAAACACATTATGGTTTTTTTTTATTATGCTATTTTAAATCTGGAAATAGAAAGTTGAAAAATAAAATTACAAATCAATATTAAATTCTAATTGCAAAAAGTAATATGCTTTTGTAATATGAATGATGAGATACAGTAATAAGATTAATAAATACCAATCTCTTACAGTTGTCATTCATCCTCATCAAATTCAATGCTTTCTTGATTCTCGTATGTGGTTTCTTTACTCTGAGTCTGAGTCTACATATCTTCACCAAATTGCATCTCAATGCTACTAGTAGGTCCACTATTCCCACTGGCACTTTGGTTTGAAGTGTTGCCCAAACCTCTTCTTTCACATTTAGACCTCCAGATTTGCAGTGCCCTCTCGTAAGGAAAAGTGTGGACATCATACCTAGATGTATAGAGCCTCAAGCAATTTTCCAAATTTTTGTCTAGTTTGTTTCTTAGCTTTGATTTTAGGAACCCCAATGCACTGAAAACTCTCTCGTCTTCCACCGAACCCAATATCATGGTAAGACATAAATCAGCAAGCTTCACATATTTTGGCATTGAATCACGCAAGGATGTGTTCTCAGCTACATATTTCCAAACCCTTGTTACTGATCCCTCTTCGCGGGGGTTCTCCATTTTGGCATATTGTTGTTTCATAGTGTATGCAAAATGAGATGATTTCTCTCAAAGATGAGTTTCATCTAATATTCCATTTATAGTTACTCCATTCAATTCTCTGGATATGCAAAATTGTTTTATCAAAGTCAGTAGCTTACTTCGAAAATCAAATGCACTATTGAGGCTCCAATAATGAGGAAACACAATAGACATGGCTTCGAGTAGGTTGTCAGGAGGGAATCTACTTCTAATTTTTGAGGAAAGATCATATGCAATTTTCTTCACAGAAGTAGTTATAGTCTCAACAATCTTGTCGAAATCTTCCTTTGTAACTCTTGCTAGTTTCTTCCTGGGGAGCTTTCTTAGTTTCTCGGGGTCGATCGTGGCATAGAAGTGCATTAGTATCTCAACTCCCCGTACATTGGCACATACCTCCCCGTCTGCACCGATTTGTAAAAAGTTATCAGGATTGTTCAAATCTATGAGTGTCCACCACTTAACAAATTTTTCATCAGATAGTGTTGGTTGATTTCGATAGAGATTGTCGAGGGTCATGCATGTCATCTTATGTAGCGTAGCATATTTTGCAATATACAGAGCTCTTTTTTGGGCAGCCTTCATAATATTCCTCATTTCCTCTAGCATGGGCAGAAGAGCTACTAAAGTTAAGAGTGTCTTTAAATTACTTAACCTACCAAGAAGTTCAGGAAATTTTGGTTGATCTGATTCATCGCGAGTTGTGTGAAATAGTCCAATCAAGGATAGATATTCTAAAAACACTCGATGCGCTGGACCATCCAAAGAGATCCATCTGGTATCATTATCCTTGAGAAGCTTGTTCCCATCAGTTAATCTATCAGCAAAGTGTTGAAATTCCATAAATCGCTTGGGACTTCGACAGAAGTGTGAGTACAGCTCTCTGATTAAAATTTCAATTTTTTTAACCAAAGAAAACTTGCTCACAATTCCAAAAGCTAGATTCATTTTGTGAGCCATGCAGTGAATTGCAGTAATGTACGATGCAAATGAAGTTTCAATCTTTGTACAAAGACCGTTCATGTGACCTTGCATTACTAAAGCTCCATCTGCTCCAACACAAACCAATTTTTTGGCTACCGTCATGTCATCCATACCTCCATATTCAATTAAACATCTCTTTACTAGTTGAAATAAATTTTCCGCTATCACACTCTCCTTCATTTTAGCAACAGATAGTAGATGAGGTTGGCGAGTATGATTCTCTACAGTATAAACATGCATGCATACCCATGAAGTATTGTCTACTGCCGTAACTTCGTCTAAAGAAAATGCAAAGAAGTTTGACTCTCTTATTTTTTCCTGTACATCTTCTTTTTAAGCCTTAGCAAGACAACTTGCCCATTCCCATCCACTATTTACTAACCAGTGTCTATTAGGATAGTTAGGAACTTTCAAAAAGTGTAATAAACCACTAGTTGATGGGAAATTTGTCATAGCACGCCCTCTGCTCAAAATATGAAAAACAAAGCTTAACTGAACAACTTTTCCCAGTTGTTCTATTTGCATTGCTTTTCCAAAAATAGCTTCAATAGAACCTTTAACTTCAGCAGGATTCGTCTGTAATTTCTCATGAAAATAATACTCTTCGGCATTCCTCACATGCTTACATTCATCCTTTGTTTTCCATCTTATTAGTGATTTTTCAACCCCGTCTATCATTTGTTTTTCACAAACTTTACCCATATGCTTTTCTATGGTGTCAAATTTTAGCTGCAACCTAGTTTCCTTCTTATTTTTCCAAGTGCAAATCTTCCAGCTGCATTCTATTGGAGGCTCGCCTTCAATTTCATTCTCCACTGGTTCAATGAATGTATACTTCAATGCCCAATTAGTTTGAAAATTCCTCACTAACATATCCCACTCCCGATCCTTTTTTGATTGTGGTTCACCATTTTTTGATATGGCTTTTCTTTTCCCCTTCCATGCATTATCATCAATGGAATTATCACCCAAGTCAATTATATCATTCCAGCTAACTTGGGTATCTACCAGATAATCTTCTTCAAGATCATCCTAATTTGAGATATCAGGTTCACCGCCCTCTTCAACATCCCATGCAGGTGGCAAATTTTGTACTTGTACTTGTGATGGTGTACCTTCCTAATTTTCACCAGTACCACAATCTTTTCCAATGCCAAAGTACAAAGATAATGTTCTGCTTTTTGCTGGCCTCTCCTGGCCTTCCCCACATTTAGGTTTCCTACCCCTCTTCCTTTTCGACATCTCCAACGAAATAAAGGCTGCCAAAAAAATATCAATTTACTAAAGAAGCAATAATAGACTATAATGTATAATATACCACTTCAAAAATATGATCGCTCACCTTTAGGCTTTAGGTAACTAGCAGTCGCTAATACAGTCAACAACAATGATTTTCCTTGGTCTGAAACTTCGCTATTGATCGGAATTCAGAGCCTAGAACCCACCAGATTGTGTTGAGATAGATCTGATCTTTGCATGTATTTATACCAATCCTTATATGGCAAATTCCGCGGGAATTTACCAGTATACAAATATTTGGTGAATCCCGTTTAAATATAACACGACTAATGTAATTTTTTAGGTGATTATAGGTCATCCAAATATGACTTATGTAATTTTTGAGGCGATTATAGGTCATCCAAATATGACTTACGTAATTTTCGAGGTGATTATAGGTCATCCAAATAATAGGAAAATAGTGAATACAATATAGCTGGCGAAAGTTGGGGTGACTAGAGACATGCGTCGGCAAGATGTCGGGTGAATTGGGTCCCCCTAGATAACAAATCTTCACCTATTAAGGCAACATTAAGGTCATCTATTAAGGCAACCTTAGAGATTGTAGGCGAAATAATTAAATTTACCATGTGTCCACCATATATTGTATTGGTGAAATCATCGCATAGAAACATTTAATTGCACAAAACATATGGCTATCGGGCCATGACGTTAATGGAAATTGATAATACTCTAGCAACATGACCACCCCCAGATGGTACAAAATATTCGCCATTTCCGATAGGGCCGATGTGAAAAATTCTCCATTGGCGAATATTCGCCACTAAAGTAATCTCTGGCAACTTGACATTTGTAGCTATAATAAGTGTGCATACATTATAATGTTTTTGTGTCTCTCATAGTCTTCAAATGCAGGTATGCCATTCTTTCTAATCATGTTTGTTCGCAACCAAGTTCCCACAACAACAACTGAACCTGTAGGATATGTGAACCCATCATCATTTGTCACTGGTTGTGTTAGCTTTTGTTTTCCTTGTACACATCATGCCAACCAATATTCTGATCTCTCTTCATTCCCTTACGATGCAACAACTGCAAAAACATGTCCTGGTTGTACAAGATTTGATAGACGATCATACTCAAGTGAACTTTCCATGTCATCATTTGACAAGGATATTGTTTGAGATAAAGGAGTTAGATAGTGGGGAACCCATGTATCAACCCACTCACTTGACTCGCACTGATCCAAATCACACCGAACACAACTCTGACAGAAACAAGCCAATGCTCGTGTCCAAATGATCCATGTACTTGCATCTGAGCTAAGAAATGAATGCATCTTTGAAGAATCTTTAATTGTTTGACAATCCAATCTATCTCCCACTGTTCCCTCCTCAACCAACCAAAAGAATCTGCTCACTGCTGAATCAAGAGTACCTCCATGTGACAATGTTGAACTACACCAATCAACAATAGAACGTGCATCAGAGAAATTTGCACCTGAAATCCTCAATTTCTCCTTAACTAGATCTCTCTTCAAACATGCACTTGCTCGGTCATGCTCTCTCTTCCCATGCCCTGCCTCAAAAAAACACCAAATATGAGGTATACACCTCTCCACATGCATTCTACTCAACCAATAAAACATACGGGCATTCTTGAATTGACCCGTACAGTTATCTGACCATATTATATGTCGGTCAATTGCAATATCTTTCTCATGCAAGAACTCAAAAAAATTCTCGAAAGAATGTTGCACATACTCGGAGGAGTGTGATCTATCATCACTCATATAAAAATGATACTCCCTAATTATCTTCTTATCCTCTTCTGCACTATTAGGAGCATGTCTATATGTAATGTGAACAAAAATAGCAATCTAGACTGAATTGTAGTACTGAGACTGTACCTCATTATGTGGTTGGAATGTATAGTTCTCTGCAAATTCAACCACCGATATAATAGTGCCAATTGGGAAAGAGTTCTTACACATCCTGAACTATTGATCCAACCATTGAGACCTATGAGTGTGTCTTGCATACTTTTAGAAAATATTTTCCTTCAAATCCAAAATAAAATCAGCAATACTCACTTCTCTTGAGACTAATTCACATCTAGAACCTTCACCTCCACTCTTCAAAGTATATTTCACTGTCTCATATCTTTTTTTCTCAACATAATTATTTCCAAACTCATGTTCACTGCCCTCATGAAAACATGAAACAAACTTTGACAACCCACCGCATTCTGAGCACTTCTCATTCAAACAATCATTTCTATAGAAATAGCAGCCATCATCTCTAAGGCATAAAAATAGATCTTGCAAGTCTCTTGATGATCTCGGAAATAGCATTGCACCACACTCCTACAACATCTCATTAGTATGCATCGTAGAATGAATATGACATAAAATTTCATGGTACAGTAAGAGTCCACATGGTACTTGCAACAATAGGTATTGTGAATCTTAAGAGGAACACAATAAAATGGTTTCAAAGATTCAAAGACCCTTTGTGATATTTGCAAAGTTGGATGTAATTCACAAATTTTTTTGTACAACATTGTTTGGCTTGATTCCAAGAAATGTTTGGGATGCGGTGTGTGGTCTTAGTTGCCGATTCTTAATTTCAAAATGTCCTTTACATTGGGTGACACTCTAGAATTGGAGTGCCAAAATTGTTGAATCTCTTCCTTCACATTGTCAATCAACTTTCTATCAACACGTGGAAGCCTCCCACAAAATGCCCATGTATCTTGTTGAAGTGGATCATCAAGTCTTTGTCTTTGTGCAAGTGCTCTATCCAAAGTTTTACGGTTTATGTTAAAATCAACACAAGTTTGTCTCATTTGACGAGCCTTCCTCAATTGATGGCTTACTAAGGAGGTTGTAATCACTCTTCGAGCGGCTCTCTTATCTCTTTCTTTGGTAATCTTTCCAATAGAATTGAGGGCGTCAAATAGATTTTTTGCAATAATAGAATTTCTCTCCATCTTCTTGTTCATACGAATCCTCAATTTGTTTAGCAATGGTCTCATCTTTATCATCTTTAGTAATTGAACAAAGAGTTGGCTTTGCTCGGTCAATGTCTTATTGCTAAAATTTTGGTTGAAAAGTTGTGTAGCCCACAACCAAACGGTTCTTGTTGACCTCTTGCCTTCAAGATTCATAACAATGTTCTCATCGATTTCAAATAACCATTTTGGCGTTCTTGAAGGTCTTGGATTTGGAATTTATCTTTCATCCATGAGAGGGTCTTCATTTCTAAAGTAATTAGGTGTTACATATGGTTCACTTGGTTGAGCAATTCCACCTTCAACGTTAAAGTTTTCCACATTTTCACCTCCTATGTCAAAATTTTCCACATGTTGAGCATTTTCATTATCACTTTCAACATTTTCAAAATTTTCAATATTTTCACTTTCAAAATCTACATTTTCATTTTCAATAACTTGTGGCACATTTTCAAATTCAATTTCCTCTTCAGTTGAAGTAACATTAGCAATATTTAACATACCTTGTCTTCTCCTCCTATGACATTTTCTATCTCTTTCTCTATACACTTCAATTTGGTCATTTGAAAGTTTTCTTTTGCGTTTAGACTTCTGACGACTACTACTCCCCATTTCCCTCCACACATGCTCCTTTGTGATTGACAATGTAAGTTTTCACTTTAAGAATCTCCCAAAAGCACAAATTTGTCTCTAGCTGTCTGAAAACCCGTGATCCTTGATAGAAAATAGAATATGTAGACTGTGGGCTGTTGGAATCTACAGAATGGCCCACAAACCCTTTTTTCTCAGTTTTTTGTACAAAAATTGGATATCGGATAAAATTAGATATCGGATTTTATCCTATATCTGATTTTAATACAAAATTTTGTCCTCCCCCAAAAAATTCCAGTTGCCGCCATTTATTTAGTAATCTGCCACATTGCAGAAATTCGATAGCCAATTAAATCGGATATCGGATTTTATTAGTCATATTTTAGAGAGAGAGAGAAGGAGAGAGAGAGAGAGAGAGAGAGAGAGAGAGAGAGAGAGAGAGAGAGAGAGAGAGAGAGAAAAGGAGAGAGAGAGAGAGAGAGGGATAAAGAGAGAGAGAGAGAGAGGACCCCTTATGACTCCTATGGATACCCTATGAACCCTAAAGACACCAGAGGACCCCTTAAGACACCAAATCATGTCGTTAGGGGTCATATTATGTCCTACAACCTCATAAGACACAATATGACCCCTAACAACATGATTTGGTGTCTTAAAGGGTCCTATAGTGTCATTAGGGGTCATATGGTGTCCATAGGGGTCATATGGTGTCTTGGGACACCATAGGACCCCTTAGGACACAATATGACCCAAAGCGACCTAATATGGTGTCATTAGAGGTCATATGGTGTCCTAAGAGGTCATAAAAGTTCATGGGACACCATATGACCCCTATGGACACCATACGACCCCTAACGACACCATAGGACCCCTTAAGACACTAAATCATGTCGTTAGGGCTCATATTTTGTCATACGACCCCATAACACACAATATGACCCCTAACGACATGATTTGGTGTCTTAAGGTGTCCTATGGTGTCGTTAGGGGTCATATGGTGTCTATAGGGGTCATATGGTGTCTTGGGACACCATAGGACCCCTTAGGACACACTATGAACCCTTAGGACACAATATGACCCAAAGCGACCCAATATGGTGTCATTAGGGGCCATATGGTGTCCTAGGAGGTCATAAGGGTTCATGGGACACCATATGACCCCTTAAGACACCCTATGACCCCTAATGACACCATAGGACCCCTTAAGACACCAAATCATATCGTTAGGGGTCATATTGTGTCCTACGACCCTGTAAGACACAATATGACCCCTAACGACATGATTTAGTGCTTGAAGGGGTCCTATGGTGTCGTTAGGGGTCATACGGTGTCCATAGGGGTCGTATGGTGTCTTGGGACACAATATGACCCCTTATGACACAATATGACCCATTTTCCCTACAATATGACCCAAAGCGACCCAATATGGTGTCATTAGGGGTCATATGGTGTCCTAAGAGGTTATAAGGGTTTATGGGACACCATATGACCCCTATGGACACCATACGACCCCTAACGAACCTATAGGACCCCTTAAAACACTAAATCATGTCGTTAGGGGTCATATTGTGTCCTACGACCCTGTAAGACACAATATGACCCCTAACAACATGATTTTGTCTTAAGGGGTCCTATGGTATCGTTAGGGGTTATACAGTGTCCATAGGGGTCATATGGTGTCTAGGGACACCATAGGACCCATTATGACACAATATGACCCCTTTTCCCTACAATATGACCCAAAGTGACCCAATATGGTGTCATTAGGGGTCATATGGTGTCCTAAGAGGTCATAAGGGTTCATGGGACACCATATGACCCCTATGGACACCATAGGACCCCTAACGACACCATAGGACCCCTTAAGACACTAAATGATGTCATTAGGGGTCATATTTTGTCCTACGACCCTATAACACACAATATGACCCCTAACGACATGATTTGGTGTCTTAAGGGGTCATATGGTGTCATTAGGGGTCATATGGTGTCTATAGGGGTCATATGGTGTCTTGGGACACCATAGGACCCCTTAGGACACAATATGACCCCTTAGGACACAATGTGACCCAAAGCAACCCAATATGGTGTCATCAGGGGTCATATGCGTTAAGACACCCTATGACCCCTAACGACACCGTAGGACCCCTTAAGACACCAAATCATGTCGTTAGAGGTCATATTGTGTCTTATGACCCCGTAAGACATAATATGACCCGTAACGACATGATTTAGTGTCTTAAGGGGTCCTATGGTGTCGTTAGGGGTCATACGGTGTCCATAGGGGTCCTATGGTGTCTTGGGACACCATAGGACCACTTATGACACAATTTGACCCATTTTCCGTATAATATGACCCAAAGCGACCCAATATGGTGTCATTAGGGGTCATATGGTGTCCTAAGAGGTCATAAGGGTTTATGGGACACCATATGACCCCTATGGACACCATACGACCCCTAACGACACCATAGGACCCCTTAAGATGAAAAATCATGTCGTTAGGGGTCATATTGTGTCTTACGACCCCATAGGACACAATATGACCCCTAACGACATGATTTAGTGTCTTAAGGGGTCCTATGGTGTCGTTAGGGGTTGTACGGTGTCCATAGGGATCATATGGTGTCTAGGAACACCATAGGACCCATTATGACACAATATGACCCCTTTTCCCTACAATATGACCCAAAGCGACCCAATATGGTGTCATTAGGGGTCAAATGGTGTCCTAAGAGGTCATAAGGGTTCATGGGACACCATATGACCCCTATGGACACCATACGACCCCTAACGACACCATAGGACCACTTAAGACACTAAATCATGTCGTTAGGGGTTATATTGTGTCCTACGACCCCCTAAGACACAATATGACCCCTAACTACATGATTTGGTGTCTTAAGGGGTCCTATGGTATCGTTAGGGTCATACGGTGTCCATAGGGGTCATATGGTGTCTTCGGACACCATAGGACCCCTTATGACACAATATGACCCCTTTTCCCTACAATATGACCCAAAGCGACCCAATATGGTGTCATTAGGGGTCATATGGTGTCGTAAGAGGTCATAAGGGTTCATGGGACACCATATGACCCATATGGACACCATATGACCCCTAATGACACTATAGGACCCCTTAAGACACTAAATCATGTCGTTCGAGGTCATATTGTGTCCTACGAACCCGTAAGACACAATATGACCCCTGACAACATGATTTGGTGTCTTAAGGGGTCCTATGGTGTTGTTATGGGTTATATGTTGTCCATAGGGGTGGTATGGTGCCTTAGGACACCATAGGACCCCTTAGGACACAATAAGACACCTTAGGACACAATATGATCCAAAGTAACCCAATATGGTGTTATTAGGGGTCATATGGTGTCCTAAGAGGTCATAAGGGTTCATGGGACACCATATGACCCCTAACGACATGCTTTGGTGTCTTAAGGTGTCCTATGGTGTCCCAAGACACCATATGACCCCTAACCACACCATAGGACCCCTTAAGACACCAAATTGTGTCGTTAGGGGTCGTATTGGCTCTCTCTCTCTCTCTCTTTCTCCCTCTCTCCCTCTCTCTCTCTCTCCCTCTCCTCCTCTCTCTCTCTCTCTCTCTCTCTCTCTCTCTCCTTCTCTCTCCCTCTCTCTAAAATATGACTAATAAAATCCGATATCCAATTTAATCGGATATCGGATTTCTGCCATGTGGCAGTTTACCAAATAATGGCAGCAACGGGAAATTGTTTGGGGACCACAAATTTTTGTACTAAAATCCAATATCGAATAAAATTCAATATCTGATTTTATCCGATATCCGATTTTTGTAGTCAAATTTTCATATATCAAATTTCGGCTCGAGAATGCTTTGGTATTTGGCTTGGAAGTGACAAACCTAGAAAGTCAATTGAAAAAATATGTTTTTCAGTATTCCTTGATTTTGAAGACTTTACACTGGTGGCTGACGACTTTTCTTGTAACCAAAATTGATAAAACGAAAAGGGTTTTTTAAGGATGTTCCCAGCTTTCCAAAAATATAAGGCTTGTCTTATTTCGACTTTAATAAATAATTATTATTTATTTTCTAATTGAATTCTAATAATAGTCATGATTGATATACTGACTCAAAAACACACATAACTTTCAAACAGTATAACATTTTTTGAAACCGAAACATGCATCACATCCTATGCTTCGTCTACTGTAGGGAAAAATTAAAAAAATTAAATTTCATAAGGTTTTGACCAAGTTAAGGTGGTCAGACGTAGGAGTTTCTAAATTTTTGAAAAGTTGTAGTAAAAAATTCATAAATAATTATTTAATTAATAAAAATAAAAATAAAATATGTGTCACATCCGGATGTGAGTCTAATACTTATATTATAAATATTATAAAAAAATATTAATATTTGATTGTGATTAGGGTGGTCAGACATACATCTACTTCTTATTTTTTTACTGAAATTTTAGTACCACTGCATTGAAATTTGAAATTTTCATCAAATAGGAATTTTTTTTTCCAAAAAACAACTAGTAGCTTAGAAACTACATTCAATTTTCTATATATTCTCTTCTTACATATTTTAAAAATAATGTTCACAACTTATTCAAATTTTCATGTCAAGTTGCATAACTCTGATTTTCTGAAATTTCATTGCCACTTAAGGGCTTGTTTTCGCACACCATGATCTTGCACATACCCAAATAAATCTAGTCAATTGACTTCCATTGAAAGTCTCTTAATTAAAATCTCAAAAAAGAAGATCTAGAATTAGGACCTTTTTATTGAAATTTGAACTTATTTTCAACCTTAAGAGGTGTTAAAATTGATAAAGTATGCCAATTTCTTGGATTTAAGTAGAAAAATATAGTCAATTCTGACTCCCAAAATTTCGGGAAAAAAGTTAGGGACCGGGTGCAAAGTATACTTGTTCCGACCAACTTTTTTTGAAATTTTTAGGGATTATTGAAATTAAGATTTTGTTGCAGAATCCAAAAAAATAATAGATTTGGAAATATCTAGATTGATCAAATTAGCACTCAAAGGTTGAAATAGGAGATTCTTAAAAATTAGGGTTTTTCTTTTTAACCACTTAATTTGTAGAGTGAAAAGAAAGATTTGAATAGAAATCAAATCTGAAATAAGCAACTACAATTCTATATTTCACAAGCTTAATTTCCTTAAAATGAAAAATTAGGGTTTTTATACAATTAACCTCTAAGATTTGCAAAATGATCAAACTTGAAAATGAAATTTTGAAATTTAAATTGCAATTATTCAGATCTAACAATAAGGAGTCAAAATTAATATGTAAGACGTCGGGCTCACCAAAATGTAAACTGGAAAATTGGATCCTAGTGGTTCCCCACCTAGGAGAGAGAAAGGAAACCACTAGGATGATTTTCACTTGGGAGAAACTTTACATTCAAAAGAGGGGTTGAATTCTATAGATCCAAATCCTAGAGTGAATAAGGGTCTAAATACTAAGTGAATTGCAAGGGTGCAATGCAATATACCCTCTTTTGTAAGTAGAAGAGTTGAGTTATTGATTATGAAGACAAAATGCGTGAAATAAGGAGCTATCGATTTGGGATCGTGCTATAACTTCAGATCTGAGATATTTAGATTGATACGAATTTTCCCTACAAATTTAGAGAAAATTAGTCAGGACTAGGTTGAAGTTGCACCTAGTCCTCCAAAAACTCTGCGCGTCGAAAAGGGTTTTTTCGTCTCTAAAAATGAAGCCCAAACCTACAATTACAGTTGCACACCTACAACCTACACATGGAAAAGAAGGGAATAAGGGTTGTGGATAGGGGTTTACCTTAGTGAAACCCCAGTTGAGGAATCAACCTTGAAAGAAAGTAATTGAAAATGCTTAAATGTAAATAATGGAAATGTATACCTTGTAGATCTATAATTTTTTGATGATGGTTGCTTTGCTTCTTGAATGTAATCACAAGTGTTGCATGAAATGGCATGTAACATGACAAAACCCTAACACACACACATGCTTGCAAATGAATGTTGTAATGTTGCTCCAATGTATGAATGAAGAAGACACGTGAGGGAGGAGACTTGATGGATGCTTGAAGACTTGAACACTTGAATGCTTGATGATGATAATGGAGACCTTCCACTTATTTACCCAATTTTTTCTTATCCTTGTATATTCTTGCCTATGCAAATGAGAGGACTAAATGCCTTTTTATACTAGCTTAGGAGAATTAATTTTCATCTCACTGAAGGCTGACATAGAGAGACTTGAATCCCAAAGAGAAAACTTGGTTCAAGGGCTGGATGGACACATCTTAGGGCCACCTTAAGAGGGAGGACAAGGGCACCACACCCCTGTCCAAGGGGGACAGGGGTGCCACCCCCTGCCTTGCCCCTATTTTGGGGCTTGAACATGGTCCTGAGATGATATCAGGGCTAAAAGAGGAGTAGACTCAAAATGATGATGCAAAGAGGAGTCTCAATTGAACAGGGAGATGCAGTCACAAAGGTGAGGGCCTAAAATGCAGTCAAAATTGCAAGGGTCACAATTTTATGATGCTACACTACCACAACTTGATATGTTTGTAAAAAGGACAAGAAATATGTTATCTCTTTCCTCCATAAGAGTTAATGGAACTTTTAGATTCAAACTTTCTATAGCATAAAAAAAATGTATATGGTTCATTATATTAGACGACTTTGATTCATTTTAAGCTCTTTTTGATGTTATGATTTAATGTTTTTCATATCATAAGAAAATAAATAGAATATGAACTTTTAATTTTACATTTAGAGGACATCCACAATATTACTTTTTCATAAGATATATTCTTTGATGTACTTGTATTTATTAGATTTAGTCTTACAACATATTTATACTATATATTGTCAATAATAAGTCCACATGTAAATCAAAAACTAACCAAACATTGGTCAGATAAGTTCATATTTGAACAAATGAGAACTTATGAATATTATATAAAAAAAGCATAACTAAATTCATTAACAATGAAAAATGTATTTCTTGTTTCATAGAAAACATCACAACTATCAACTATAAGTGTGTCATTTAGAAAATAGGGTGCTCATTTAAACAAGTATTAATGTCACGATGAAAAAATAATATTCATATCTGTACAACTATTGAGGTGGAAATGTGTATGCATTAGAGAACTCTATATTAATAGTTTTTCCTATCCCAAATATTAAAAGAGAGCATAATAAATATCTTGTACTCCCCATGAAATATGAAGGATTGTCAAAAAAAAATATATGATAACCTAAAGGTAAATAGAAGCTCCATTTTAGATAATAATATGTTTTTTTATAACAAATAGTTTTTGTATTTTTTTTTTTGTCTTGAACTATTGGTCCATATGTGTGGATATAAAGATTAGAGAAAACAAGATTTTATGGTGACTAAAATGTAATAAGACAATTTAGGTTGCATATAAGTTATATTTCAAATAAGAAAATGATATTGTTATAACAACAATAGGTTTTTCTTTACTTCAACTACAAAAGATACCAAATTTAAATTTTGGTCGAATCTTTAAAAAATCAATTTTAAGACACTTTTCAGTAAATGTGTTGATGTGGCAAGTTGTGCGATGAGACACTCCTCTAAACCTCACAAAAGACTAGCTAACATTTTTAGGAAAAAAATAAGAACCTTGTGATATTCCATACAATTATTACATGCTCATAAAATTAACTCACACAATAATTTGATCTTTCTCCACTAATGAATTTTGTTTTAAGATAAAAAAAAAAAAAGAAGAAAGAAGAAGAAGAAAAGAAAGAGACCTTTGACTAAACATAGAAATTGGAATTGGTTTAGTCCCTATAGCAAATTTAATTGAAACTTAAATAATTGTTTCATTACAAGATTCCATTTTTTTTTACTGTTTAGACTCGTCCATGGAGGACGTAAATTTTTATTAAATTTATTTTTACATGATAAACTAGAACAATGACAAGTCCCATGAACAAGCTGTGTCTTCGAAATCAAATTCACATGATGTGAGAAAAAGTTTGCAGTACCATTAACTAAAATGAGATTTCCACTACCATGTGCCTGTCCACCAGTAAAGTCAATTTCATGATATCGTTGCACTTACCAAGGAAAAATTAATCTCCCTTACATGTGCCATGTGCCATGTGCCTCTCCACCTGCCTCTGAAGCATCTAATCTCCCCTGGGTAGTCCCTCCCAATGGACGGTGTTCTTTTCTCCGCCACTACTCGCCGGTAATTTCAAGTTTCTGACGAAATAAACGGCCCCGTCTTATGCTTTAACAAATCAGTACGATAGTATTGAGTACTATCGATTGGGTGTAACTATTACCCAGATAAAGTTTCTGTCGATTATGAGCAGCGTAGAATCCAAAGATGGATTTTGCTATAGGTCACCTTGCTTTTGAGTGAGCGAGGCTTCATTTAAAGAAGGAATCCTTTGGAAAGATGAGGTAGTCGTTCCTGATGTCGTCTGAGATGTTGTTCTCCTCTCATGTTCTTCAAACCCCGAGCTTGACTTTGATTTGAATGTTGAAACGTAGCTTTATAATTTGTATGATAATCGAAAGTTGAATATAGGTTGTATTTTAAATAATAATATATTTTTTTTATAACATAAAATAGTTGTTTTTTGTGTTCAACTATTAGTTTATATGTGTTGATACAAAGATTAGAGAAAACAAGATTTTATACTAATTGAAACATATTAAGATCATTCAAGTTGCAGATAAGTTATATTTTAGGTAAGATTATCATATTGTTCTAACAATGATAGGTTTTTATTTTCTTCAACTACAAAAGATATCATGCTTAAATTTGGATTGAATCTTTAAAAAATCAATTTTAGAACACTTTTGACTAAATATGTTGATGTGTCATGTTGTGTTAAGTTGTGTTGTGAGTAAATCTTTCAAACCTTTATTGTGGATAGACAAAAGACTAACTTATAATCTAGAAAAGAAACAAGAATCTTGCAATATTCCATGCAACTGCTACTGCTACTTGCTCATAAAATTAACTTGCACAACAATTGATCTTTCTTCTCTAGCGAAAATTTTGTTTTAAGAAAATATATTACATAAAAAACTCAAACACAACTACAAATTTAAATGACCTTATACATTAAAATTGGAATAGATTTAGCAGGTATCCCAATACCAAATTTTATTGAAACTTGAATAAATTTTTCGTTACATGATATTTTTTTAGTTGTTTAGACTCATCCATTGAGGACGTAAATTTTTATTAAATTTATTTTTACATGATAAACTCTAATAATGATAAGTCCCATGAACAAGTTGTGTCTTTGAAATCAAATTCAGATGATGTCAGAAAAAGTTTGTCGGACCATTAAATAAAATGAGATTCCAAGTACCATGTGCCTTGTCCACCACTTAAGTTAATTTAATCGTCTCGTTGCACTTATCAAGAAAAAATTAATCTCCCTTTCTTGTACCATGTCCCTCTCCACTTGCCTTTGAAGCTAATGATCTCCCCTGGTTAGTCCTTTGCAATAAACGGTATTCTTTCTCCGCCACTACTCGCCAGGAATATCAAGTTTTCATAGAAATGAAATAGACCAAAACAAAACACAAAAACAGAGCATGGAGAAAAACAAAGCAGCACACAAGGAAGACAAATTTTTAATTATCAGACCATATTTTCATTCTTCCTTTCATTCCACAAAATATTACAAAATGCCTCTTTTAATGGAGGTCTTAGATGTTTCTAGAATGGGCAGGAGGTAGCTGGAAACTTCCAAAATTTTGCATATAAAATAATGTTTTAAAACTATAGAAGGTACGGTGGACAGGTTGGAGTAGATGTTGAAAACAAATCCAAATCCTGCTAATTCTGTAAGCACTTGTGCATACGGAGCATGCGGATGGGGTAGGTGAGATTAGACTCCAACACTCCCCCTTAATCTCAACTACGAATATTCTATCCATTCTTTTGTTCTTTCAGCTTTCTTCAACTATCTTCCTTTTTTGTCTGTAACCTCTTCTTTGGTATTCTTGCTAACTTGTTGTTGCTACAGCTACTACAATTTTCAGCATTCACAATGTCTTCTCTTTAACTAATATCCTCCTCTGATTTTCTGATTTCTTTCATCAACTTCTCTTTCTTTCTTGTCCTCCAATTTTCTTCAACTGCTACTGTAGTCTCTCAATCTCTTTGGTTTGAAGTCTTCAAAACATCATACAATCAGTAGTTACCTTGCTAGACAATGGTTTCTTTTGGCTGAAAATATTTTTAATCCCTTTTGGACACTCAAATCTTTCATTACTTCTATTGTTCTTCACATATGAACATTTGTACAATTTTTTGAACATGCCTGTGAGCTTTTGCCAACTAGGTCCATAGGCCCATCCATAATCCATTTTTATACAACCTGGTATTGATTCTTTCTTCCAACGCATTTTTTCAAAATGATTTTTCAAACCACAAATTTTACATGGATGTAAGTCCCAACACATTTATTTTGTGTGTCCTTCTCTATTGCAATGAAAACACTTTATACAATGCCTTTTATGGGTTGTTTTGTTTGAACTAGTAGCATCATTTTCTTTTCCTGTGACATATCTAAGACCTTCATACTTTGGCGTCATTATAGGCTCAATAGGCTCTCTAATTCCTTGTTCTTGTTTTCCCAATCCTTGACCTTTATAACCCATTTTCTTCATGATTTTTAAACCAATATTCTTATCATCACAACTAACATAATTTGCAAACACATTCTCATTTTCTTTCTTACATTCTTTATCACAAATAGTTTCAATTAAATCACTTTCACCAAATGATGAACACAAATCTTTTGTGTCACATGAAGCATTACTAACTAGTGGTTTTAACTTCAAACATTCATTCTCTTGTTTCAGATTTAAAATTTTCTTTTTCTGTAAACTATTTTCTTCTTCTAACCTTTTTGACATTTCTTTCAAATCATCAAACTTCTTTTTGACATCATCAAATAACTGTAATTTCTCTTCTAATTCCTTATTTTTATCTTGAACTTCATTCAATTCTTTTTCAAGATTATAATTTTCATCTAACAGATCACATTTTTCCATTTGCTTCTCTTTTAAAAGAAATATCATTTCTGAAATTTTCTTCTTACATTCCTTCAATTCTTCTTTTAAATCATTTGTTTTCTCTTTCTTTGCTCTGTCCACTTTACCCATTGAAACAAAAAAAATAAGAATAAACTACCCTTACCCTGACACTTGACTGTGTTTCTGCTGCTGCAAATTTCTTCCTTTAAACAACTCTATATACCTTCACAATCTTTACCCAACAACTTACACTTCTAGTCTGCTAGAGTCTTCTCCTTTTGACAGCCTTTTTAACTGCTAGTATTTCTTTTGTTCTCCCTCACAGATCTCTTCTGTTGCATTCTTTTGCAGCTACTTTCCCAGTAATTTTAAAATTTCGTACCATTGGCTCTGATACCACTAATAGAAATGAAACAGACCAAAACAAAACACAAAAACAAAGCATGGAGAAAAATAGAGCAGCACACAAGGAAGACAAATTTTTAATTATCAGACCATATTTTCATTCTTCCTTTCATTCCACAAAATATTACAAAATGCCTCTTTTAATGGAGGTCTTAGATGTTTCTAGAATGGGCAGGAGGTAGCTGAAAACTTCCAGAATTTTGCATATAAAATAATGTTTTAACACTATAGAAGGTACGGTGGACAGGTTGGAGTAGATGTTGAAAACAAATCCAAATCCTGCTAATTCTGTAAGCACTTGTGCATAGGGAGCATGTGGATGGGGTAGGTGAGATTAGACTCCAACAAGTTTCTGGCGAAATAAACCGCCCCGTATTATACTTTACCAAAGAAGTGCCATAGTATTGAGTACTATTGATTGGGTGTAATTGTTACCCAGGTAAAGTTTCTGTTGATTATGAGCAGCATAGAATCCGAAGTTATATTTGATAGTTCACCTTGCTTCCATTTGAGTGAGCGAGGTTTCGTTTATAGAAGGAATCCGTTGGAAAGATGAGGTAGTCGTCCCTGATGTCGTCTGAGATGTTGTTCCCCTCTCATGTTCTTCAAACCCAGAGCTTGACTTTGATCTAGATGTTGATGCGTAGCTTTCGCTATTACTTATATAAGCAGGGTTTGAAGGATTTGGCAATGTCACTAAATTGCTAGAGAGCATCATATTAACATTAGACATAGCTGGACGAAGTGTTGCATCAGCCTGTACACACAAAAGCCCAACATGAATGCATCTTAAGGCCTGCTCCTGGCTGACTTGTGATGCCTTTGGGTCTACCAGATTCAGCGCATTTCCTCTATTGAATATTTTCCATGCCTGCATCACATCTCATTAAGTCATAAGAGAATTTTGGATGCTTGCTAATATTGAAAACTAACAGATGAGGATCATGGGAAGTAATAAATCCTGTTTCTTACCCATTCCAACAGGTTTTGCATATGATGTGGAAGATCAGTATCACTGTTTTTCCTTCCACTGATGATCTCAAGGACCACCACTCCAAAACTGTAAACGTCTACTTTAATTGACAACTGCCCTCGCATTGCATACTCTGGAGCCATGTAACCACTGGATTCAAATTAAAATTATCATTAATGTCTAGTTTTCAAAAAAATGAAAATATTTACAATGAAATATAATTGGCTTATAAGTAAAATTATTTAGAGAAAATATTCTGGTTTAAATAGCTTAATCATCAGCAATTTTAATCTAAAAGCTCACAAGCTGCATTATCATGATGATGCTTACTATGTGCCTGCAACTCTTGTATGAATATGTGTCTCATCTTCAGGAAAAAGTTTGGCCAAACCGAAGTCAGCTATCTTTGCATTGAGTTTGTGATCAAGTAAAATATTATTTACTTTAATATCTCTATGAATAATTCGCAGCTGTGAATCCTCGTGAAGGTAGAGAAGCCCACGTGTAATTCCAACTATGATGCTATAACGCTTTTGCCAATCCAACTCTCTACCCTTTTCTGAATCTGTTATAGATCAATATTTAAGAACATTTGTAACTTATTCATCTTTCCTAAATTAATAAATTAAGGTTGAATTGCAACTTACCAAAGAGGAATGTGTCCAAACTCTTGTTAGGAAAATACTCATAAACAAGCAGCCTTTCATTTCCCTCAGCACAACATCCTA
Source organism: Cryptomeria japonica (assembly GCF_030272615.1). Taxonomy (NCBI): domain Eukaryota; kingdom Viridiplantae; phylum Streptophyta; class Pinopsida; order Cupressales; family Cupressaceae; genus Cryptomeria; species Cryptomeria japonica. The sequence continues at coordinate 111,724,916 of NC_081408.1, forward strand.
GCAGCTTTGCAAGGTTTCGGTGTTGAACATTAGCCACCAGTTTCACTTCATTCATAAATTCTTTGTTTCCTTGTGCAGATTTGGCAGAGAGCTTTTTCACAGCTATCTCATTTCCATTTCTAGTTATTCCCTAAAACACAGAAAACAGATTTAGAGCTCTCCATTTAAATTGACATTAGTTTAGACCAAGATTAAACAATTGACCCACCTTGTAGACCGCACCAAAACCTCCCTGTCCAAGTTTATTTTTGTCATGAAAATTTTCTGTGGCTTCTGCTAACATGTCTAAACTGAAGGCAAATTGTTGCTCTTGCATAAGCAAGCCGGATTCGGAGGAAAATCCATGCCCCTCTGTAGTATTAGAAAATAAAGAGACAAAAATGAGTTAAGCTTAGAAAAAATGTTAAACTAAAACCATAAGAAGAAATAACCTTAAAAATTAGAAAAGGATTCCCAGAGCACCTCGATTGTCAGGAGTAGTAGTTGTTGCCCTACCATAAATGACAGATTTAACCTTTTTTCTTAATACAGTCAGATAAAGAGCTAATGTCAGAATTATGCCTCCCACAAGACTGAGAACTATGGGTAATGTTTTTGAAGACTTTCCTGTAAAGTACAATTCAATACTTATATGTTAGAATTCTAGCTCTATAATGCTTTTAGAGTACTAGGTAAATGGACAGAAGATAATTTGATTGAAGTTAACGAATGATATCTCCCTTACAGCTTAACTCTGGGATCTAGGAAATGACTGCAACCCCAAAACTCGAAAAAAAGTAGAAGAGCATAGATTTCATATACATATGTATATATTATAGCTTCAAAGCAGGTTGTTGACTCTCCTATTAGATCTATGAAATAGAAGTTGAATGAAATGGGAAAACATTAACTGTAAAGAACTGAGCATACTTTCTGATTTTATAAGAATGAAAAGAAGACAATCTAATTCTTGAACATACCCTTTGATGTCGTTGAAGAAGTTCCATTAACCGTATTAGGAAAAGGGGCTACTGCAGGAGGAGAAAGGGTTACTGCGGGAGCAGGTGTTGAAGCAGCTGGAGGTGTGGAAGTATTTGTAGCGGATCCGTTAGAGGAGGGAGATGGCGACTGAGCAGAGCCAAAAAATGGGACTATCTCATATCTTACCTTGCAGCTTCCGTACTGAGCCTGGGCTCCTTGGTATGAAGAACAGCAACCGTTCAGATTTGTCCTTGCGTCAAACAGGCATGATCTACAATCTTGTATTGATATGTCTCTCCAACACTGAACTAAACCATATAATATTCCTGAAGCAGAATAGTTGGCTGATCCAGCAGCGAATCCTTTATTTGCAGGGATGTAAGCTTGGTTTGACAGATTCGACAGAAGGCTACTGGTTGTGGATTTAAAAGCCTCCCCGGTTATAATATGCTGGTTCCTCCGCAAATATCCATTAGTATCCAGTATTGAAATAAAATTATAGTTGTGATAGCGCAGGAAGCAGTCACCTAACCATATTCGCCCACCAATGTCGTTGGCGCAAAGTTCGTGAATACTGCTATTCGCCTCCAGTGCACACTTTGAGCAACTCAGTGCCGATATATTTCCAGTACACTGCAGCAGACCATAGACCCTATTGGGAGATTGACCATGGGAAGAAATGTTGAAGCCTGAACTTCGAGGCGCATTAAGAAACAGATCGTTGATAACCAGATTCAAATTTGTGGAATAAGTGCTGCCGTCGGTGAAAGTAGAGGAATTGTCGCAGGTGTGCGATACGGTAGATATGACTAAACGAAAATTTATTACAAACAGAAAAAGGAGGGTTGGAAGAAAAGTGGTTCGTCTCTGAGGAATAGAAGGGAAAGAGTTGTACTTCATCTTGTTCTTCCTCGGTACTCTCTGATGGCAATTCGGTATCAGAGATAGCATCCCTTGACTCGATACAAATCCTTAGCAGAATATGTCGAAAAGGTTAAGTAGACGGCTTGAGTGGACATTCAATAGACTAGTGTAAAGTATGTGCGGAATGGTCCACACAGTTATGGTAATGAACACGGTTACAGAATATGTCAAAAAGGTCAAGTAGACAGCTTGAGTGGACATTCAATAGACTAGTGTAAAGTACTGAACACGGGTAGCTCATGTCAGAATTTTCTGGCACAATACAGAGAGTTGCGTTCGCTGTCTGCGGCTACTCCTACCAAATTTCAGTTACTAGTCGCCAGACCTGCCAATAGAACCGTTTAATAAATGTCTGCGGGCCCATTTTAAGCTAGGAAAGATCTCGTACTCTGTTCACTTCCAAAGCTCATAAGAACTGAAGACCATTAGTTTATTTTTTTATCATTAATCTTGAAGTGTTTGAGCTAGAACATACTAATTCTTTATATTAAAGCTCAGTCAGAAACTTCACGTTTTTGGAAAAATGTGAATACTGTCAAACTGATAATATTTAAACTGATAATATTTAAAGTTCGTTCACATTACCCCAGTCAATGCTTGATGGCCTGCTGTTTGAAAGACTTCAGTTAAATGTTCAGATTCTACTTAAATTTATCGATAGTGGAGAAAAAATTGGGGAAAAACTTAAAAAAGGCTGTCATATTGTATATTTGTTTCTTTATCTTTTCATTTGCTCTCAGCAACTTTTCATTAATGAGGACTCGACTGTAGTCGACAGATTATATTGAAGGATGGAATCGAAATTCTAATATATCATTTTAATAGAAATAATTTAGATATTGAATATTGTGATAGTGAAGATTATATAAGTTTAATTTTTTTGTTTTAGATTTATTTTTATTTATTTATCTTTAATATTATTACTGATGTCTGAAATAATTTAGTTTTCATGAAAATTGATATATAAATTAATTGTAGTTTATGATTATTAGTATTTATTTTTAAGATTCATACAACTAAATATTTAGTTTTATTAGTTTATCATTAATATTAGATTTATGATTGTGAAAATAATTTCAAATATTGTAAATCTCAATGAGACTATTGTCTAAGTCATTGTGAGTTAACTTGAAGCATGATTTGATGTACCAGACTCACCCATCGATGCACAAACTTCGATGTACCTATCCTCAATATCTATTGGTCCATGCTCATTGAATGTAATTTTTTCATTGGCTAAGGAGAGTTTGTTGTAACAAAACCTAATTAGGGTTTCATTGTAAAATCTTGGCCATTCATTGTAAATGAGCTCTCAATATACTTGGCTCAATCTCTTCATTTGTAAAGGTTAATAGAAAGTAGAATAGTGAATAGTTAGTGATGCCCTCCTAAATGGCACAAGGTTAGTTTAAGATCAAACAACACAAAACACACAAAGCGTTAGCGTTAGTCAATCAAAAACTAAACATATGAAGGCATTCCAAAAGAGACACTAAAAACATGCTAATGAATCTAACTAAAGAAGTAAAGACAATGAGATATCTCCAACTATCTCTTAGCATGATATTAGCTCCTTCTCCCTTGTTCCTCTCCTCTCCAAGTTCCAAAATAGTGTAGCTCTCAGCAGCTTTTTGCACTATGGATGCTTATGGAGGATTGAGATTGTAGTATAGCTCCAAATATGACATGAAAAGCTAATACTAATGCTAAAATGATGTATTTTAACCAAAAAGACAAGATTTAGTTATGCTATGCTAAATGCTCTCTAAAATGTCTATAGTCTAAATGCTTACAAGTTTTCAGGATCTGGATTATGAAGGAATGGGCTCTATTTATAGGAAAAATGGAGCAATGGATGGTCAGGATTGAAAGGTTTAATCAAGGGTCAAGTTTGAAAGTTGGGGATCCATGTGCACAATTTGCACCAATGAAATGGTGACAAATGTCAACATAGGATTGGGTTGAGAGAAGAGGTTGGAGGCATTAAAGCCCTGAGAAGACTTCATGGTTATCTAAAGGGTAAGAGTCAAGCCTAAATTAGGATTACCCACTGAATTAGGAATTAATTCAAGGATAAACCTTTGTGCAAATGATTAAGAGATAATCATGCTCAAAGCATTGAAGGCTTGATGAGACCCTTGGGTTGGGTAGAGGTTGAGTCAAAACAAATGTTTTAACCATGTGGGAGGGTTGAATTAACCATTAATGGTTATTGGAGACTTTGGGGATTTAGTGGTTGAAAGTTGGAAGCCTTTAATGGTTATCAAAGACTTTGAGGAATTAAGTGGTTGAAGGTTGAAAGCCTTTAATGGTTATCAAAGACTTTGGGGTTTTTGAGAAGTGACTTCATTTTGCTTAGGAATGTGACAATATTTAGGGGATGGATTAGGCTAATTAGGAAAGGGTTAGAAGAATCTAGAAGGGGATTAGATTTTTGCAAGTGGATTTGGTGGGTGAGGGAAAATAGGATTTTATTTAAAATAAAAATTCATTTATTTCAATAAATGTGTGCAAGTTGCATTTGTAGGAAAATGCAAGTGGGGTGAGGATAATGATTTAAATAAATGTTTTATTTAATTCATTTAAAAGAGGAAAAGGGGATTTAATTAAATAAATTGATTTTATTTATTTAATTGATTGGAATTGATTTTAATGAATTAATTAAAATAAATTGGATAATTTATTTAATTAATAGAAGAATGTTTGGGGATGAATTAATTAAATATTAATTTAATTAATTGATGGCTAGTGGATTTTTTTAATCAAATAAATACAAAATATTCATTTAATTAAAATGGACAGATTTATGTGACTACATTTGCCCCTCTTTGAGACGGTGCAGTTTATCGCATTGTTTCAAAGAAAGAAAAATTGGTGTGAAGAAATGCCCCATAAAATGTAAATTTAATGGGTGGTATGCCCCCTCGAGAGATGGGCCGAAAAATTTCGAAAAATCGGGCTATCTCTCGAAAAAGAATGAAAATTGGCAGGGTGGTAGAAGAGAAGAAGTTAGGTATACTGGTGAAAAATAGAAGAAATCGGGGGAAACATGGAGAAATGGGGGGTTCAGGAAGTGCACGGGGACCACGGCGATGAGCGGGGCGAAGTTACGGTGACGGTGGGGGGTATAAATGGGGTGAAAGGGGTGAAAATAAGATCATTTGTGACCGCGATCATTTGAGAACGAGAGCTCTGACAGTGACATTTGGAGGAGCAAGGAGGAGCGAAGATGCCGATTCTGATCACCAAGTATAGATTTGAGCGAGTCCGCCGGTTCCAGCGCCCAGCCGACTACGGACCAGCGGTACGCAAATTCGAAAACTTCCTTTTCAGGCATTTTTGATAGCTTTTTAGCTAAGTCCAAGTCAAGTCGGAGCAAGAGCGCTGGAACTATTGTTTTAGCGCTTTTGCTCCATGAATTAGCGCTATTGTTCCGCAATAGCGCTATTGTAGTCTGGTTTGAGCGCTTTTGTATGCATTAGCGCTAATGTAGTCAAGTTTTAGTGCTCTTGACCAATCAGCGCTATGGTAGGGTTAATTGAGCGCTATTGACTCGTAATAGCGCTATTGTATAGCGGGTTTAGCGCTTTTGGTTTTGTAGCGCGATTGTAGAGCGGTTTGAGCGCTATTGATGTTGTTGTAGCGCTATTGCGTAGAACTAGCACTATTGTAGATAAAATAGCGCTTTTGCCTTAAGATAACGAGATGCCCCAGTGTCAGACAAAATAAATCTCCTGATGCCTAACGATTGATGGAAGGCGAGGTGAAGTGGGAGTTGTTTTGAACCATAGCAGCCCGACGAGACTTAGGTCATTTGTTAGGATAAATGTCTGTTGAAGTCTAGGCGGCCATGATTACTTACCTGTTGAGACCCGAAGATACTTGATCAAAGTATCTGATGATAGTCTAGGTTTAAACTTAAGAAAGTTTGATAACAAAACAACTGATGGTGATTTGATGAATGTCGATGTGCAGGAGGATCTGCGCGTGTTGCAGTTACGCGAGCGCCACCCCGCGACACAAGGATTACGAGATCGGTTGACACAGATAGAGATAGACTGTATTGCAGCTACTAGCATGTACGAGGTGATACACATGCCCGTGATTCGGATGAATCACGGCCTGATCACAGCATTGGCAGAGCGATGGCACAGTGAGACGTGTACGTTTCATTTAGCCCAGGGAGAGATGACGGTGACATTGGAGGATGTGTGGCGTATCCTCCGGATCCCGATTCGGGGGGAGCTGGTGACATATGATAGATCCTGGGGGACAGTGTCTTTTCAGAGGATTTTTGAGGAGGACGTATACATTGATGATGGCTCGATCGCATGGGAGGATATAGCGGCACTATATGAGCCCCTTCCAGCAGTTTTGTCAGGGATCGTGGGAGGACTGTTGTGTCCAGGCAGGCGGTTACATGGATTGGCGGTGGGATGGGGACAGGTTATAGAGATGATGATGACGGAGGGGACCCGATTTGCCTGGGGGTCGTGCATGTTAGCGCACATGTATCAGGAGCTACACGAGGTAGTGTACCGGGGGAGAGGCTCTCTTGCAGTGGGCATGACGCTACTGCATGTGTGGGCATGGGAGCACCTACCAGTGACTCGACCAGTGAGTCTCAGATTCTGAGCTGTGGACCAGCCCTATATGTTTATGTATAGTGGCATGATGAGTCAGCCCCACTTGGGGAAGTTAGAGTGGTGGCGGCGGGCATTGGATGACCTGGATGCGATGATCTGGCGGCCATACTTGGAGTGTGAGCCATGGGAGGATGATGCGGAGGCACTACCGTATTGATTCATGACCCGATTCCTCATTGGGAGGACCTCTTATCATGTGGAGAGACAGGTGCCAGGACGGGTGATGAGGCAGTTTGGACGGCAGCAGGGACTGCCTAGCGGATTAGGAGAGTATGCACGAGTGATCCGAGAGTGGTATGCATGGGGTCCAGTGCTACCATATGATCAGGCACTAGCAGAGTTTCGGACACTGCAGGCGAGGCCATGGGACTTACGACCGAGGGTCGTTGATGCAGGGGTGACAGATGAGTATACACAGTATCGGGCGGCGCACCCGATCCTACGGATATCAGACCCAGCTGAGCCGATCCCATCTTTTGAGGAGGAGAGGGGACGAGGACGGAGAGTAGGAGGCCGAGGAGGAGGAGGTGGGGGTGGAGGAGGAGGAGGTGGTGGAGGAGGTGGAGGAGGTTTGGGGATGCTGAGGCAGCGGAGAGGGAGAGGTGGACTACCTCTTCAGATATCACAGGGACCCTTGATGCATGGAGGGGTGCAATTGAGTGGGAGGGGGATGGAGAGAGAGATCCCAATGGATACAGGTGCAGGAGAGGGTGGTGCAGGGGAGGGTGGTGCAGGGGGTGATACAGGTGCAGCAGCCATGGGGGAGGGAGCTACAGGGGATCTGCGGGATCATATGATAGGTTATTTGCAGACCCGGGTAGAGAGATTAGAGGCGGAGGTAGCAGCTAAGGATGTGCAGCTATTTGCACGTGAGTTAGAGCTGACAGTGGTGCTACGGGAGAGAGATATGGCCGTGGAGAGATTGGCGGAGCTGCAGGAGAGAGTCCGAGCGGGAGTAGGAGTACAGGGTCCTACAGGGGAGATTATGAGGCAGTTTGGGCGAGCACAGGCTGAGATAGAGTACTGGTGAGGTTTATATGAGCAGGTGGTGCCACTCAGTCAGCGAGCTCTCAGTTATACCCAGATGCGGCAGTCGAGATCCGAGCGATCACAGAGGATGCAGAGCAGTGGGGGAGTGATGGGTCCTTTGAGGCGGGATAGATCAGGAGATGCAGGAGGGAGCGGGGGTTCGATGAGGCCTCCACGGAGAGATGGATCAGGTGGGCCCGGTACCAGTGGTGGAGTAGGTAGGGGTGGTGCAGGTATAGCATCTGGCCAGAGCGGCATCTGAGAGAGCATCTTTGCATCTATGTATTGTATCTTTGTCTATTTATGGACTGTATCTTGGATGGCTCTTGGTAGCCGATTTTTTTGTAGACTTCATTGTACTCTGATATATGAGATGATATATATGAGGAGATCCCATATTGTGATGATATGCATGTGATTATGTATGGTCGTTTATGCATGATGATGATTTATTGCTTAGATGTATATGTATATGGATGCATTTGATGAGATGTTTCTTTTATGCATGGTTTTATGATGATTTATGATGTGAGATACTAACAGATGAATGCAGGTTTATGATGTATTTGATTTGTGATGTAATGCTGTATGTATGGAATGTCATGATGATATATGCTTATGCTTTGATGTATGAATAGGATTTATGGTATTTCCTATTGTGATGTAATGATGAGATAATGTTAATGCAATGGTTTGAATGAATGATGTGTATGTATAAATATGCATCTAGATGTGTTTGTAGATGAATGTAATATGGATAAACAAAATGTTAAGTGCAAATGTTTATATGATAAACAAAATGTTAAATGAATGCATACGGATAAACAAATGTAAAGTACAAATGTTCATATGATGATATGTTTAAATGAATGCATACGTAAAAAAAATGAATATATTAGATGGTATGAACCAATGTTGTGTAAACAAAATTTGTGTTTATGATTCTAAATGCGCTTTAAATATGTTTGTAAGTACAAATGATAATGGGATGATAGGATAACTAATGGGTATAATAACTGCACCTTAATGTAATGATAATGAATGCAATGTGAATGAATCTTACAATGAGCATAATAAGATACTTAGTAATGAATGAATGCATCTTTTAACTATAAAAAAATGAATGCAAATGATGAATGATGAAAAGATAAGAAAATGATAATGGATAATTGACACTATATGAATGCTCAGTAAAGGACTAAATATAATCAAAGACCATTTTAATCCTATGAATAAAGCGACCTATTTATGATGATGCAAAATGATTTAATGAAAACTTAATGTCCAAAATGAACGATAGTTTAAAAATGTCATAAATGTTTAATGTAAGATGCAACTAAATGTTTTATGCAAGATGTAACTAAAAATTTAATGCAAGATACAACTAAAAATTTAATGCAAGATGCAACTAAATGTGAAGATGATATGATCATGAGGTATGCAAGGTTTGTAAGACTTTGTGTGATGCATTGATGATGTATCAGAGTACTCAATCATGATTGTATCCAAGACCAGCTTTATTAGTCATTTTTGCATGTAAAAAGCCTACATATGAATGAATGAATGGAGGGGTGATATGCAACGGAATGCAAGATATAAACAGATGAGGTGAAATGATGATCCATAGTGCTCTATTTTCATCATTGAGCTTTAAAATGTTGGAAGAGAATACAAACATCTTGACACAATGATTCAAGATGACCTGAGTATTTCTTTCATGGATTTTAATATAGCAAGTTAATACAAACGACTTGATATAAGGGTCAAGTCGACCAGAGTATTGCTTGCGGAACAGACAAGGATTATCTCCTTTCATGCATGTCTTGGATCGTCCTCCTTGATCTTAGGCTGATCAGATCCTGAGACAAGTACATACCGTACTAAGAAAATAAAACCTTTATCCAATTTGGAGGAAGAGGAACCAAAGGATGAGCATTGTACCTGCAATCAAACAGTCTATATACATAAAGAATAAAGAATAAGGATCCTTGGTAATGGTTCATGCCCATATGGTCGAGGTATACGCTGTAGTCAGCAAGCCGTAGTGATCTATGACTGCATTTGGCATAAGATCACGTAGCTTAGTGAACTTCCCACGTAGACACCATTAGTACATGCCCCAGAACTTCATCGGAAATAATGCGCAAACGATACAAAACAATGCTAAAAGAGTCCGATACAGATAAACAAACGATTGTACTCATAAATCAACCAAGTATTTGATAGCCTAACAGAATTTTCTTGTCAAAGAAAACGTCACTTTGTCTTTGTTTTGATAAGGAAGGATGTATCCTTGTTTTAAAGACAGTTTTGAGTGTTGATGTTGATTGTGTGGTTTGATTGATAAATGGTCATCGTGTGAGTATTTTGTCAATGTTTGTGTTGTATCTGATCGGATGAATATGTACAAAGTGTTGCCATGTTTTTGTGTGATTTTTGATGGGTTTTTCGATGTTTTTTGGATTTTGTGAAACAATTTTGAATGTTTTTTGGTATTTTGAGAGTCATTTTTGAATGTTTTTGGATTTTGCGAGACATTTTTGAAATGTTTTTGATATTTTCTGATGATTGCCTGAATGAAGAGCGTAATGACACATAAGTCAATGTAGAATCCACTTCCATCAAATAGGTTAAGGGTATTGCCCCCAGTTTGTAGACCTGACTATGAAAAGGGTGGGATGTTAGATGCATGGAGTACTGTCTTAATTGCAGATTAAATAACAAGCCATGGTTGAGATGGATGGATGTGTGTGTGCATGAATGTGATCGCAACAAGCCTGAAAGATACTGGAGCCATTGCCTTTACGAGTGGCACCTGTTTGCCAGGTTTTCACCATCGCACTTACCCAAGGTGCCACCAGAGTGGTTGTTCACCATTTGGATGTATGATTTTTTCTTTACTTTTTTGAATGTTTTTGTATTTTCTTCAAGACATTTTCTGAATGTTTTTGGTATTTTTCTGATATGTAGGGGAGCCTGATGCTCGATACACCTTAGGTATAAAACCTTTTGAGGTGCATGCTATTGATTGGATCTGCAAGCGGTTCTCCTTCTAAAGTAGCCAACTGATATGCCCCGGACCCGAACGCGGCAGTGACAACATATGGGCCCAGCCAATTTGATTCAAACTTGCCTTGATGTTCTCTGTTTGGTTGGTTGCGAGGATTTTCTCGAAGAACAAGATCACCTACCTCAAATGTACGAGATCTAACGCGGTGATTGTAGCTTCTGCTCATGCACTGCTGATAGGCTTTGAGATGATTATATGCAGCTTGTCGCTTCTCATCTAGTAACTCCAAGTCCTGAAGATGGGATACTCTATATGCTTCATCATCGATGAGTTTATGTAGGGAAACTCGTAATGATGGTATCTCAACTTCAATAGGTAAGATAGCTTCGGCACCATAGACCAATGAATAAGGAGTTGCACCTGTAGGGGTTCGAATGCTAGTTCGATATGCCCATAGCGCTGGATTTAATTGAACATGTCAATCACGACCAGCATCATTGACTGTCTTCTTTAGGATCCTCAATATGTTTTTATTAGATGCTTCGGCCTGACCATTGCCTTGTGGGTAATAGGGAGTGGAAAAGCGGTGTTGGATATGAAATTTCTCACAAAGCTCACGGACATCCTGATTTTTGAAAGGAAGACCATTATCTGTGACAATGGACATGGGTACACCATACCGGCAGATGATGTAATTGAGGATGAATGAGGCGATCTGCTTGCCGGTGACTTGGGTAAGTGGAACAGCTTCGATCCACTTTGTGAAGTATTCGGTAGCGGTAATGATAAATTTATGGCCGTTGGATGAAGATGGATGAATCTTACCCACAAGGTCAAGGCCCCATTGACAAAAAGGCCATGGTGTGGTGATTGGTTGCAGTTCCTATGCTGGTGCATGTATCAGGTCGCCGTGAACTTGACATTTCTTGCATTTCCTGACAAAGTAGTAGGAATCCTTTTCCATAGATGGCCAATAGTATCCAGCTCGCATGAGTTTCTTGGCTAGTGATGGACCACTTGAGTGAGTCCCGCAAATTCCTTCATGTACCGCTTCCAAAGCCTTTGTTATCTCATCTTGTTCCAGACATCGAAGGAGAGTACCATCAAGACTACGTCGGTATAGGGTTTCGGCAATAATGGTATATCGAGCAGTTTGGCGAATGAAGGTTTTTCGTTGGTTATTTGATTGGTTGGGATGAAGGGTATGATCATGGAGATAGGTGTAGAACTCACCGTACCATGGGGATTCAGAACCGACAAGGCGACATATCATCTCAGATTCGGGGATATCATAAGCGGGGATCCAAAGCTGTTCTACCAAGAACTCGTAGCGTGTTGAATTCTGTGGAAGATCTAGGAGAGATGCAATGGTAGCCATAGCATCAGCAGCTCGATTCTGATCTCTTGGTATCTATTCAAAAGTGATAGTAGTGAATGATGTCTTTAGATTGTCCACCATTTGCTTGTATGGCGTGAGTTTATCATCTTTGGTCTGATACTCATCAGTTGCTTGTCGAATGACTAGTTGGGAATCGCCATATACTTGAAGTTCTTTAAATTTCCATTGTACGGCTAACCTGAGTCCTGTGATCAAGGCCTCATATTCTGCTATGTTGTTAGTGCATGGAAATGTGAGCCTGTAAGACTTCGGGATGCTATCACCTTGAGGTGTGATAAACAGAATGCCTGCCCCCGAGCCATGCCTAGTGTATGAACCATCAAAATATAGTTTCCATGGCTGTGCTTCTGTGATCATGAATATCTCTTCATCTGGAAAATTGGAAATGAGAGGATGATCACCTATGAGTGGTGCATCGGCCAACTGATCTGCAATAACTTGACCTTTGATAGCTTTACGGTCCACATACTCAATGTCAAATTCACTTAGAATCATTACCCATTTGGCCAAGCGACCTGTCAATGCTACTTTGCTAAGTAAGTACTTGAGTGGATCAATCTTTGCGATGAGTTGTACTTTGTGTGTCAACAGATAGTGCCGCAGTTTAGTGGCTGCCAAGATTACTGCTAGGCAAGCTCGCTCAATAGGTGTGTAATTGAGTTCATAGCCAACCAGTGTGCGAGAAATGTAGTATACCGCACACTCTTTACCTTCTGCGTTATGTTGTGCTAGTAGCACACCCAATGCTGTACTTGTTGCTGAGATATAAAGTAATAACGGTCTACTTGGATCTGGTGGCATCAATAATGGTGGATTCATGAGATAGTCTTTAAGTGCCTGAAATGCTTGTTGGCATTTGTCATCCCACTGAAAGCAGATGTTCTTGTGTAGCAGGTGTGTGAACGGGTGACACTTATCAGCCAATTGTGCAATGAATCTTCGGATGGATTGAAGTCGCCCTTGTAATGTCCTTAGCTGACTGATATTCTTTGGAGGTGGCATGTCCATGATTGCTTTTACCTTTGCTGGGTCGACCTCAATACCTTTGCTTGAGACAATGTATTCTAGAAGCTTCCCGGAGGTCACTCCAAAGACACATTTCTTTGGGTTGAGTCGAACATGGTATTGTTCCAGTCTATCAAAGATTTTATCTAAGATGTGGAGATGCCCATCTCTAGTGAGTGATTTTGCTAGTAAATCATCCACATAATCTTCCATCATAGTATGCATCATGTCATGGAAGATGGTGGTCATTGCTCTTTGATAGGTGGCTCCTGCATTCTTTAGACCGAAGGGCATTACATTCCAGCAATATGTGCCCCATGGACATGTGAAGGTTGTCTTATGTTGGTCCTCTGGTGCGATTTTTATTTGATTGTATCCTGAAAAGCCATCCATGAGTGAAAGCATGGCATGTCCTGCTGTCAAATCCACTATGATGTCGATATTTGGTAAGGGGAAGTCATCCTTAGGACATGCTTTATTCAAATCTCTGAAGTCAGTACAAATGCGGATGCCCCCTTTTGGTTTGCCGACTGGCACAATGTTGTAGATCCATTCTGCATAATCAATTGGTCTAATGAAACCAACATCCAGGAGTTTCTTGAGTTCTATTTTGACTAGCACTGCAATCTGGGGATGCATCTTACGAAGCTTCTGCTTGACAGGTTTGGCTCCTTTTGCTATTGTGAGATGATGCATGACTAAATCAGGATCCAGCCCAGGCATGTCTGCATACGACCATGCAAAGTTGATCTGACGCTGCTGGAAGAACTCTATAAATTGAGGCTGTTCCTCTGGAGTGAGAAGAGATGCCAGATGTATGATATGAGGGTTTTCAGGAGTCCCCACATTGTATTCTTTGGTCTCCTCAATAAGAATCGTTGATCGTTCCTGTGGTGTACTAGCAGGGAGAATGTCAAACCCTTCATCCTTAGGCGCCTCAGAGAGGTTTTCACCGTTGGATACGCTCTTTTTTTTTACTGTTGTCGAATCAAACAGTGCCACAGTGTGGTTTTCACTAGAAGATCCATGTTTTAATGTTATATTTTTGCAGCTGAAGGGTTTGGCATCCGCCCCGAAGTATGCTACGCTATTAAGTTCAATGGCGAATCCAGCTTTGTGATCCCCGCTTGGTAAATTATCCCTTAATTCCAAAAAGTCAATGATAGCCTCATCGTTTTGGAAGAGGTCAAGACATGGGGGATTTGGTTGGTTCCATTCAATGAGTTCAAGGTGTATAATGGGCATTGTTTCATCGATTAAGTTAAGTGCGGGAGATGTATCAGTGAGGGTTAAGACAGTGTGGTGAAGATCGTTGATGGTACTCTCCCTGTCAGAATCAGGCATAGGATGAGACGTAGGGTCTGTGGAAGATGTTTCCAGCTCAGGTACCCAAGTGGTCTTTATCTGTGCTTCTCCATAAACAGGAATGTCTTTGCGTGGCGGAGGTGGTGACGTGTCTTCCTCATCTGAAGTGTTAAGCTGTACAGAATCAAATTCCCACTCATGTGAGTCGGTCTCTGAATCACTTTCCAGCATCCGATTGCTATACCATACTGGGATGTCGCTGGAGTTGAATACTGCAGGTGTGATTGGTTTATGTACTTTTGAGGTGATTGGTGCTGCAGGAACCGTGATGGGGATAAAAGAATTTGTCACTGGAAGTATCGGCAGTGTTGATTTAGTGGCTTCTGTTGGAATGGCTAGTGTCATAGATGCTGTTGCGGGTTTCAATATAGTTGCTGCTATGAATGGTTTTATTGATGTGATGACTGCTGTGGATGGGATTACTGGTTCGATTGGTGGGATTTTTGGTACTGGTGATGGTTGCGGTGGAGTCGTGAGCCTCGATGGGGCAGTGGGGATAATGCTTGATGGTGCTTTGATTATGAAAGGTGTCCTCTTTTTAGTAGGTGGGCAAAATGGTTTGCTAGGTTTTCCTTTGAATCTGAGTTTAGGAAGGACTTCTTTTTCAAAGCCTAGGCCTGTATTACCTTTGGGTTTGAACTCTGGCAGCAGTGGTTCATGTCGTCCTTGTTTGCAGGATCCCAAAGCACTCTGACCATCATACCCCATTCTTTGCATAATGAGGAGGCCTTTACCATACTGTTCCGTAGGAAGTGTAACTTGCAGTTTATCAGTGGTGATGGGATCTTTATAGATCCATTCCGCTAGGTCCTCATCTTGTGTTTCTTCCTCTTGACTCTTTCCAAGGACGAAAGGCGTCAAAGCACATGCGGGCGTGACTATGGGTTTTTGGAGTAACTGCTGTGGTTTACCATGCGTTCTAGGAGAAGTAGGTATTTGTCCCACACAAAAGAGCTGACTCAAGTTATATTCCCCGGGACCTTCCTCTGCGACTTTCATCTTAAGCTTTTCTTGCTTGGGTATAGGGGTGTTTGAACTGGCAAGAGAGGTGGGATTTACATACGATGTGGAGGAAATGGCTTCCCTATTATTAGGAACAGTAATCTCTGGTTGATGGCTGATATTATGGCAAAAAGCAAAGGGATTTGCATCGCCTAGGATTGTGATCTTTGTACCATTATGTGGGAACTTGATACATTGATGGTAGGTAGATGGAACGGCTTGCATGGCATGTATCCAAGGTCTTCCTAACAATAGATTATATGGCAGAGGAAGGTCCAGAACCTGACAAATGATGTGCTTTACCACAGGGCCAACCCGGATTGGTAGTACCACAGCTCCTTTGGATGAACGCTCTGCATCATCATAGGCCTTGATGGTGATCTTCTTGCGAGGATCTATTGATTCTATTGCATATCCCAATGTTGTGACCAATTGCAGTGTACAAATGTTTAGGCCTGCTCCATTATCTATCAAGACTCGCTTGATCCTGTGTTGGTTGATAAAGCCTTCAATGTGGAGTGAAGCGTTATGAGGTTGTTGGAAGGAAGAGTTGTCACTTTCAGAAAAAGTGAGACAAGGTGATGTCTTTATATTTCCAACCATGGCTTGAAACTGGTCCGTATTCAGGGTTTGTAGGGACTGACGCCTCTTGGAGTGCTTGATCCAAGATTGTTTTATGAGATGGCGATAGGCGCAATAGTTCTAAAATGGATATGAGTGCAGGCGTTTTATCTAATTGTTCCACAAGATTGTATTGCTTTGGGATAGAGGTGGTGCCTTGTGGAGTTGCCTTGATGGTGACTTTGCCGCGACGCGTAACAACATTGCAATTGGAGTTGGGTTTTTTGAAGGTTATAGTTGCAACTTGTTCACTGGCATCATACAGGTGATTTACAGTGTAGTTATACGCAGCCTGTGTATAATCAGTGGTATCAGTGCCTCGCCGGGAAGTGGAAGGACCCCTTTGATCTTGTGATGGAAGTGGATTCTTGAACATCTGATGATCATTATTTGTCGTTTTTGGATCATGTCCTTCAATCTCAATTTCTCCTCGATCAATAAGATCTTGAATGAGATCTTTCAATTGGTGACAATTACTTGTCTTGTGTCCTCTTCCTTGAGGGAACTCATAGTGTTCAGTATCTCTCCACCATGCTGGTTTGACTTGAGGCTCATAATTCAATAGTTTAGGTAGAGTGATCAAGTTCTGAGAAATGAGTTGTCGCATCACTGTTTCAATGGGTTCCCCTAAGGGAGTATATGTGCGTTTTTGTTTTTGTGGATGAGGTCTTGGTTCATCATGAGATGTGATGCGACCTTGATTGGAAGGAACATTTGTGTTATTTTGAAGTGGAGGATTTTGTCCTGCAAATCGAACCACAGGTTGTGCATTTTGGATAGTTCGAGCATCCACAACCCCATCGTTGACGATATTCTTATTCTTGTTCCAGAAGTTTGGTTTATCACTATTGAAGTGCGGGCGAGGACCATCTTTGGGTTCATTAAAGATTTTGATGAGTCCTTTCTTGATGAGTGCCCTTTCACATTTTATACCTTTGGTGATCATATCGTTAAAGGAGTCTGTGTCCTTGACATCCAGGTGAAATTCCATTTCTTCGTTTAAGTTGGAAATGAAAATTTCCACTAGTTCCCATTCAGGTAACTGAAGAGAACGTCTGCTAGACATTTGGCGCCATCGTTGCAGGAATACTGAGAATAGTTCACCTGGTTTTTGTTTGGTATTGCACAGATCAGCCATGGTGATGTCGCATTCAATATTATAAGAATAATGAGATAGGAACTTCTGGATGAGTTCCTCAAATGTTCTAATGCCACTTGGAAGTCGGGAAAACCATGATGTGGTTGTTCCTCCCAAGCTTTGGGGAAAGAGGCGCATTAGGTATGTGTCTTCATATGCCACTTCAAGACAAGCGGAATGAAATTCTCTGACATGATCACGGGGATCCCCCTTTCCTCTATATTTTTCAAATTTTGGTGTTTCGAACCTGCGTGGAAAGGGTGGCATATAAAGATTCCTATCAAAAGGATAGGGACAGATGTCGTTAAGTGAAAATTGATTGGTCTTAACACCACTATGAAGTTGTTGGGCGAGATTCTTGACTTGTTGCCGCAACATCTCCATTTCATTTGGAGGAGGAGGTGGTGGGTTACCTCGAGGAATATTATATCTGATTTGATTTCTACCCCTTTCCTCCTCATGGCGACTTTGTCTTTCGGATGCTTGTCTTAATTGGGCAAGATCAAAGTCAGAGGGGAGTTTGGCTCCTTCTTGAGTGAGTTTTAAGAAGTGAGCATCCGCATTGCTCCTGAGTATTTCATCAAACAATCTGTTAAAATGAGGGTTATGCTGAACCCTTTCGATTGTTGAAGGAGTGGGAGTACTTGGGTTTTCGTCATTTACATTTCCTCCAAGTGCTTCTTGAAATTCATTGAGGTTGTCCTCTTCTTCCTCAATTTCTATTTCTCGTTGCCTTGATCGCGATCGGGTTTGAGCCATTTTGTTTGCAAGTTTGTTTGAAGTTGGTTGAAGATGATGATGAGTTGTTGATGCAAGATTGATGATTAGTGGATTGTATGGTATGTAGATCTCTAGCACTCTAAAGGTAGATGTAACTAGGATTCCTTTTTTGAATTGCTTGTTTGTTTTGATAAGTTTGGATGTGATAAGGTGTAGAGAAATCTGAGATGTGTTACAGATTTTGACTACCTAGCAATGAGAGGATTCACTCATGAACTAGTTTTAACCTACGTAGATGTGTCTCTTAGGATGAGCTTATCCTAGATGCAGAAACAATCTAAAAGTGATGTGATGTGTTTGATTTCAAGCAATATCTAAAAAGGGATCTTGGGACAAGAACCTCTGAATGTTTTGAGAGTTTTGGGATGGATTGATGATGGAATAATGATGTATGAATGAGATGATGGATGTTTTGTTTTCAACTTCAATAAAAACTTTGTGTTACAAATGGAACAAACTCTACCTCTTCCCTTTCAGGCGTTGGTGGCACTTCTTGAGCTGTGTTGTAGGTGATACAGATGTTTGGGAAGAAATTGGGATTAATCTTTCTTCCTTGATTTTTGTGATAACTTAGAGCTCTATATTACATAAAAGCTCTACGGTTCAATGATTCTGAATCAAACTCGTTTGTTTTTCCTTGAAGGTATAGACGCATGCGATGTAGAAAGACTCTATGTGAGACAAAGATTTGTCTATTGAGATAGAAGAATTTCCTTCTTTTGATCAAAGCCTTTGAGCTTAGTGGTCTCCTTTTCAAGGTAATATTCTGATGACGCTTCTTCTTTCGCAAGATGTGAAGAATGGTCATAAATTTTGACTCCTTTGTTTGTTTGCACTTTGGATTTGGTATTTTTGTTTGTTTTTGAGAAATGTTGGATGAATACTTTGTTTTTGGGATTGATTTTCTGATTTTTCTTTGACAAGAAAACAAAGCAAGCACACAAACACAAAAATGTTGCCTCAAAGGCACAAATGAGTATGGGTCTAGATCAACCCAATTCTTGGACTTGTTTTTGACTCTTCCTTTAGATTTATTTTAAGGTGTAGTTCCAAAGCCTGAAGTCGGCTCAATTTGCACTAGGTCTGTAAAATGAACACACTTCAAACACTTTTTATCCTTATGGTCAAATGGCCAGTTGTGATAAATTTAGCCCACATCTTGATATTTCTTCGACTTTGGTACTACATACCTTATGAATCCCGCCGTGGCAGGTAAGGATGTGATATACTAAGTCTTGCGCGAGCATAACAAATAGATGATCCCTATGATGGGGGAGTCACCACTTTTATCAAGCCACAAGTGACTTTTCAAAAAGCTATGTTTCTACTCAAGGAAATATGTATGGTGAGTATCTTGGGAGCAAAACCTTCTATGCTCTTGCACTAAATTATATCTCAAATATCCTCAATCAATAGAACAGGTGGGCTACTACTTAAAGGTGTTTAGTCATGTTCGATGGCTTTGGACATAAGTTCATTCTGCAGTGACTCACTTAAGAGCCTTGTAACTGGTGGTGGGACCCATTTGTCCTTTCGGCCAGTTACACTGTAGGAATAGCTATACCCAAGGCTACAGCTTTCGCTCTCACCTGATTTCTATAGCGGCTCGAAGGATTTACCGCTCGAGGTCGTTCCCAAGAGTATCGATCCCTTGGCAGGCCTCTCTTAAAAAGATAAAACTTTGAGTGTTACTAACACTTTTCTCTTGCACCTAGGACCACGAGAGCCAAGGGAGAGGATAGTGTGTGTTAGAGGTGGGACCACTCGACTGACTTTTTGCACAAGTGTGCCAAACACGAAATTCACTTGTTCTTTTTAATCCATCATGGCAATGTGATCTAACTATTTGGAGATGTTGCTCCAACAGTCATGGTGTTCATTTTAACTTCAAAGGCAATGTGTTTTGTAATCTAGAATTTGGAAATCCTGATCAACTTAATGAAAAACACGTTTGCATGAAGGAAAATTTGTTTGCCAAAAACTCAAAACAAGTGGTTTGTTCTTTTTATTTGCCCAAAAATTGAAGTGTGGATTGTGATTTTTAAGTTTGATGCAAGAAAGAAAATTTGTTTTGTTGATTTTAAGCACCAAAACAAAATGTATCCCTAACTTGCAATGAAAGCAAAATTTGAAGTTGTTGTTCTTTTTACTTTGCAATAAAAGAAAGATGAATGTTCTTTTTAAGCACCAAAACAAGTTTTAGGTTCATTTTATGCACTCCAAAGTAAAATGTGAGGTTGATTTTAACTTGTGCAAGAAGGAAAAATGGATTCTTTTTAACCAAATTTTGAAAGAAAGTAAAAAGAAAGATTTTATGGCATTTAAACTAACTCCTTCCCCTGCACACACAAAAAAGATTAGAGCCTGCACACAATCAATGGTCAAATGTTAGTGTGGGCTTACACAAGCCTAAATCCTGATTTTTGGTTACAAAGCGAATTGGACAACACTCTGTCACAATAGCGTTATTCTGCTTTTTTTTAGACAAAAGCGCTAATTAATACAATAGCGCTAGTCTGCAGATGCAATTTTACACAGTAGCGCTGAAACAATAGGAAAATCCGAAAGGTCAAAAGCGCTAGAATAGTTTCAATAGCGCTAGAACTATGACAAAAGCGCCAGAATGAAATCAGTAGCGCTAAAACTTTTTCATTAGCGCTATTATATGGACAATAGCGCTAAAAGAAAATGTTGCAATAGCGCTAGAACATGTTCAATAGCGCCGAAGCGCGACCTGTGTGGCAGTTTCAACAAGCAAAATTGTTAATTTTCAAAAAAAAGGATCAGAAGGTTGCGTGTTCAATTCACGTCGGGTTCACCAAATGATGCCCTCCTAAATGACACAATGGTTAGTCTAAGATCAAAGAACACAAAATATTAGCGTTAGTCAATCTAAAACTAAAACATATGAAGGCATTCCAAAAGAGACACTAAAAACATGCTAATGAATCTAACTAAAGAAGTAAAGACAATGAGATATCTCCAACTATCTCTTAGCATGATATTAGCTTCTTCTCCCTTGTTCCTCTCCTCTCCAAGTTCCAAAATAGTGTAGCTCTCAGTAGCTTTTTGCACTATGGATGCTTATGGAGGATTGAGATTGTAGTATAACTCTAAATGTGAAATGAAAAGCTAATTTTATGCTAAAATGATGTATTTTAACCAAAAAGACAAGATTTAGTTATGCTATGCTAAATGCTCTCTAAAATGTCTATAGCTTAGGTGCATACAAGTTTTCAGGATCTGGATTATGAAGGAATGGGCTCCATTTATAGGAAAAATGGAGCAATGGATGGCCAGGATTGAAAGGTTTAATCAAGGGTCAAGCTTGAAAGTTGGGGATCCATGTGCACAATTTGCACCAATGAAATGGTGACAAATGTCAACATAGGATTGGGTTGAGAGAATAGGTTGGAGGCATTAAAGGCCTGAGAAGACCTCATGGTTATCTAAAGGCTAAGAGTCAAGCCTAAATTAGGATTACCCACTGAATTAGGAATTAATCCAAGGATAAACCTTTGTGCAAATGATTAAGAGATAATCATGGTCAAAGCATTGAAGGCTTGATGAGACCCTTGGGTTGGGTAGAGGTTGAGTCAAAACAAATGTTTTAACCATGTGGGGGGGTTGAATTAACCATTAATGGTTATTGGAGACTTTGGGGATTTAGTGGTTGAAAGTTGGAAGCCTTTAATGGTTATCAAAGACTTTGAGGAATTAAGTGGTTGAAGGTTGAAAGCCTTTAATGGTTATCAAAGACTTTGGGGTCTTTGAGAAGTGACTCCATTTTGCTTAGGAATGTGACAATATTTAGGTGATGGATTAGGCTAATTAGGAAGGGGTTAGAAGAATCTAGAAGGGGATTAGATTTTTGCAAGTGGATTTGGTGGGTGAGGGAAAATAGGATTTTATTTAAAATAAAAATTCATTTATTTCAATAAATGTGTGCAAGTTGCATTTGTAGGAAAATGCAAGTGGGGTGAGGATAATGATTTAAATAAATGTTTTATTTAATTTATTTAAAAGAGGAAAAAGAGATTTAATTAAATAAATTGATTTTATTTATTTAATTGATTGGAATTGATTTTAATGAATTAATTAAAATAAATTGGATAATTTATTTAATTAATAGAAGAATGTTTGGGGATGAATTAATTAAATATTAATTTAATTAATTGATGGCTAGTGGATTTTTTTAATCAAATAAATACGAAATATTTATTTAATTAAAATGGACATATTTATGTGACTACAGGTTCATTTTCAGGTGGTTGGTTTCTAGTAGTAAATGTAGGCATAAATGGTCTTGTTGTTCATGTTCTTTCTGGCTGATTATTAACTGATTGTTTATCTCTACCCCCATTGTTTCCCCCATTATTTTGATGTTGATTATTTTGTCTTCCATTATTTTGGTGTTGATTAATATTATTAGCCATAAACAGGGTCATCAAGTTAGTCATTATATTAACATTATCCTACATATCTTGCTGACTTCTGATTAATGCAACCAATAAATCCCTATTGTTATCCGGGTCTCCCATGTTGGTTTCAAAAATAAATTCCTCGTCTGTTTCTGTGTGAATATCCTCAATTTCAAATGGAATTGATGAACGATTCTATGCTAAAGGAGAGTTTGGAAACCTGTTTTGATGGGCCCTAGTACTTTGGAAATTATAATTTCCTTGCTACATAATCAACTATGTAATAGATTTTCGTGAAATTTCAATACCCTACAGGATGGCAGGATTCAAAAGCTCTGATACCACTGTAAAATACCTGACTAGAACTGGTTGTAGATAGATATGTAAACTGTAAAATTCTTATCACACACTGAGTGTTGGCAATGTGTATTTCCAGTTTTGTATTGGTTTCAATAAATTTTTTTGTGATTTCCCTTCTAACAATATAATCTTGTGATTTAGAATTAACCATCTAACTTATTATCAACAGTGCAGACATTGTTCATATTCAATATTTAGTCACTGCATTAATTCAACATTTAATTATTGCATTACTTGAACAGACACTTCATTCACATCATTTATTTAGGCTTTCCTGTGTGCACCTGTTAGTTCATCCATCTGAGAATTGTCGGATTTGCGATGGTGTTTTCTTGGGACCTTCAACATCTCCTCACGATGGGTATTGTGAAACTCAGAAATCATGAACTATGAGTATCTCTGTCAAACGTTGATTATGCTCATGCAATAGTTATTCTTTATACGCCAAGCTTATTTATAAGATGCAAACAGGTGAAAAAGTCCCGTAAGGAATTAACTCCATAGATTAAATCATTAAATAATAGTTAAGCAACCAATATTTAACGTTAATCTTTATTAAAAAGAACTATTAAAATATATCATGCCAGAAAATGATATAATATTAAGGAAGTTCACTTTATTAAAATCGAACTATGCTTAATTTGACGGTGACTTTGATGGGGACATTACAGTCTCCCCTTCCTTGAGTTGCTTGCCCTCAAGAAACTCCAAAACTCGTGCATTTTCCTAGGTGGCATCATCATGAGGCAGATTTTTCCATTTGATGAGATATTCCTTGATAGTTCTGTTCCACAGTTACCTCTCTCGTGTGTCCAAAATTACTTATGGAATCATTTCAAGCTTTCCTTCATCATTCAAAGGAGGTAAAACTTCAGAAACTGACACCTGCTAACCCAAAACTTTTTTTAGACAAGATACATGAAATACATTGTGTATCTTTCTATCCACTAGTAAATCAAGTTCATAGGCTACTGCGCCAACCTTCCAGATTACCTGATATGGGCCGTAAAACCGAGGTTTCAATTTTTTAGAACCACTGCGTTTGAGAGAAGATTGCCGATAAGGTTGCAACCTAAGAAATACCAAATCTCCCACTTTGAAATGGCGTTCAACTCGCTTTTTATCCACATAGATTTTCTATTGATTCTGAGCACATTGCAAATTCTCCTTAAGAGCTATCAAAATGTCTTGGCTTTCTTGAAGCTAGTCATGAGTCCTAGGTACATTTCTCCATTCAAAAGCAAGGTCGAGAAAAGAGAATACATCATAGCCATATAATGCTTTGAAAGGAGACATACCAATTGACATATGAAAAGTAGTATTATAACAATATTCTCCCAGATATAACCAACGAACCCAAGCTTTTTGATGACCGGCTACATAGTTATGAAGATAACCCTCAATCCACTTGTTCACTATTTCCGTCTACTCATCAGTTTGCGAATGATAAATAGTTCTATGATTCAACTCTGTACCTGTCAACTTGAAAAGCTCCCCCAAAAATATGCTCAAAAATATGCTATCTCTATAACTGATTATAGTCTTTGGTAAACTATGTAATCGAAAAACTTCCCTGAAGAATAACTCTGCAATTTGAACTGTTGTGAATTCTGTAGTGAGAAAAAAATATGCAAATTTGGTTAACCTATCGACCACAACAAATATACAATCTTTACTTTGGGATTTTAGTAAACCTGTGATGAAATCCATGGATATACTTTCCCATTTCTGATCTGGTATAGGTAGTGGTTGTAATAAGCTGACAGGGTACATTTGTTTTGCTTTATTTTGCTGGCAGGTGGTGCATTCCTTGACATAGCATAGGATATCATTTTTTAGGCCTTTCCAAGTGAACCTTTCGCTTACCTAACAATACGTTTTGAAGTACCCAGGAAGCCCTACTAGAGGAATATTGTGCATAGACTGAAGGATTTTTTCTTTTAACTTCGATCCTGGAGTTAAATAAATCTTGTCCTTGTAATAGATAACATCATTAACAATTTTATATTTGTCATCCTGCATATTACCATCTAGCAAATCACATGCAAAAGAATCCTTTGAATACTCGACCAACAATAAAGATTTCCAATTAGCTATTACAACAGATAATGCATTGATTTCAGGTCTTCTAGATAAAGCATCGACAACCACATTATTTTTACCTTTTACATATTCAATCTCAAAATCATAAGCTTGAATTTTACTGATCCACTTTTGTTGCTTGTCATTTAAATCTTTTTGACCCAAGAAATATCTCAAACTATTATGGTTAGTTTTCACCACAAATCTGCTAGCAACCAAATTTTGTCTAAATTTTGTCAATGCATGCATGATTGCCAACATTTCTTTATCATAGATGGAATATAATTTCTCAAGTTTATTAAGTTTCCTACTTTCATAAACTATAGGATGTTTATTTTGCATTAAAAATGCCCCTATTCCATCACCAGAAGCATCACATTCCAACACAAAAGACTGATTAAAATCTGGAAGAGCAAGTACTGGACCAAGAACTCATTACCTCTTTAAGCTTCTTGAATACTTGTTGAGCTTCCTTAGTCCATCTGAATGCCCCTTTTTTGGTAAGATTTGTCAAGGGTGCCCCAAGCTGTGAAAAACCTTTGACAAACCTCCTATAATAACTGCATAACCCAAAGAATCCCCTTAACTCCGTAAGGTTCTGAGGTGGTGGCCAATCCAAAATGGCTTTTATCTTTTCTTGATGAACCTATACTCCTGTTGCACTGATCATATACCCTAAATACAAAATTTCAGTCATTCCAAATTCACATTTAGATGCCTTTGCATATAGTGATTGAGATTCCATAATACCCAGGACTATATCTAATTTTTGCACCCAAGCCCGAGCAGTTGTCTTACCTGAACCATCAAAATAAGGAATGGACATCTTTCCAATTTTTCTTTGTAATTAATTGTTGTTTCCTCGCTGTCCTCTTGGCCCATGTTTCATTCTGACATCTAAATATTCTCTAAATGTCATTGATGATCTGAATTCTTCACTGGAACCTAACTAGTCTTGATGTATTTCTTCCTAAATTTCTCTTATTGTAGGTTCATTTTCAGGTCACTAGTTTCTAGCAGTAAATGTAGGCATAAATGGTCTTGTTGTTCCTGTTCTTTTTGGCTGATTATTAACTAACTATTCATCTCTACCCCCATTGTTTCCCCCATTATTTTGATGCTAATTATTTTGTCTTCCATTATTTTGGTGCTGATTAATACTATTAGCCATAAACTAGGTCATCAAGTTAGTCATTATATTAACATTATCCTGCATATCTTGCTGACTTCTGATTAATGCAGCCAATAAATCCCTATTGTTATCTGGGTCTCCCATGTTGGTTTCAAAAATAAATTCCTCATCTGTTTCTGTGCGACTATCCTCAATTTCAAATGGAATTGATGAACTATTCTGTGCTAAAGGAGAGTTTGGAAACCTATTTTGACGTGCCCTAGTACTTCGGAAATTATAATTTCCTTGGTGCATAATCAACTATATAATAGTTTTTTGTGAAATTTCAATACCCTACAGGCTGGCAGGATTCAAAAGCTCTGATACCACTGTAAAATACCTGACTAGAACTGGTTGTAGATAGATATGTAAACTGTAAAATTCTTATCACACACTGAGTGTTGGCAATGTGTATTTCCAGTTTTGTATTGGTTTCAATAATTTTTTTTGTGATTTCCCTTCTAAAAATATAATCTTGTGATTTAGAATTAACCATCTAACTTATTGTCAACAGTGCAGACATTGTTCATATTCAATATTTAGTCACTGCATTAATTCAACATTTAATTACTGCATTACTTGAACATACACTTCATTCACATCATTTATTTAGGCTTTCCTGTGTGCACCTGTTAGTTTGCCCATTTGAGAATCATCAGATTTGTGATGGTGTTTTCCCGAGACCTTCAACATCTCCTCATGATGGGTATTGTGAAACTCAGAAATCATGAACTCTGAGTATCTTTGTCAAACGTTGATTATGCTCATGCAACGATCACGTATTCTATGGTTGGATCTTCAGCCCGGTCGCACCAGTTATGAGGTTTACCACCACACGGAAAATGTGAATTGCCAGGGACGTGAGACGCTTCCCTCGGTCTCCTTCTCGTCACAGCAACAAGGAAGTGCTAGAAGCGTGGGGCTCGTCATGGCAAATAGGAACTACCTGGAGCGTGAGATTTCCGCCCGTATTTGCAACTTGAAACTCCTCTTCATGTTTGGGCGGCTTCTATCTATTCTCTGCAACTAGAGATTCCCATCAAGCCTTCACTTGTTCATGGTGATAGAAAACAACTTGTAGTGCTTCTAAATGTGTTACATGGGTGTTGGACCTGCGTGTGGGACTTTCTTGTGACTTTCCCCAACCACCGAAACTTCCCTCATGATGATGTGATATAAAGATCATGTCTCTATAGTATTATACAACAATTCCAATAGGCCAAAACAATAATGGTGAAAGGAATTCAATTTCCTACCAGTGATATCCCGTGGATCATCAACCTTCACTGAGTTCTTTTCATAATTCCAAATCTGCCTTATTCTTTATTCGCCAAGCTTATTTATAAGATGCAAACAGGTGAAAAAGTCCCGTAAGGAACTAACTCCGTAGATTAAATCATTAAATAATAGTTAAGAAACCAATATTTAATGTTAATCTTTATTAAAAAGAACTATTAATATATATCATGCCAGAAAATGATATAATATTAAGGAAGTTCACTTTATTAAAATCAAACTATGCTTAATTTGACAGTGACTTTGATGGGGACATTACGCTCCATCCCTACCTCTATTTATCTACATATACATCTCTCTATCTCTCTTTCCCCACCTACCTATATTTCTTTATATATATAAATATATATATATATATATATATATATATATATATATATATATATATATATATATATATATACATCTCAATTCCTCCCCCCTTCTCTCTCTCCCACTACCTACCTATACATATCTGTCTACTTATTTCTATCTCCTCTATCCCTCTCTCTATCCATCTATGTCCTCACTCACTCTCTCTTTATAAAAGTAAAGAGGGATAGAGGAAGAGGTAGGTAGAATGAGTGAGAGCAAAGATAAAGAGAGTGATTGGGGACATAGATAGATATAAAGGGAGGGAGAGGAGAGAGAAAAATTAACTAGAGAGAGATGGATGGGTAGAGAGAGGGAGAGTGGGAGGGGTGGAGAGGTAGAGAGAGACAAAGAGTGGGAGAGACAAAGAGAGAGGATGCAAGAGAGAGATATGTCTAGAGAAAGATAAGTTGGCAGGGAAGGAGAGAAAGGTACGAAGACAGAGATAAAGAGGTACATATGTTGAGAAATAGAGGTTAGTAGGGAGTAAAGAGAGTTATGTAAGGAGAGGAGTAGATTTATTTGTTTTAAAAATTATTTTGGTGCATCTAATTTTATCTTATCCAATAAGATATCTTTTATTCTTTAGAAAAAAACTTGTCTATCCTTTATCTAAACTTATCCTACCAATAATAATTATCTTAATCATCTTAAAGCATAATAAGTAACTAAAGAAATATGAAATCCATAATAATTATTTTATTTTATTCTATCTTACCAATTCTTATCTTTCTATGCGAACTCACTTTCACCAAAATAGTTTTCTTTTTTTTTTAAATTTTTAAATTAAAAACTATCCTAAAAATTCTCTCATATCCTTTTAGACTTGATTAAGTTTATAATATAGTAAAAAGTTTTTCTTGCTTTCAAATCAAATCTAGCCTTTAAATCTAACACATATTATGCATTTTTATCCTTATTTCTCTTTCTTAAAACATATTTTCATAAATAAATCTTTTTGTTTTTATTACTATTATTTATTTTATATTTAAATAAAATGATAATTTTATTTTTAAAATTTTAATATAGAAAATATTTAATTTATAAATAAAATATTTTATGATATTAGATAACTTTCTAATTAAATATATATTTCAAATTTGAAATAAATAATAATTTAGTGGAGTATCAGGGTTTCTAGGTAGAAACACATGTGCAAAAGTTTTTCTTAGCCCAAAATGCAACCTTTTAATGTGGCTAGTGATTAAGAATTGATGTCTTATCTAGGATAATTTATGCAAGTGTGGCTTCCATGGTCCTTCTATGTGTGTGTTGTGTTGTACATTTGAAGAGTGTATTTCTCATCTTTTCTTTCAATTTCCTTTCTCTAGGGTGATCTGACACCTCTAGTGGCCAGTTTGGGAGCAAGCCTACTAGCATGTCTCCTTTTTGGTTGAATTTTGAGATCATTGGGATAAGCCTCCAATTAAGACTTCTTTTCTTTAGGTTGCTTGGGTTCTTGGACCCACTTTCATTGTTTGGCATATTTGGTTGAAAGAAATCGATGAGTCTTTCAAGATGCTTGAATGGTTGCTCAACATTTGTGGTCACAAATTGTTCACACTCTCTATGAAACTATCTTGGTAAAATGGGGATGTTGATATTTACAATAGGCTAAATTTCCATTTTTAGAGAGTCATTCCTTCTCTTTGAGTGGGCTTTAGGTAGGCTCAGAGGAATAGGGGAATACAAACTTTGCAGTTGATTAATTAGTTAGGTCATTGAAACCCTCCTCCTTATGGATTTTTGAAGATAAATGCCAATGGTTCTTATAGGGGAAACCCTAGTCATGCTGGTATTGGTGGGGTAGGGCATGAAAACTTTGATTTTGTCTAGTTCATTTTTTCAATTTATAAAATTTTTTATACTAATTATTACATGGAGTCTCTCACCATTTTGTTTCCATTGAGAGAGGTTCTCTTGGCCAGACAAAGATTATTTATGAATCTGACTCACAAGTGGTGGTGATTTTGTTGAATGAAAAACTATTTGATGATTTTAATTGACACTTGGACTTCGTTGTTTGATATATTTTATGGTTCTCATTATTTAGAATCTAATACTTTTACTCGCATTCCTAGGGGGTGGAATGGAGTCATGGACTGCATGGCCAAATAAGCTTTTGATCAAAGGGATGGATGGAGTATTGTGGATAAGGGACAATTTTATTTGGAATTGTCTCATCAGTTGGAGTAGGTAGTTGATGCTAATGGAGATATTAATGTTATATTCTTTGAAGGGCTTTTGGCCCTTTTTGCTTTGTAATTTTCTTTATGTTGAATAAATTTTTACCACTCTTTTTAGTAAATTTAGTTAAAATAAATATTATAATAAAACAAATATAAATTTATATATACTAATATTATGAAATATCATCCAAGTAAAATATGCAAATTTAAATATTAATAATTAAATAAAAAATAATATCTTATTATTTTCTACTAAACAAATAATTTTAGAAAAATAATACTTATCTTTAATCACAATAACCACATCATGATATGCAACACCCCTCTAACCATCACATGATAAAGTAGGTATTATGATAGTGATCCTACGCTTAATTTTAGAGGATGTAAGTATTGAAATGGTAATCAATGTAGATATAGAAATTGTGGCCATTATGATGATAACGTTTCCACTAATATGGTTAATTATGGATGATTGCACGAATATGTCTGTATGGATGATTAGGTGGAAAGAGAAGATATCACATCATTGGAGAATTCATGTGATTTTAAAATCCCCTTCCTATGAATTTAATAGTTTGTTTTCTTATATTTGTATGTGGATACCTAGGTATAATGTGAAAATACTCCAATTGTGCTAGTTAGGATATGGTCACTTAATATACTTTTCTAATGTTATAATGTGTTATTAACAAGTGGATTGTTCTAGCCATGTTTTTATGATGTCCTTTGGAAAATGAATAATGATCTAGCCTGGTAATTCCTTGTATGAGTGTTCTCCTGGCTATGTTCTTATGGATTTATGTTGGCTTATGTGGCATGGTGCTTTTCAAATGTAGGCATTCTCAATTGATTTATTATAGGTTGCTAATGATTTTAATCTATTTCCTAATGATTTTTAATATTTTCTAATGATTTTTATCTATAATTACTTAAAATACATATTTAATAACATATTTATTAATGATCACTTATATTTATTTTCAATATTTGCGCAAATATAGTCATTGCAAAAATAATTTTAAATAAAGTAAAATATAATATTGATCGGTTAAATAATATATTTTAACAATGATATTTTACTTTTAATTTAATGTCAAATTATTTTTAATTAATTAATAGATATGCAATATTTTGGTTAATTAAAAGTTACTTTTAGAAGTTTTTTATACAAAAATTATTTTGTGTGTATTGTTTCATTTTAGAAAACACATTTTATTCAATTATCTTTCATTTAAGGAAGTTTTACAAGGTCATTGAATAGAAATGCATTCGGATTTGGTAAGAAAAAACAAGCAACAAGTCCAAAAAATAAATTATTTATTGTAAGTCATTAAATTAACATCCTTATTTTTCTTATCATAATAAGGAAATATTTTAAAAGAGGTAAATGGTTAAAAGGAAAAATAGAACAATATATATGTGAAAGAGAATGTTAGAAACAAATTTGCAAAACTCTACCTAATGTAGATTTACGTGATTTTTATTAATGAGTCTATTCTCTTGTATCAAAATTAAATTTAACAACTTTGAAATATGATTAAAAGTTGTATTATTTCATTAGATATTGATACATCTCATTAATTTTCCAAGTAAAACTATAAGATTCTTGGTAATTGAAAAAGTGTGTAATGAATTACGTTATGTAGGATACATTAGGGTCGATTTTTTACTTAATCCATCCTTAAAAAGTGGAATTAGTTTATGAATTGTAAAGTTGGGTTAACTTTTTTCTATGGGTAGTTAATTTTAATTATGTATTTTTTTTCTTTATATTTTATGGGGTTCTTTTAAACTTAGCCAATTAATTAATGTTAGTTCATTTTTTTCAGTTAATAGTATAGAAAGACAGATTATTATCCAAAGGAATTATGAAATTGTGAAGAACTACCTATTTTATCAAATTAAATATCAAACCATTTGTAAATTTAAGACATTTAAAAACCCAAGTTCTACATATCCTATAATATATTTGTATCATTAAATTTTAAGACAAAACAAAATTGTTGAAATAATTAAAAATAAAGAAAAAAATCCAATGGCAGCGAATCCAACAAAATATTTTTCAACTCAAATTTCAACATTAAAAATTATATAGAAATAATAAAAATAGAAATTTTGATTATAAGAAAAATTCTTCATTTAGATAGACATATTTAAGATATCTACTTTTTCTAACTATAAATCATAACATTAGTATTAGAATATTTTGTATTTATCAAAATTATAAATTTCATGACCATTTCTTTATATATTATTTTTTAAATTATCAATCAAAAAACTATCAAATTTATTATGTTTTTGATTGGATTAGCAGGGAGACAACCCTGACTGAAAAGTGGAATACAGAGTTACAACATTAATCATACACCAACTGTGAAATAGCTAGTAGTAGGAAACCAATTTTAATAAAAATGATCAAATTTTTTCATGCCCCTGAAACTATTTCTATAAATACTAGTATCATTCCTATTACTAGGAACAAAAGAATCACAATATCTATTGTCATAAAACAACATACTACTAATGTTGTTACCAGCATTATCCTTATCAACCATTAACGAGCCAGTCTTAGTATAATTAACTAACATTAAGTCTATCAAAGTGGGAACATAGGCCCCAAAATACCACTAGATGCAAAACATAACAAAAAAGACCAAACAAAGGAAACAAAAAGACCATTACTCCTTCCTTATTAGGTTTCATTCTCGCTCGAGCCTACCTAGCTTATGCATCTAGGTCTCCTATTGATCTTATTCCTCCTCATCGATAATCTCCCTTAGACCCTTCTTGGCCTTCTTCTTCCTAATTTTCTTCAATCAGCCTTGACTAGAAATTGTGCCCAGAACTGCATTCTTCATTATCCCATCTGTGATAGTGCAAAGGGAATTAAAAGCATCACACAAATGTTCCACCTTCTTGTCTTGTTCATCATAGTTATTGTCAAACATGGCTACTTTTTCCTTCATTTCATTCAATTAATCCTCCAAGATGTTGTTAGCCTCGTGGGTCAGCCTTATAAGCGAACATGACACCATTTCCTTGTCCTCAAAGGTGTCAGGGCTATTAGGGTTTTTGAAAGGAGACTCATGCTTGCTTTCCAACTTGCTATTCTCTTCTTCTCCTTCCTCTTCTTCTTCTGGGGTCTCATTGGAGCTTTCAGTCAGTTACTCTTCATCCACCTTGACATATTCATCTTCAGAGTTGTCCTTTGAGTCTTCCTCATCTTCTAAATCATAATTTAATAAAGGCTAGTCTTAGTCCTATTCTCTTCACTATTGGTGGGCTTTTCCCTCTCTTTAGCTCGGAGCCTTGCAGACCTTCTTTCCCTTGAGCTGCTCTTAATTTTTTCCTACTCCATTCCCTTCTCATCTTCATCTTTAGAATTCTATATCTCCAGGTCGATGGTAAAGCTCTTTCCTGCCAACTCACTACTAGACCTCTTCGCTTTGCTCGGGGTGTTTCTTAGTATTTCAATTTTCCTCTTATCGAGGGTTAAGTCCAACAAGGCTAGCTCAAGGGAATTATTTTCTAGGGTCACAGTGGGGCTTTTACCCATGTTTTTAATAAGACAAAAGGGGTTAGGCACATCCTTAGGGTTGTCAAAGGTTAAACTGGGACTTTTTTAGGGGTTTTCTTGCAACTACCCTCACTACCAAAGGACGAAGCAATAAAACTAATGGTGGGGGTATGGTCCACAACATATTTGTACATTATGTAAATTAAACCCTGATGTAAAGGCAGATTCACCTCATTTTGAATACAAGCACTAAGAGACGAAAACAAAAAGAACGACATATTGATCTTAACATGGTGTCTTATGTGGTTCAGAACGGGGAAATGGCAGCCATGGAAAGTAGGATAGCATCTCTCTAAGGTAAAATATTTTATTACGTGATAATTGACCAAAGGAAAAGGCTTTGGATGGGCTGAACGATCATACCCATTTTGAAATTGAACCGGTTTTTCACCTTTCTCGAAGAATCTCTTCATGTTACCTCTCTAGTCTCCCTGCTCTTCTTCTCAAATTTATCTCCTTCATTTTGTAATCACGAGTAATCATACGGATCTGTGTCACACTTTAGGCTAACAGTACCTATTCCGACTAGAACCCTTCCGACCAGACTGACTTGGCGACCACATAGCGCTCGTGTGGCAACGTATTTCCAGTCGGAACATTTATGTCCTTTCAATATATTGCACTATAGAAACACAAAAATATTTTGAATAGTTCCGGCCAGAACCCTTCCAGCTGGAACGGTTCCGATCGGAACTGTCTATGTGGAATGCCAAGTGGCAGCCACATCAACAAAAATGATGATTTTCTAAAACTTGTCACTTCTGTAGTAAAATTCAATAGGTAAATTAAACTTATTAAAAAAAATAAAAATACCCTTTTGTAGAGATCGAAGTCACAATTCTACTCATATAAATTTTATAATGTTTTGATTAAATTTAATATATAAAAAATTAAAAAATACCACAACTAGGTATTCTTTTGTTCTATAATAGGCTGATTTGAAAAAAAAAAAAAAAAATATCGAATCACTTCAAAAAAATTTGAAAAAATATGGTTCACTAGAAGAGAGAATCTTCTCCAAAAGGGTATTTTTAGTTTTTTGATTATCATAAATTGAATAGACAAATTGTGGTGGGAGATAAAAACTATCAAATTCTGACATATTCAACTTCCAAATGCTATAACAAAGAAAATATACATCAATTTTTTCCTTTTTTTTCATGCACTATATACAAATGTCATCTATAATAGATATCAAAATCAGAAAAAAAAAAAAAAAAAAAAAGTTGATTTACATTTTCTTTTGTGGTGGGAACTAAACCCCCTGATTTTCAACATTTTTCAACAATAAAAAAATGGACTTTAAAGATTAAAAAAACATAGAAATTATTGATAATTTTTTTTTAAAAAATTGTAGAATTAAACTTCAACAAATTTTACACATTTCATCAGTTTACATCATCTTCAAATTCAAAATGCAAATGACACTTTTATGGTGATGAAATTGAACAGTTATTGTTGTGTTAACCTTTTCCTTTGTAAAAGTGTGACACAGGTTTATGCTTTTACCCTCTGAACGTCACCTCCATAATGTACTCTAATGACACAATAAAGGTGATTCTTCCAACTGTATCCCTTCATGGCTAGGAAGAAAGGAGTGAAACCCACCAATTGAAAGAGATCCCATAGCTCTCTGTTATCTCTCAAATCCACACAGTTACCCGATAGTACGATTCAGAGGGCCCCCTATCTTGACACAAAAAAAAGAAAAACTATACCAAACTCTATGAAAGTGACCGACTAGAAGGCAGAAAAATCAAGAAGTCTGGCTTCTTTTGGAAGGGATGTTTTTAAAAATGCCTTTCCCTATATCCATCAAATGATATTTCTCCCATGTGTGACACACAGGGTAATCATTTCCTATAAAGGCAATGTAAAAATAACTCCTTTTCGTGTTCGTAGAAGAGGAAAAATTAGTCCTTTTCACAACCCTTCTAATAAATACCTTATCATCCCAAATTGAAGCATAGATATCATCTATCACCATCATGCTTTTATCGAGATGTTCGTACCTAGGTCATTAGCCACATAGGCCATCCAACTATTGAGGAGACCCCAGTTGTCTAGGCGCTGAGTCATCATCTTGTAAGCCCTCTACCTATGTGGGCCCAACTGATAATTCATAATCTTTGAGAATGTGGGCATAAAAAAAATTCAAAGATCTCATTCCTATCGCTTAGTAATCCAACTTCCCGCCTTCTTTTTTTATGATTCCTCTTTCTCGTGTGAGGATTTCCTTCATCTCTCTAGATTTGTTCCTAAACATAAATACCTGCCAATCCAGTATAAGAAGACTTTAATTGAAAATGAGGTCAGATGACCTATTGCCTCCTTTGTAGACATGCTATATTTTGATGTCTTCAAAGAATTCCAATAACCATTTACATTGACCTACTGGATATGTGCAGGATCATGGTGTGCCAAAACAGGCCCTTAAGTGGCAATGAAATTTTAGAAAATCAGAGTTATGCAACTTGACATGAAAATTTGAATAAGTTGTGAACATTATTTTTAAAATATGTAAGAAGAGAATATATAGAAAATTGAATGTAGTTTCTAAGCTACTAGTTGTTTTTTGGAAAAAAAAATCCTATTTGATGAAAATTTCAAATTTCAATGCAGTGGTACTAAAATTTCAGGAAAAAAATAAGAAGTAGATGTATGTCTGACCACCCTAATCACAATCAAATCATAATATTTATAATATAAGTATTAGACTCATGTCCGGATGTGACACATTTTTATTTTTATTTATTTTTTATAAAGTAAATAATTATTTATGAATGTTTTACTACAGTTTTTCAGAAATTCAGAAACTCCTACGTCTGACCACTTTAACTTGGTCAAAACCTTATGAAATTTAATTTTTTTAATTTTTCCCTATAGTAGATGAAGCATAGGATGTGATGCATGTTTTGGATTCAAAAAATGTTATACTGTTTGAAAGTTATGAGTTTTTTTCAATCAGTCTATCAATCAAGACTATTGACAGAATTAAATTAGAAAATAAATAATAATTATTTATTAAAGTCGAAATAAGACAAGCCTTATATTGTTGGAAAGCTGGGAACGTCCTTAAAAAACCCTTTTCGTTTTATCAATTTTGGCTACCAAAAAAGTCATTAGCCACCAGTGTAAAGTCAGGAAAATCAAGGAATATTGAAAAACCATTTTTTCAGTTGACTTTCCAGGCTTGCCACTTCCAAGCCAAATACCAAAGCATTCCCGAGCCTAAATTTGAAATTTGAAAATTTTACTACAAAAATCGGATATCCGATTTTAATAAGTAAATTCTCTAACTAAATTTGCACATA
Organism: Cryptomeria japonica; assembly: GCF_030272615.1. Lineage (NCBI taxonomy): Eukaryota > Viridiplantae > Streptophyta > Pinopsida > Cupressales > Cupressaceae > Cryptomeria > Cryptomeria japonica. Next base: position 111,761,559 of record NC_081408.1, read on the forward strand.
ATTAATCTAATGTTTATTAATATATTAATTTATAAATAAATTAGTATATGATAATAGGGAGAGGGAGAGGGGGGAGTAGAGAGAGAGAGAGAGAGAGAGAGAGAGAGAGAGAGGGATAGAGAGAGATAGAGAGAGAGAGAGAGAGATTAGGGGAGAGGGATAGAGAGAGATTAGGAGAGAGAGAGATAGAGACAAAGACAGAGAGAGGGATAGAGAGAGATTAGGAGAGAGAGAGACAGAGAGAGACAGAGAGAGACAGAGACAAAGACATAGAGAGAGAGATAGAGAGATAGAGAGATGGGGAGGGGGAAGGGAGAGAGAGAGATGGAGAGAGAGCGAGGGAGGGGAGGGAAGGGAGAGAGAGACAAAGAGATTAGCAGAGAGGGAGAGAGAGAGAGAGAGAGAGAGAGAGAGAGAGAGAGAGAGAGATGGAGAGATTAGGGAGAGGGATAGAGAGAGATTAGGGGAGAGAGAGAGAGAAGGAGAGGGAGAGAGATTAGGGGAGAGAGAGAGATTAAGACACCATAGGACCCAAAGTGACCTAATATGGTGTCATAACAGGTTGTATGGTGTCCTAAGGGGTCATAAGGGTTCATGGGTGTTTGAACATGTAAAATATTTAAACTATGATAATGAAATAGTTAAATTAAATTATTTTAAGAATGTAAACTATAGAAATGTTAGAAAAAACAATGAATTTACGCAGAACACATGAATTTACATGGGGAAAACCATTATTGGTAAAAAACCCCACAAATATAACATCTATATTATAAGAACACAACCTAGGGAGACTTCTCTTCAAACTTCCAAGGCCTCTCTAATAATTTACATAAATTGAATAATATTTCACTCTACCAAAATGGTGAGGAATCCTCCCTTAAATATAGGGAGAAAGGCTGGTAAAATAACCAAAAGGGTAGTTACCATACCTTTTCAATAACAATCTTGTTCACAATTAATAAATAAATAACTTTTAATAGTTCTTTAATTTATTAATTATTCACGAGAAATGTTGAATGCTTTTCAAGCATTATGATAAAACATTATATATTATCAAGGTTTGACCCCTAATAATATTATGTTCTAACACTCCCCCTTAATATTAATAGGGGACAAATCCTATCAATTTCTTTAAAAGAAAAACATGAAGTACCCCAATGATGCAAGTCTTCTTGACAAGGATAAATAGGGACACAAATATATGCCAAAATAAAAACCATGCATTCCGGACTACATGAAGGTCATTTTGTCATAATTTATAATCCCAGTGTTCTTAATAGATGCTATCTTAAAAGGTCTTATAAGATTTTTGTTGGAGTCCCGGGCCTCCTCAAATCAGCCTCTCCCCAAGTTAATACTGCCCGTAGGACTTAGTACAATATGCCCGTAGGTCTTAATACAATGTGCCCGTAGGTCTTAATAAATGTGGAAGATTTACAGAGAGAAGATTTTACAAGCTGCCCATAGGACTTATACATATTACATATAGGATCTATCCATTAGGAGGTGACATTGCCATGTACACTCCCCCTCAATGGAAGCTCCTTGAGGCCAAGCATTGATCTGAATTTGGAGAATTTTGCACTGCATAATGGCTTTGTAAATATGTCTGCAACTTGATCTTCAGTTTGGCAATATTGAAGAGAAATATCTCCATTTAATACTTTCTCATGTATGAAGTGAGCTTGAATTTCAATATGTTTAGATCTTTGATGATAAACAGGATTCTAAGCAAGTGTAATGCAACTTTGATTATCACATAAGAGTGTGGTGCTAGGACTAGATTCCATTTTAATTTCTCTTAGAAGTTGGTTTAACCAAATAGCTTCTTTAGCTGCTTCAGAGGCACTTCAATATTCAGCTTCTGTAGATGATAGTGCTATAGTTGATTGTTTTTTAGAACTCCATGTGATTGCACCTATTCCAAGTTTAAACACATCTCTAGAAGTGGACTTTTGATCTATGGAATCCCCTGCAAAATCAGAATCACAATATCCATATATATGTGCATTTTTAGTATGAGAATAATAAAGACCAAAGTTAATGGTTCCTTTGATATATCTTAAAATACGTTTTGCCATTTTCCAATGTTGAACATAAGGTTCTTCCATAAATCGAGATGCAACACCAACTGCATAGGAAATATCCATCTAAATTAGGCTCCCAATTAATTGTCGATAAAGGGTGGAGTCAAACTTTTCACAAGGAGGATGAGCTTCAAGTTTGATACCAGTTTCAATAGGGGTAATAGATGGTTTGCAATCAGACATATTAAACTTTGAAATTAAGTTCTAGGCATATTTTGCTTGAGATATAATGATCGAATGATGATCTTGAAAAATGGACATTCCTAAAAAATGATGAAGGACTCCTAAATCAGTCATTTCAAAGGTAAGACTTAGTTTTTGTTTATATTTTAGTATTAATGGTGAGAGACTACTTGTAATGAGTAAGTCATCTACATATACTACAATAATAACTATATGATCATTTTCAAATTTAAAAAATAAATCATTGTCAGATTTACAACTAGAGAAACCTAAGTTTTGAAAGAAGTTTCTTAATTTAGAATACCATGCTCGAGGAGCTTATTTGAGTCCATAAAGAGATTTTTTGAGTTTACATACATAGCTCTCTTTATTTTTTTGTACAAATCCTTGAGGTTGATGCATATATATTTCTTCTTGTAAATCTCCATTTAAGAATGCATTTTTAATATCCATTTGGTGAATTTCCCATCCATTTTGAGTAGCTAGTGCAATAAGTAAATGAATAGTCCCCATTTTGGCTACTGGTGCAAATGTTTCATCATAATCTATGCCCCGTCATTGAGAAAAACCTTTAGCCACTAATCTTTCTTTATATTTATCTATATTTCCTTGAGGATCATATTTTATTTTATAAATCCAATGATAATTAATAATATTATGATTATGGGGTAGTGGAACAAGTTCCCATGTTTTATTTTTAATGAGAGCATCATATTCTATCTGCATGGCATTTTTCCAATTTTTATTTTCATTGGCTTCTTCAAATTTTTGGGGTTCAATTTCATATAGTGTCATTAAGGCAAAATACGTGTGTTGACTTCTAGTCATTTTAGGAATAGAAGGGTCTACATTTGAATCTTGGATTAAGGATTGAACCCACTTAGGTTTTTTAGAAGGTTGTACAAGATTATCATTAAAGGTTGATTGATTATTTTCTTCATAATTTGATGTTTCAACAATATTGTTAATTGAGCTAGGTAAGAGGGATTCTAAGATGTGAACATTTTGACTTAGAATAATATCTCTTTTTGAGGGATCATAAAGTCTAACTCCTTTTGTGTTTATCCCATACCCAACAAATATACATTGAGTAGATGTGGAGTCAAGTTTTTGTCTCTTTTGTTTAGGGATGTGAACATATGCAGGACTTCCAAATATTTTAAGATGAGAAATATAAGGTTTTTCATTTGACCATTTTTCTAAGGGAGTTGAAAGATGTAAAGATTTTGTAGGAACTCTATTTAAAATATATATAACTGTATTCATAGCTTCAGCCCAAAGAAATTTTGGTGTATTAGAAGAGTGCATCATAGATCTAACCATTTCTAAGATGGTTCGATTTTTTCTTTCAGCAACCCCATTTTGTTGGGGAGAATAAGGACATGTTAGTTGTCTTTGTATCCCACATATTGCAAAAAAATTGTCAAAGTCTCTATTAATGTATTCTGTTACATTATCTGTTCTAAGAATTTTAATTTTGTAATTAGATTGATTTTCAACTAGAGTTTTAAATTCTTTAAATTTAGAGAGAACTTCATCTTTATTTTTAAGGTAATATCCCCAAATCATTCTAGAATAATCATCGATAAATGTAAGGGCATAGAGGGATCCCTTAAGAGAATGAACTTGAAATGGCCCCATTAGATCACAATGAAGTAATTCTAGGGTTTCATATTGCTTTTGATTATGATTCTTGTTAAAGGGTTGTATATGTTGTTTACCTAAGAGGCAACCTTTACAAGCTTCTAATTTATTTTCAACTTTTGGTAATCCAATTACAAGGTTATGACGAGACATTTCATTTAAGCTCCTAATATTAAGATGTCCTAATCTTTCATGCCATAATTGTGTTTCATTTTTTATTTGTGTAGATAAGCAATTTTCTTTTGAAGTATTATTAAAAATAAAAAGTCCATCTTTTTTAATACCTCCTGCAACAATGGTTTTATTTTGATCTTTAATGTACCATTTATCCTTTGTAAGAGAAATTTTAAAATTATCTTGGGTAAGTTGAGAACAAGATAGCGAATTTTTTCTTAAATTTCGAACAAATAATGCATGTCCAATGGTATCATTAAAAATTTTAAATTTACCCATTCCTTCAGCTTTAATTACTGAATTATCTCCTAAATATATACTTTCATTACAAGGTTCTACATTGAATAAAACATCATACATGCATGTCATATGTCTAGATGCTCCACTATCAAGAATCCATTCATCATTAGTTGATGCAGATAAGGCAATATAAAGTGTAATATTCCCATTTTGATTTTGATTTGTGTTAGGTTTATAATTTTGATTTTTATGAGATCTATTTATGTTATGAAATCTACTTTTATTTTGATTGTTATGATATCTATTTCTATTTTTATTTAAAAAACAAAAACTTTCAGAGTGGCTTGGTTTACCACAATGAAAACACTTTAATTGGTTGGTTTTGCTAATTATCTAAGAATTTTTAGAATGGTGAAATGATTTGGAGATATTATCTTTATTTTTATTATGATGTGTATATGATTTTTTTTCTTGACATAAAAAGCTTCCGAAGCTTTCTCTTTAGAATCAAAGTTTAACATTACTTGTTCTTCTTGAATAAGAAGAGAAGATAGCGTTGATAAATCAGGAAGATCATCTTCATTCTGATACTTAGAGTTTAAAATGGAAATAAAATTTCTAAATCTTTCATGGATGTTGATTTGTATTATAAAGTACAAAAGTTTATCTTTTATTAGATCACATTTGCATCCATCCAATTGAGATTTAATATTTTTTATCTTGGCAAGATAGTTAATTACTTTTTCATCCCCTTTCATGGGAGTTGTAAATAATTCTAAAATTAATTTAATTATTTTTGAAAGCCTAGATCCTTCATGCATGGATTCTAATAATTTCCAAGCTTCAAAAGGTGATTCTATGTTCCCAATGTGTAATAAAAAATCATCTCCTACACTTCTTAATAAAATTGATAATGCTTCTTGTGATCTATTCTTCGAATCTTCCTGTAGGTTGTTTTTCCTTACCGTCCACAATGTCCCATAACTTCCTGGCCATGAATTTTGCTTTTATTCGAATCTTCCATACAAAATACTTATCTCCACACAACATGTGAGCTTTATCAATTGTGAAGATATGTGAGCCCATTTGAATAATTTATAATAAAATAACCTGGGGAAGTTTTGATAAAAAATATATTAGTGCCTTATTTAAAAAAATCACCCCTTCTTTCTTTCTATAATAATTGTCAGATATTAGAAATATTTAAGAGATAAATGAATAAAGTAGATATGAAAATAATTTTTTAAAAACATTTTCATATTATATATGTAATTTTAACCTTTTTAATAAGAGAGAATAAATTTCTCTAAGTAAAAGGAAGGTTTTTAACTTCATGGTGAATAAAGAATAAGCAAAATAAAAAATTTAATTTTGTAAAAAAAATTTAACTTTATAGTGAAAATCTAAAGTAAAGGAGATGAAAAATTATATTTAATGAGTAAATCATATTCTATGTTTGTGTTATTTATGATTTCCAAACTATTAACTTCTATAGTTTTAATAGCATTACAAAATAGTTTGAATCTAATTTTTTGGTTATATATTTATTTTTAATTTTTTTATTTAAGTCACATAAAAAGAATTCTAAAATAAATAAATAGAAAGAATTAAAAGGTTGATTAAATTTTAATAGTAATCATCATATCTTTTCCTGTAGCAATTATCAAATGTTAAATTCTCCTTTATATCTTTTTCTTGTAATAATCATCAATGTTAAATTATCATTTATATCTTTTCCTACACAATGATCAAATATCAGATTATTCTTTAAAAAAAATTATCACAGTTTAAATTGGCTCTGATACCATGTTTGAACATGTAAAATATTTAAACTATGATAATGAAATAGTTAAATTAAATTATTTTAAGAATGTAAACTATAGAAATGTTAGAAAAAACAATGAATTTACGTAGAACACATGAATTTACATGGGGAAAACCATTACTGGTAAAAAACCCCACAAATATAGCATCTCTATTATAAGAACACAACCTGGGGAGACTTCTCTTAAAACTTCCAAGGCCGCTCTAATAATTTACATAAATTGAATAATATTTCACTCTACCAAAATGGTGAGGAATCCTCCCTTAAATATAGGGAGAAAGGTTGGTAAAATACCCGAAAGGGTAGTTACCATACCTTTTCAATAACAATCTTGTTCACAATTAATAAATAAATAACTTTTAATAGTTCTTTAATTTATTAATTATTCACAAGAAATGTTGAATGCTTTTCAAGCATTATGATAAAACATTATATATTATCAAGGTTTGACCCCTAATAATATTATGTTCTAACAATGGGACACCATATGACCCCTAAGGACAACATACGACCCCTTATGACACCATATGGTTTTGTTAGGGGTCATATGGTATCCATAGGGGTCATATGGTGTCCTAGGACACCATATGACCGCTTAGGACACCAAATAGTGTTGTTATGGGTCATATGGTGCCTTAAGGGGTCATAGGACACAATATGACCCCTTAGGACACCATATGACCCAAAGCGACCCAATATGGTGTCATTAGGGGTCATATGGTGTCCTAAGGGGTCATATGATGTCTTAAAGGGGTCATATGATGTCTTAAAGGGGTCATATGACACAATATGACCCATTAGGACACAATATGACCCATAACGACCAAATATGGTGTCTTAAAGGGTCATATGGTGTCCTAAGGGGTCGTAGGATACCATATGACCCATATGGACACCATAGGACCCCTTATGACACCATATGGTGTCGTTAGGGGTCATATGGTGTCCTAAGGGGTTGTAGGACATAATATGTCCACTTAGGACACCATAGGACCCAAAGCGACCCAGTATGGTGTCATAACGGGTCGTATGGTGTCCTAAGGGATCATATGGGTTCATGGGACACCATATGCCCCTAAGGACAACATACGACCCCTTATGACACCATATGGTATTGTTAGGGGTCATATGGTGTCCTAGGACACCATTAAGACACCAAATTGTGTCGTTATGGGTCATATGGTGTCCTAAGGGGTTGTAGGACATAATATGACCCCGTAGGACACCATATGACCCAAAGAAACCCAATATGGTGTTATTAGGGGTTATATGGTGTGCTAAGGGGTTATATGATGTCTTAAAGGGGCCATATGACACAATATGACCCATAATGACCAAATATGGTGTCTTAAGGGGTCATATGGTGTCCTAAGGGGTCGTAGGACACTATATGACTGGTATGGACACCATAGGACCCCTTATGACACCATATGGTGTCGTTAGGGGTCATATGCTGTCCTAAGGGGTCGTAGGACATAATATGACCCCTTAGCACACCATAAGATGCAAATATACCCAATATGGTGTCATAACGGGTCGTATGGTGTCCTAAGGGGTCATAAGGGTTTATGGGACACCATATGACCCCTAAAGACAACATATGACCCCTTATGACACCATATGGTGTCGTTAGGGGTCATATGGTGTCCTAGGACACCATATGACCCCTTAAGACACCAAATTGTGTCGTTATGGGTCATATGGTGTCATAAGGGGTCATGAGACACCATATGACCCCTTAAGACACCAAATTGTGTCGTTATGGGTCATATGGTGTCCTAAGGGGTCATAGGACACAATATGACCCCTTAGGACACCATATGACCCAAAGCGACCCAATATACTATCATTAGGGGTCATATGGTGTCCTAAGGGGTCATATGATGTCTTAAAGGGGTCATATGACACAATATGACCCATACCGACCAAATATGGTGTCTTAAGGGGCCATATGGTGTCCTAAGGGGTCGTAGGACACCATATGACCGCTATGGACACCATAGGACCCCTTATGACACCATATGGTGTCGTTATGGGTCATATGGTGTCCTAAGGGGTCGTAGGACATAATATGACCCCTTAGGACACCATAGAACCCAAAGCGACCCAATATGGTGTCATAATAGGTCGTATGGTGTCTTAAGGGGTCATAAGGGTTCATGGGACACCATATGACCCCTAAGGACAACATACGACCCCTTATGACACCATATGGTGTTGTTAGGGGTCATATGGTGTCCTAGGACACCATATGACCCCTTAAGACACCAAATTGTGTCGTTATGGGTGATATGGTGTCCTAAGAGGTCGTAGGACACAATATGACCCCTTAGGACACCATATGACCCATAATGACCCAATATGGTGTAATTAGGGGTCATATGGTGTCCTAAGGGGTCATATGACACAATATGACCCATTAGGACATAATATGACCCATAACGACCAAATATGGTGTCTTAAGGGGTCATATGGTGTCCTAAGGGGTCATAGGACACCATATGACTTCTATGGACACCATAGGACCCCTTATGACACCATATGGTGTTGTTAGGGGTCATATGGTGTCCTAAGGGGTCGTAGGACATAATATGACCCCTTAGGACACCAAAGGACCCAAAGAGATCGAATATGGTGTCATAACGGGTCGTATGGTGTCCTAAGGGGTCATAAGGGTTCATGGGATAGCATATGACCCCTAAGGACAACATACAACCCCTTATGACACCATATGGTGTTGTTAGGGTTCATATGGTGTCCATAGGGGTCATATGGTGTCCTAGGACACCATATGACCCCTTAAGACACCAAATTGTATCATTATGGGTCATATGGTGTCCTAAGGGGTCATATGACACAATATGACCCCTTAGGACACCATAGGACCCAAAGAGACCCAATATGGTGTCATAACAGGTCATATGGTGTCCTAAGGGGTCATATGATGTCGTTTCTTGTGGTAGAAGTAGTGACAATAACCATGGATGAGATTCAGTTGGTGGTGGTAAACTTGCATCTGTTGCAACATTAGCCTGTACTATTGTATCAACAACTACATCATTTTGTGACTCAATGCTAGGTTCTTGCAGGAGTTGTGTCATGTCTTCTCCATTTGATTCTGCACTAGGTGATGTGGGTACCTGATTACTTGATGAGATGAAGATGGAAGTACCCACCTGGACAAATCCCTTTGTGGTATGTAGTCTGACAGTTTCGTTGGTTGGTTTAGTATATCAAGGCTATGATGTCTTGCTTCTGTGATATGTTGTACATGCTTATATCCCAATCCTTGATTCCCTGGATTATCATTAGGAATAATAGGTTCTAGTCTTCCTTGTTTCTATAACCCTAGGCCTGTGGTATCATCATATCCATGTCTTTGGAGCATTTTGAATCCATTGCCATACTGATCTGTGGGTATTTTGGGTATTGTCATATGATCTTCTTCTCTATATATCCAATGGTTAACATCTTCATTAAGGGATTCTTCTTGTAAGTCACCCCATCTAATGAAAGAGCATGAGTCTGTGTATCTGACAATTTCTTTTCCTTTGTCTTGTTTTTGTACTGTATTGCGAGGTTTCCCAAAAGACTTAGGAGACAGAGACAATTGTTTCCCACTTAAGGTATTGGCAATAGAATTCTCTCCACACCCCATATCTTTTATTTGTAAGGAGGATGTTGTAGGCATATCCTTTTTTGTTTCTATGATTTTTAATGTCTCCAGTTGTGTAGTGAGAGGTGCTGCTTGATTGATAGGTACCTAATTATCCATACTTTCTTTCAAGTAATTGCAATGTTGGAAGGGATTTGGATCACCCCTTATGGTGATTTCAGTACCATTATATGGGATTTTGACACACTGATGAAATGTGGATGGTACTGCTTGCATGGTGTGGATCCATGGGCGACCGAATAACATGTTATATCCCAGTTCTTTATCCAAGACTTGAAAAGTGACCTCTATTGTTATAGGTCCCACTTGTACGGTTAATGTTACAATGCCTTTTGATGGACATTCTTAATCATCGTATGCCTTGATATTTATCCTCTTGGAAGAATCAATGCGAAGTTCAGAATATCCTAGTTCGTTAACCAATTTTAAAGTACAAATGTTGAGACTGGCTCCTCCATCTGAGTACTCTTTTGATTCTTCTCTTATGAATGTAAGCTTCCAGATGTAGTGGGTCGTTATGAGGTAGTCTATCACTAGGAATATCTTGTTCTATGAATGCAATACGTGTGCCTTGTGTCAAATTTCCTACCATAGACTAGAAGGCATTTTCATCTATATCTTTTTCCACTACTGAATCTTGAAGTGCTTTGTCCAGTATAGCTCTATGAATGGGTGAAATACACAAAAGTTTGCATAATGATATATGTGTCGGAGTTTTCTTAAGTTGCTCAACAACATTATAGGTCCCTATTGTTGATGGATGATTTTGTGGTATTCCTTGTAAAGTTACCTTTGATCTGCGAGTAACTATTGCACAATCTCTGTCTCGGGGAGTTATGGTGATCGTAGCTACTGTATCATTTGACTTACAGGTTTTATCGGTATCATATGCTATTTTATCAAGATTTATGTTAAATCCCTCTTCATAGTCTTTATGTGTATGTTTGACATCCATGATGTGTTCTATGAGTTCATCTTCAAACCAACTTGAATGAGATGGTTGATCATGCCCTTAGTCTTTGAGACAAAGATTTCTATCATCATCGTACTTTGGTGCCTCTAATATCATGCAAATTTGGTTATCATCTGTGTGAGTGTCTTGATATTGCTCATCTTGATCAAGTGTTTCTTGTGAATCATTGTTTGCTATATCTCTTGAGCTAAAGGCATGAATAGTGTAGTTGTATGAGACCTTTGTGTAGTTAGCTGTATTGTCTTGGGTACCTGATGTGGTAGCTTTCCCTTTGTCATGCTTAACAAATGGATCCTTAAAAATTGTATGATTTGTGTTTGCTAAGGTTTTATCGGTATCGATTGTGATGCCCCCTTGCTCTATCATATATTGGACCAAGTTTTTCAATTTGTAGTAACTTGTTGTTTTATGACCTTTAGTCTGATGATAATCACAGAAATCATTATCATTCCACCATGTGGGTTTGAAAGGACCTGGTTCATACACTCTTATTTCAGGTAAAGTGATCATGTTTGTTTGTATTAACTTTTTGAGTGCTGACTCAATAGGTTCTCCTAGAGGTGTGTAATTTCTTCTTGGAGAATTTACCCTGGGGTATCTTGTGTTCATGTTTTGTGTAGCGTTTACATTTGTGGAGGTCGTGTTACTCCCTATATGTGGATTAGATGATGGACTCATTTCAAATGATAAAACCAGTTGAATTTTGTTTATTGTTCTGGCATCTACAATACCATCATTGGTCACATTTTTGTTTTTCAACCAAAACTTAGATTTGTCATTGTTGTTGGTGTTGCCATACTTAATAAGACCTTGTTCTACTAGTCCCTTCTCACATTTGAGAGCTTTTTCCGTGATTTGTTTGAATGTGGTTAAACATTGCATTTCCATTAGATATTTAATCTTGGGAATCAAGTTTTCTGTGAACATGTCCACTTGTCGTGTTTCTGGGATAACTGTCTTACACCTCCTATAGAGAGCCCTCCATCGTTGTATGAAGGATGCAAATATTTCATTCTCATATTGTTTAGTGGCACACAAGTCCATCAAAGTAACCGGGGTGTCAATGTTATGCGAGAAGTTTGCAATAAATTGTTTAGCTAATTCTCCCCATGATGTGATGGTTGATGGTAAATGTGAAAACCACTCTAAAGCCGGACCTCCCAGACTTTTAGGAAATAGTCTCATTAAGTAAGTATCTTCTGTGGCAACCTCTATACATGCCATAAAAAACTCTCTGATATGATCTCTAGGATCACCCTTCCCTCGATATCTATTAAATTTAGGCATTTTAAAATGTTGTGGGAAAGGCGACATGTATAATGTGTGATCGAATGGATAAGGACATAAGTCCTGCATTGTGTAGCTCTTTTTATCATTATCGGTTTGCATGATCGTCATTTGTTGTTGCAAATTCTGTAATTGTTGTGTCAGAATATCTGTTTGGGTCAAAGGTACACCTTGTGTTTGTGTATGTCCCACAAAAGGATTCGTGGTTGCATAACTAGGAGTTTGTTGGAAGGTACCATGATTATAATTTTGTGTGTTGTGCATTCCACTAGGTACTGTGAAATAAGTGAGATGCGAACCCCTGTTTGGTTGAGTTGTACTTGTTGTATTGGTAAGACCTAGATTTACATTTTGATGACTATATGTTGATCCTATAGAATAGGAAACCGGAGGTTGGGTTGTACTTGTTGCTTGTGTTTGAATAGGTGTTGAGATACTTGATATTATCGACATGCTTTGTGTTGGTATACTAGCATTGATCGCCAAAGATGACGCACTTGTTTGAAAGTTTACCTTTGTGTTGATATTTGTTTAGATAGGTACGTTTTGAGGAAAACTGGAGGTCGTTGCTTGTATTTGTGTTATGGGTGGTGTTTGACTGTTATCTTGACCTAAAGTTTTTCCCAGTGGTAAGATCTTTATGACATCAAAATCTTCAGGTAGTTTCGCCCCATTTTGTAATAACAGCGATAGATATTTGTCCCTATCACTATGTATAAGTGCATCTAAGATCATAAGGACATGTGGATCTTGTTGAGCTGACTCAATTTCTTCTTTTGTTAACTGCTATTGTAATTCGTTTAGGGTAGACATTGTCTGAGAACCTAATTGTTGACTAGTTGATATGTCCATGTTCCAAGTAGGGTTTACAGACTAGGCATTGTTTGGGTCCATTATGCCTTTTGCCTTTTGCCTTTTGTGACCTTGTGATAGACATTTAAGACTACTATATGAGTATGGTTCTATGCAAGAGGACGGCTAATGCTAGACTGTAGACGTAGGTATGAGGTATGCAAAACTAGACTAGACTCTCTATTGGGGATTTTGACGCGAGAGTTGTTGAGTATTTATGGATTTCTCTAATGCAAGTTTTTCCATTTCTTGTCTAAGTTGTTCTATCTCAATCTCTCTATCAATTCTATGGGAAATCCTAGACTCAATATTTATCTTGTACTCGACTCCTATATATTGAGGTTAGTTTCTCCTTGAATCCTAGGCTAAGTTAGCTAGACCATCAATGATTTCTCATTGATTGGTGTTTGGTAAGAGATTAGGTTGTTTGAAGGGGAACAAACCATCACCTGGTAGACCCATTACGACACATGATATGACTCTATCACTGACAATGGACTAAGACAGACGTATATGAAATCTAGATGAAGACATATATGAGGATGATAATGCAGACGTAAAATGAGGACTATGCAACGACTATAGATGATAATGAAGACATGAATGAGGACTATGCAAGGACTTTAGGAAGATAATGAGGACATAAGTGAGGACTATGCAAGGACTTAGGATGATAATGAGGACGTAAGTGGGGACTATGCAACGACTTAGGATGATAATGAGGACATAAGTGGGGACTATGCAAGGACTTCCTAGGGTCACAAGTATGTAAAACTTTGAGTTTTTGGTTTCAAAATGGACTTTGTTTTCAGTAAATCTGTGTGTATGACAAGTTTTGTGCAAACAAAAATCTAAGAATAATTGCTTGCAAGTATGTATAGCTGACTGACTCAATTTTCAAACAATCTCAGAAAATTTAGAGATACGTAGGATAGGGCCTCAAATACCCCAAAGGACTGACTCAATATTGGTCCGACACAACGATACATAAAAAAGAATAGAATACAATCTTAGGTTGGAAAGTGGACACCATTCAATGAGGCCCTTGCAGCAAAATACCGAAACAAGACGGACAAATAGAGAGTCTAGCAGCATTGGCTCCACTACACGACACACACTTCTTGGGCATGCCAGTCTCTCTTACCCCGAAGATCTAAAGATCTTATCATCGAAGGATTTATTTTTCATAATGTAAGGTACATGAGGGCTATCTATGGGGTACGATCCGCACTCCCAGAATCATTGAATGTAGGATTTTGGGCAACTAAATTGGTTCGTAGTATAAGGTTTCAAGGGGTCCCGATCCAATGACAGATGCTCAGAGCAAGCCACTTAAAGACTTTAGTTGATCTTATCGATGCAGGGAAGGCCCCCACATACGTCGAATTCACTCAACACTCTAACCACCTGACCAATATATATATAGCGACTTGAAAAACCCACTCGAGAGTATGTTGGGAGAGATGATATCCCCAACGCATCCTAATTCAAAGTACCTCTGTGGGGTGATGAAATCCCTAGTCAAAGATACCCCTCACTACATGGAATAAAATAAAATTGGATGTCGTTGTCACCTCCTTCCTTTCTCCCAAGACCCCAAAGGCGGGTGGAAAGTTAGTTAATGCAATAGTAGGTCCACCCCAAACACGATAAAAATTCTTTACCTTAAGAAAAAAGAAATATGATTTAATCTAATGCAGCCTGATTCACATTCATTTTATAGCCCAAATTGAGGTGTTTAATATGCATGTGCATGTCCATTTTAAACACCAAATTGAAATATGAAGGCATGCATGTCAATTTTAACCATTTGTTGATTTTAAGCCCCAAAAGACAAAGTGTGAGATACATGCATGTCAATTTTAGCCAATGTTAATTTTAAGCACCAAACAACGAAGTGTGAGATTATGCATGCATGTCCATTTTAACTGTTGTTGATTTTAAGCACCAAAAGATGAAGTGTGAGATTGTGCATGCAATTGATCTAATACTAATTCGATCCTTTCTGTAAATTTGCCACAAGCTGTAAATAGGAGATTAGTAGTAAAATCAAATCAACAGAAGACAAAAAATCAAAAATTGATAGAGGCGAATGCACAACAATACCCGCGTGATTGCGTGATAATGATAGATCAAATGCATGCACATAACATAGCATATGTGTAATCCTAACAGCCCAAATGTGTGACGATAACATATCGATTGCGTAATACTATCAGGGTGATTGCATGACAGACAGGTAGACAACAAAATAAAAAATAAAATAAAGCTAAACCCGATTAGAAACCTGCAAAACCAATTGTGAGGTCGTAGCCAAATCTCTCATCATCCATTCAATATTGATTAGATCATATTTAACTTGATAAGAAAGAACTAGGCTATTATATCTATCAAAAGCTAGTTGATCTGCTGAATCTTGTATCTGTTTTTTGCTTGGAGAACCCTTTGATAGCGTTTGGCCTATCTTCTTTGTTCCTTTGTCCTTCTAGCACCTGAAATCCTAAATTGTACCTTTTGTACCATAAACTATTATAATAAAATCATGCAATAGAATTAATCCATTTCCAGATTTACTCAATTTTAGAAATAATTAAATAGATCAAAGAACAGAAAGGATATGAAAATAAAACAATCAAACAACAATTTTCCTTGTGAATGCGTGACCTAGAAAGGGCGATTGCGTGACATGAAAATGGCGATTGCATGACCCTATCAGATTGAATGCATGACCTCGAGGGGTCGAATGCATAGTGCTGTCTATGCAATTGCGTGATGAAAAATCTATTCTCGAAATTCGTGCAAAATCTGTAAAAAAATGAAAATTCGTACAACCTGCAAAAATTACACAAAGAACAGAGAAGGTAAATTAGTTGTTGTTTACGTCAGGTTCACCAAAATGTGGTGCAAGTAAAATTCATCTTATTCAAATATCAATTAGAATCAAAGGGAAATCATGAATCCCCATCTAATCAAAGAATTCTAACAAACAAACAATGAAATAACACAATCAAGCAAAATAGGAACTATAAATGAAATCAAGTAAAGACTCCCTATTCTGTGACTGTGTATAACTTCCATTGCTCTTCTCTTCTCTGTGGTATGATGGCTCTCAGATATTGCGCTGGTAACATGCAAGTGACACAAAGATTCAAAGTTCGTGATTCAGAATAAATTGTCTAGGATTGATGAGGAGGAGGATTGAAAATAGAGATTGGATGCTCAATTTATAGATTTTTGGAGAGGATTGATTGAAAGGTGGAACAAATTGATCAAGAGGTGGAACTCAGGTGAGTTCACATGCTGATTGATAGTTGAACAGCTGACTTGGAGGTGAAACAGAGTAGATTGAATAGATTAATTGAGTCAACTGATTGAGAAAAAGGTAACTGAGGGAAGAAAAAGAATGATTGGAGGAAATAAAGAGGATGACAAAGAAAGCTTAATTTAGAAAAAGCTAACTAAAAGATGGAAATAGAGACTGGAGAGATAAATGATTTAATTAATTAGTTGATTGAATTAATTAATTTAGCATGTGCTTGCACTTTGACTTAGATTTTCAATTTAATCTTTGCATGAAATTTATTCAAATAATTGAATTTATTAATTCAATTTAGTATTTGAATATATTTAGAACTTGACTTTGATTTTCAATTTGGTTTTTGAAATCATGCATATGTAATTGAATTTGGAAGAAATTAGACGAATATGAAATTAAATGAAATTAGAATTTGAACATCTACAAGAATCAATTAGTTAATTAAATAATTTAAAGAAACTATTTAATTATTTAGAAATGGAACTTAATTAAATAATAAAGATTATTTAATTTAAAGGATTAAATCATAATTAATTAAATAATTAATATTTAATTAATATTTAGAAAAGGGTTGAATGATTAGATGATTAGAGATAGAAATTGAGAATTAATTTATTTAAATAATAAAGATTATTTAAATTGGGGGATTAAAAATCAGAATTAATTAAATAATAAATATTTAATTAATATTTAGAAAATGGTTAAAATGATTAAATGATGAAAGAATAAGAAATAGAATAATTAGTAAGTTTACGAGGAAATGTGAAATTAGAAGAATATGATTAATTAACATAATTAAATAATTAAAAAATTATTTAATCAATTAGAGGAATAATTAGTACATGATCAATGAGACATTTTTAGGTGTCTATAGTAACAATACTCTAATGCTTCCTCCTTTGCTTGAGGATAAGGGTTCTATTTATAGAAGAAATGGGGAAATGAAGGGTTAAGATTGAGCAATCTTAACAAGGTTAGGATTGAAAGATATTCAATCCATGTGAGACTTTCAACCCAATCCCATGTTGACAAGTGTCACCATGAGGAGGCTTGAGAGGAGAGATAAGAGCATTAAATTCTTGAGGGGACATGATGTTTACTCTAGGGGGTTGGGTTAGGGTTAGGTTAATGGATATTCCTTTTATCCAAGGGATAAATGAATGTGCAAGGGTTAAATGGTTACCTTAGTCAAATAAATAAATGCTTTGAAGAAACCCATGAGTCAAAAGGATGGTTAAGTTAGAGGAAAGTCTCTAACAAAAGGTAAAAGGTGAGTTAACCATAAATGGTTATGTAAGAGCCTTTAATGGTTTGGAAGATTTTAGAGGTTAACCATTTGAAGACATAAAGCCTTTAATGGTTATTGAAGACTTTGAAGGTTTTTGAGAAGTGACTTCCTTTTATTTAGGAATGTGACAATGATTAGGATAGGATTAGGCTAATTAGAAGGAGTTAGAAGAATCTAGAAGGGATTTAGGCATGCAAGTGGATTTTGTAGGAGAATGCAAGTGGGAGGAATTCTGGGATTTTCAATTAAAATAAAATCATTTATTTCAATTAAATGGTGTAATTTGCATTTGGATAGATATTTAAATAAATATTAATTTATTTACATGTGAATGTAAATTTTGGATTTTATTTAAATAAATCTTAATTTATTTACATGAGAAAAAGGAAGATAAAGCATTAAATCCTTGAAGACTTTGAGGGAAACCATTAAAGGCTTAAGAAGACTCTAGAAAGAAGCCATTAAGTTTGAAGACTTTAAGAGAAACTATTAAAGGCTTAAGAAGTCTCCAGAAGGAAGCCATTGAGTTTGAAGACTTTAAAGGAAACCATTAAAGTCTTGAGAAGACTCTAGAAGGAAGCCATTAAGTTTGAAGATTGTAAGGGAAACCATTAAAGGTTTCAAGTGGGTGAGGATAAATAAGATTTTAAATAAATAATTTATTTATTTAAAATAGTTGTGCAACTTGCATTTGTAGGAAAATGCAAGTGGGTGGAGCATAAAGATGATTTAAATAAATGTTAATTTATTTAAATGTGAGAGATGGAATTTTGGGGGATTTAAATAAATATTGTCAGAGAATATTTAATTAAATAAATATGATTTATTTATTTAATTAATGGTCTGAATTTGGTTAAGTGAATTAAATCAAATAAATTGAATAATTTATCTAATTAATAGGAGAAGAGGGTTAAGATGAATTAATTAAATATTAATTTAATTAATTATTGATTGATGTTAAATAATCAAATAAATACTAAATATTCATTTAATTAAGTGGATAGATTTATGTGTCCACAAAAATAATAATCACATCACATAATTGACACACCACTTGTTAGTACATCAAGTTTGCATCGTAGATCATACATATATATCCATCATACATCATTATAGCATAAAACATTTGCATCATTACATAAAAAAACATAAAAATGCATTACATCTCATAGATCATCGCATAACATCAACATTGCATTACATCTCATAAACATCACATTTGCATCATAGGTCATATAAAAGCATCATAGTTGCACCATCATAAAGCATGTAGATAAGCATCACATCATAATCATTATCATAAATGCATCACATAGGATCATACACATCCATATAGTTGCTTCCAAAATAGATCATCTCGCATATATATCAAATAATAATGTGTCATGATACAGTGATGTCCAAAAATTATATGACTATAAAATCAATTGAAGGTGTCTACATCATCTGAAATAAAAATCAACTGATACAAAATTGACCCAAGAGAGCTATAATGAACTCCCTCCCTCAGAGCTAGTAGGCCTCGACAAAATTTGAGCTCTTGAAAGCCCAACCCCTGGATCCTTTCTCTACCCTCTTCCTGTTAACTTTGGTGGTGGTGGTGGCCCCATCACTCCACCACTAGATTCCCTATGTCTATCTCTCCTTGTAGTAGTGGACCAAGATGCATGCCTCTAACTACCTACTCTCAAGTGAGGTGGAACCACTACATAATAAAGGCTCCTCCAATAACCAATCTCCTCCCCAAACCTAATGCAATAGACATAGCCTGATCCCGTGTCTCCCTGCTATGTGGATCATGTTATCTCGATAGTCTCCTTGGTGACTATATACCACTAAATAGCATGTCCCTCTCATCCTTGGTCTCCCATAGCTCCCTCCTCAGTCTTTCCACCTCCCTCTCGAGATCCTCGATCTCATTTGCATGTCCCTGTGTGATCTCCCTCAAGATAGTTAGATCATCCTCCTCTTCATCCCCTTCTCTTGTAGCCTCTATTATACCCTCATCTCTCCTTTCTTGTTGTGGGACAACCTGTATCTGTCCCTATGCATGAGCTTGCACCTTTACAACAATCTGTTCCCCTCTACCCCTTAGTGGCCTTGATGCTCATCCATATCTCCCCGCCCACCCTCTCTTCGACCCCCATCCCCTCCTTGGCCTCCTTAATCTTCTCCTCTCCCTCCTCTACCTCATACCATCATCCTCGCTGCCCCTCTCCATCTCCTTTGCCTCCCCTCTCCATCTTGAACATCATTGTCATTGTATATACCCAATACTAGCTCTATTGTTGTTATAAGTCATGGAAACAAATGCAAAAGGAAATAAGCCTCATAATCCTAGGTCATCCCCACATCACCACATCCATTAATAGATTCTAGACCATAGGCATAAGCACCTAGAACTCAGTAATTGCAATATTTAGATCATAAGACAAAATCATCCCCTAGTGTACCTGCTCCCGAACTATGCATGCAAACTCACCAAATCCCCATGACATCTGCTACACTTTGCCAACCTATCTATAATTCCCGTCTACCAACTACCTATACAGATTATAAGGTGTCTGCCCAATTGGATACCCAGTCCAAAAAAAAAATGGTAGATCAACGTCATCCTTTGGCCATACCTCACAATCCAAGTAGGGTCTTTATAGAACTATATTGATATCGTCTATGACTCTACGCTAGTACTCCAACTTCCCTAGCCATGGATAAGAAGTAATCATAAAATATGTATGTACATGGGACTGTCTGTGTCCTCGAAATTGAATGTGTGTGCTAGCCACATCACAACTATATTCTCATTAGACCACACCTATAATAGACTAACCCTGCATCTAATGTAGAAAACACCAAGGTATACAAACTAATATAGCTCATGATACAAGTGAGCCAGTACACATGGTCCCCAATAAAACCTAGTCCTCTCTATCAAGAGCATCACCAATGCTCTCCCCCATCCTGTAGATAATCCATGAGTTACTTTATCAAGACATAGGAACCTACTAATCACCCCTCCCTCCACTGTAGCTAATACATGCTTGCTAGTGTACATCCCAGCTGACATGTTCTCCTTTAATCTCTAGCTCAGGATCATCGAATACCCATTGTAGTGCATCTACATCTCCCTCTCGATCATAGATGACTAGCTCACCCATTATCAGTATCCTTAGTATCTTGTAAACAACCTCTAAAGTGATCAACATCTTGGCAGTTAGAAGATGAAACATGCATGTCTCAAAGTGCCATTTATCTACAAGTACAACTAGCAGTCTCGTGTTCACTTGAATATCGACAATGTATGTATTGTGGCACAATCCCATGGGCTCTATAGCTGCTCGATCCCTAATAGTCAACTGAGCTAGATACTCCTGCAATCAACCAAGCCAATGACATCAGCCCTAGCAGTACTTATATCTATCACATAATGTTGGTTATCCTATCCTACCATAGTGGTACCTATGTCTATCACATGGTGCTACTAATTAGGCTCTATCCTAGTGCTTATGTCTATGACAAGGCACTCATCTTACTAGTGTATATTTTTATCACATTGCACTTGATCTTATCTTGCTAGAGCACTCATTGGATTTTATCAATATGATGACTTATCCTAGATTTTCTTTGCATCCAATTTGCTTAGGGGTAGATGTCATCCTTTATCACTTCGTAGTTTATCCAATTAGCTATACATGTTTATCACATGATTGTTGATTCATGCCCAAATCTTACACTATCCTAGTTGGAGCACCTGTTTGAGTATATCCTCTCGACAGTTATCTAATTGACAACATGTATATCACAAAACTACTGATTTTAGCCTTTATAGACACATATGCATTAAGGTCAGACCTATACGTGTTTTAATTGTACATATACACAATTTTATCTTGCACACACACACACACACACACACACACACACACACACACTTTTCCACACAAACATAAAGTTGTTCTACATATACATGATAACATTTCCTAGATGCAATTATAAACACAAATGTGGAAATACATTACACAAACATTATTATAAACATAAACGTGGTTTTTATCAACCTATGCAGATTCTTGCATCATAAACAAGTCTTAAATAGACCTATATGCATTCAAATGACAAAACATCGCTTCCGTGTCTTTAATTTAACCTACCTCCTAGCCTAATAAATGTGTATTAATTTAAAAATGACCAAGAAATTTTGAGGTATATACCAGTTCACCCATGTTTACTGGACAATTGAATCATCAAACTTGATCAAACTGATGTAATTTGACCACCATCGCTCCCTAACTATTGACTACTCCTCTAAGCTCTTTGAGTGCTCTGTGCTCTGATCTCTTAACTGCCATGGATGCAAATGAGTATGTTTTCCCCCGTGGCCTATTTATATAGGTCGTGGAACCCTAATTGGTTATTCTCAACTCTTGATGCCCTTTGCCTACCTGTTGATCCTTTTTTAGTCTAGTTTTCACCAATGTGACCTTGTCACCTTATCCTTACCTTTTCTAGCCTTTCTTTCTTATCAAGAGATTGTCTGCGATATTTTTCAAAAAAAATCATCCAATCTCTTAAGGGGGAAATATCACTCTCATATCTGGGGTAAATTTTGTATCAGTTTATCTTATCTTGTTTGAGCCAACACGACAAGTTGCATTTCTCGAAGAGGGGAAAAATGTAGACACCTAAAATTGTCCTGTCTTAATTAAATAAATATTTTATATATTTAATTATTTATCCTAAGACTTCTATTAATTAAATAGATTTTCATTTATTTAATTAATTCATTATCTTTTTCCTTCCATGATACCTATCATTCATCTCTGTTGGTGTAAATAAATATTCATTATGGATATTATTACACTTTACTTAAGTTAACTTAGGATAATGCATCTCTTCATAGTTTGGATTTGAGACACTTAGGGAAGTGTGCACATAGGGATAGAGCTTGTAGGAGAAATTCCACCTTTTGTGGTCTTGTTTTGTTGTTACACTCCACATTCGGTGGGTCATCCACCTCTTATGGAATATTATATTATTTCTCCTACCTACCCCTAGTATTTCTTACCTACCCTTGTTTCTCATTGAGCCACATGTCATGATTGTGTGCTCGTACATCCATATGGCCTTGCCTATATAAGCAGGCCTATATTCATTGTATTGGAATCCAGTTGATCATTTTCATATTGATGAGAATACAGTTTGTTCTTGTCATTTTTTTGTCTCTATTTTAATACTTTTCGTTGTGCCCTTGATCTTGGCAAAATCTCACATGGTATTAGAGCCATTGGGGCTTCATTGATTGGTTTTTGGAGACATCATGGAAGGCTTCTATTTTCGGATCTGAGGGACTGCATTTTTTGGAGGCATCTTAGAGTGTTTTCGACCTCACCATTGCGTCCGGGAGGCCGTTTCCATAAAAATTGAGTATAAATTCGACCTATTTTGGCGAAAATTGATTTTTGGGCATGGAGGAAATTTTCTGCCCAATTCGGGCGGTACAGTACAGAATTTTCAGATTTTTTTCAAAAAAAAAAAATCAAAAAATTATTTTCCAATTTGAAATTTTTTTTTTGAAAAAAATAAAATTTTGAAAATTATTTTTGGGATCTGTACCTTCTACCCAGTCAGCGCCCAATCAGCAACACCCAGTCAGTGCCCGGTTAGTGCCTAGTCAGCATTTTCTTTGGAAATTTTTAGACCCCTCTCCGTTGAGCAGTTTGGATTTTTGGGTCAAATTTGGAGGCCCATAACTTGCTCAATTTTGCTCCTTTTTGGGTGCAATTTTTTTTTTTATTTGGGATAATTTTTCATGTTCTTTGTAGTGGTGTGGTTATTTTCTAGTTTTAGTGCACAGGGTTTTTAGAATTTTCAGATTCTCTCAGCTGTACCTGTCCAATCCTCAATTCTGCAACTTCAAAGGCCTCGTTTGAGCTCATACGACCTCCTTTTTAGGTGCCATTTTTTTTGAAAGTTCATGTTTTTTCATCTACTTTCATAATTTATGATAAGATTTTAGAGATTTTAAATAGAAATTGTACTTTCAGTTATTGGTCTTATTTGGCCTATTTGGTACTAGTAAATTGCTTGGATCGTAGTTTAGATCTCTTGCATTATTAGTTTGAGTCTCTTTTGGCCTTATTGAGGCAGTTGTAAAATTGAAATCAGAAGTCCACTTTGCCATTTTTTGCAAGTGGCCCATTGTACATGGATTAAGTATAAAGTGCCAAATCATCACTTTTGGGGGGGTTCTTTGATTGAGTGAATTTGGGGGGGTATCTTGTGTGATTGTGTCTCTCTTTCCTTGTGCTCTTTCATTTTTGTTGCAATGAGTCCTCATAAGTTTCCACCTTTAACTCCACATAATTATGCATCATGGAAAATTAAAGTATGGAGCAAATTAATGGAAAAAGGTCTCACGCATTACATCGATGGAACAATAGCAGCACCAACTGATCCTAAGGCTAATCCTAATGCTCAGTTAGAATGGCTCACTAAGAATTGCATGGCTCTTGGAACTTTGCGCAAGTAAGTATCAGATGACCTCATCTTTCATATTGAGAAGTGTACTACAATCAAAGAAGCTTGGGATATGTTTCAGAAATTGTATGGTCAAGTTGATGAAATCAGAGGTTATAAGATTGACAATGAGCTCACCAACTTGGATCCAAAGAATTTTGATACAATCCAAGATTATGTCACCAAAGCAAATGAGCTAAGAGGAAAGCTTAAGGATTGTGGAATTGACAAAAATGATGCTCAGTTGATATTCAACTTGTTGGACAAGCTTGCACCAGAATATGCAGCATTTGTGTCTAGCTTGCAAACTCATCGTTTGACAGTGGGGAGTTCCTATGTTATGCCTTCATTTGATGCTTTCACAGAAATGTTGATATTGGAACAATTTAAGTTGTTGAACATGGGGCTTCTCAAGTCTTCAAAGTCCCAGGCTTTGGTGGCTAATCAAGGGAATCAAGGAAGTCAAGGCAAAGATTCCAACAAGAAGAAGAAGCACTCCAAGTCCAAGCCACTATAGGAAAAAGGACAATCATCCTCTCCATCACAAGGCGATTTTTCATCCTCTTCCAAGAAGGGGCCACCACCTAAGAAGGATAAACCAACTTGTGCATATTGCAAGAAGTATGGTCATGATGAGCATCGATGCCACACAAAACAAGTTGATGAGTTAACTAATCTTCTTAAGAAAAACAACATCAACTTGCCATCCGCCTACACAAAGAAGGATTCATCTCCTTCCTCTTCCGTACATTCTAAGGGAAAAGGGAAAGCATTTGTGGCTACAATAGGTTCTTCACGGCAATGGATACTTAACTCAGGTGCCTCATATCACATGGGTTCTACAAAGGAGCAGTTTTCTTCATTGGAGCCATCTAAGGTACCTCACATTTACATAGGTGATGATACACAAGTAGAGGTTGAAGGGAAAGGTTCAGTTGACATGGATGATGGAACATTTAAGAATGTTCTCTATGTTCCTAACTTGTCTACCAACCTTCTCTCTATCTACCAAATCACTCACTATGGGAATGGGAAAAAGGTTGAGTTTACACCTAACTCAGTTGTGGTAAAGGAACTTGATGATGATGCCTTGGTAGCAGTGGGACAAGTCAATGACAACTCAAGGCTTTATTCATTCTCCCACTTTGTGCCAAGTTCACCTTCTAGGGCCTTTCTTACTCATTCAAATTCTGAAAGTAAGCTATGGCATGAGCGGTTTGGTCACCTCAACTACCACTATCTTCAGCAGCTCATCACTAAAGACATGGTCATAGGTCTACCTCGAATCGGTTTTTCAAAGGGTGTATGTTCAGGGTGTTCCATGGGCAAGCATCCCAAGGAGAAGTTTGATAGGGGGAAAGCTTGGAGAGCTTTGGAAGTTCTTCAACTTGTTCACAACGATGTAGCAGGTCCATTTCCAGTACCTTCATTTAGCAAGGCCCTCTATGTCCTCACCTTCATTGATGACTACTCCCACTTAACTTAGGTCTACTTTCTCATTCATAAGAGTGAAGTATTTGACAAATTTCAGGACTTCAGGACTCGTGTGGAGAAGCAATCCGAGAAAGTGGTCAAGATTCTTCGTACAAATAATGGAAGCGAATATGTGAACAAGAGACTTGAGGATTTTTGTACATTTGAGGGGATTGATCTTCAGCATTCTGTAGCATACACTCCACAGTATAATGGAGTTGCAGAATGCAAGAATAGAACTCTCAAAGAAATGGCTAGCTGTATGATTCATTCACGTTCTCTTGATCCCACCTTTTGGGCTGAGGCTATCAATTGTGCCACACACATCCAAAATCGGGTTCCTCACAAAGCTTTGCAAGGTATTACTCCTTTTGAGGCTTGGGCTGTTAGGAAACCGATTGTGAGACATTTCAAAGTCTTTGGGTGTCCAGCATGGGCTCGCATACCTCCGTAGAAATGCAAGGCATTGGAACCTCAGAGTCGGCCTTGCATATTTGTTGGATATCCTGAGGGTGTTAAGGCATATTGATTGATGGATCTTGAGACACATGAGGTGTTCATTGAGAGGAGTGTTCACTTTGAGGAAAGCTCTCCTAGCTTAGCCTCTCTACCTCCTCCACCTTCCTCCATTGTGGATAGTGATGCTAGTGATTCAGATGATGAGACTCCTTCAACTCCGACTTGCAGGGTTACACCTCCGCAGGGTCCACTTATAGTTGAGGAGCCTCGTACTCCACCTCCACCTAGACCTCGTTGGGCTCGACAGACACTTGAGTCTGTGGGTTCTCTTGTTGGGGATCCTTCAGATACACAGAGGACTCGATCACAACATCAGAATCTTCCACATGCATTCATTGCTACTGCTTCCGATCCATAGACATTTCGGGAAGCATCAGGGGTTCCTGAGTGGGACCAAGCTATGGAGGAAGAGTAGAGTTCCTTGATGAGGAACAACACATGGGATTTAGTCCATCTCCCTATGGGGAGAAAGATGGTTCGATGTAAGTGGATCTATCAGACCAAGTATGCAATGGATGGTAGTGTGGATAAGTACAAGGCTCAGCTTATTGCGAAAAGGTTTCTCCCAGGTAGCAGGTGTTGACTATACTAAGACCTTTGCACCCGTAGCCAAGATGAACTCCATTCGCTTGACACTTGGTATTGCTGCAGCTCATGGTTGGGCTGTACATCAGATGGATGTGAAGAGTGCTTTTCTTCATGGTGATCTTGATGAGGAGATTTATATGGAGTAGCCATAGGGTTTCATCTAGGATACTTCTTTGGTTTGCAAACTAAGGAAATCTCTCTATGGCCTTAAGTAGGCCCCCAGGGCTTGGTATGCCAAGATGGATTCCTTTCTTCTCTCCGCAGGGTTCACCAGGTGTCATTCCAATCCGAATATCTACATTTTGTGACAGGATGACTCTCACTTGATACTTGTGCTCTATATTGATGACTTGATCATTACAGGGAGTACTACATCCATCATTAGCAGGGTCAAATCTGCTTTGCATGACAAATTTTCTATGACTGACTTGGGTCTTTTACACTACTTTCTCGGGATAGAGATTTCATAGTCACCTTCCAGGATTACACTATTGTAGCCCAAGTATGCTCTTGATGTACTTGCATGCTTTCATATGGCTAATTGTAAGCCTGCCCCGACTCCCTTTCTTTCAGGAGTCAACCTTGAGGCTCATTGTTCTTCTCCACTAGTTGATGCCACTTTGTATCATCAGCTTGTGGGTAGTCTCATCTACTTGACCCATACATGCCCTAATATTTCATTTGCAGTTGGCATAGTTTCCCGCTTCATTCAGGAACCACATGAGCTTCATTGGAAAGCCACCAAATGCATCCTTCATTACATCCAGGGTACACATCACTATGGGATTCACTATGCAGCAGGCATAGGACTTCGCCTGGTTGGTTACATAGACTCCAATTGGGCTGGCGATCTTGATGATCGTAAGTCTACTTCTAGTTACAGTTTTCACCTTGGTTCAAGCCCCATTTGTTGGTAGAGAAAGAAGCAACATGCTATTGCTCTCTCTTCGACTAAGGCTGAGTATCGAGGCACTGTTAACACAACGACTGAGACCATTTGGCTTTAGCAGATTCTCACAGAGTTTGGGTTCACCACTCCATGACTGACAATTCTACATTGCGACAATCAGAGTGTTATTGCTATCTCGAAGAACCCGGTCCAGCACCAGCAGACCAAACACATCAAGATTCATATGCACTATATCCGAGAGATGATTTAGGAGCAGGTCGTTGATTTGCAGTATTGTCAAACAACAGAGTAGGTTGTCGACATATTCACCAAATCTTTCACCGAGAGTAAGTTCCAATAGTTGCGAGATCTCTTTGGGGTGTGAGATGTTTCATTAGGAGGGGTCGACTGACTTCTCCTTCCTCTCTTATGGGGGGGACTTTTTCCTCTTTGAGGTTTTATCCTTCTTCTTTGAGAGTCTTTTGTACTTTCATCTCTCTTTTGGGGGGGAGTTTTTTTCCCACTGGGTTTTCTCCCTTTCTCCATTTGTGAGAGATTGCTTTGCATAGTTTTGCTTGCATTTGCATATTGTACATGGGTACCTATCACGACCTAGTAGCCGGGACCCATCTTGCATTATTGACTTGAGTCTTCATTCCCCTAAGTTGCACTTAAGGGGGGATGTTGGTGTAAATAAATATTCATTATGGATATTATTACACTTTACTTAAGTTAACTTAGGATAATACATCTCTTCGTAGTTTGGATTTGAGACACTTAGGGAAGTGTGCACATAGGGATAGAGCTTGTAGGAGAAATTCCACCTTTTGTGGTCTTGTTTTGTTGTTACACTCCACATTCGGTGGATCATCCACCTCTTGTGGAATATTATATTATTTCTCCTACCTACCCCTAGTATTTCTTACCTATGCTTGTTTCTCATTGAGCCACATGTCATGATTGTGTGCTCGTACATCCATCTGGCCTTGCCTATATAAGCAAGCCTATATTCATTGTATTGGAATCCAGTTGATCATTTTCATATTGATGAGAATACAGTTTGTTCTTGTCATTTTATTTTCTCTATTTTAATACTTTTCATTGTGCCCTTAATCTTGGCAAAATCTCACATCTCTTAATTTACCTTCAACTACCCTCCTATTATTCTATCATTTTCTATGCCTACCCTTTAATCCTAGCTGACCATTTATCTTTCCACCTCTTAATCCCATCCCTCCATTTTCTAAGGTGTTTTGTATATAAAAGGATACTCTCATCCTTTTAAATCCTAATAACCTAACTAATACATCTAATCACTCAAGTGATCAAGCACTCAAGCATCTATACAACCACAATCTGTTTTTTGTTTGGCTCTTGTGAACATGCAAAATTTGAGAGTGACCATATCAAACAAGATCAGTGGAGAGAAGAGAAAATGGAGATTGAACCCTGCTAAGCATGTGAATGGTATAATCATTGCATTTTTGTTGATTTGCATGTTTTAGGTTTCTTCATTGGTGCATGGTGGATCTTTATTGTAGATCTAGGGTTTTGTGTGGTTGGATCTTTATTGGTTTTACAATAGCTCTTTATCATTTCATTTTCACCACACACATCTTAATAGATTGGTTTGATGCTTTGGAGTGTGGGATTTTTTACTTGAAAAGGTTTTTCCCCATGTATACTGATGTTTCTTCTCTTTTGTATAATTCTTCTTTCTTTCATGTTTTAAAGTATTAATGTGCATGTCATTATGCTGTTGAAACACAAAGATTTATGATCTAAATCCTCTTTTCTTACAGGGTTATTGCAATTAGAAATTAAATTATGTCTATTTCCACTTTAAAGGTATAATAGTACATGTTCTTTCATTTCGGCATTAAACACTTAATTAAAAGAAACAAATGATACTAAAGGTTCATATTGATTCTCAAAGGTCTTTCTAGGATGCCCTTTTCCTTTCACTTGGTATCAAAGCTCCAGTTCCATGGTTTGCAAGTAATTTCTTTTTTTCTTTCATGTATAGCACGTGAAAGTTTCATGTATAGCATGCGAAAGTTTCATGGTGTTTAAGGTTCTAGAGGTATTTCTTTTGTTAAGATTTCTTAGTTTGACAAGCTTGAGGGAATCTATTGTAAATTAACTGAGCGATTATTAATCCTGGTTTGTGTGGAAGTCTTGTTTTTAATCTTGTTTTTTAGGTTACAATAGGCATTTGAAGGATAGATAAGATGGAATTTCATGGAGTTGATCATGTGCTTTCATTTAATATGATATTGATTTGGAGCTCATATTTGGCAATGTGCAACAATTCTAATGTATGGTGGATTTCTTACATTTTTTGGTTGTATGAAATAGAGTATACATGTCTTTGGTGTCTATTCTAGGCTACGTGGCAATGTGGCCAAACTTGGGGTTTTGTGACTATAGTGTGATGTGTTTATGTTAGGTGCTTGGATTAAGTTCTTTCCATTTGTAATGCATTGTTTCATTAGCCTCAAATGCATCAAGGTTATGAATTTGATCATTGGATGATCTAAAATATTTTAGAATAGCCTAGGTCCTTCATATGCCTAAGTCATTGTGGAGTTAGCATACAAATGGGCCTAGAATTCCTAGACATTTTCTTCCTTTTTTCGTTGGTTTTACTTGCATGTCTTAGCTCCATGTTAGATGGATCTAAGGGTTCTATACATTTTCCATTCAAAATATATGGTTATGCTTATCTAGGCTATTCCATTGTTCTGGTTTAATTATTTTGGTATTTTTAAGGTTTGTGGATCTTCCACATAATAAGTGGATATGGATTTACATGTTTGTTCATGAACATGATCATTTTGTATGATTTACATGGTTAATCAAAACATCTAGTTTTATAGATTTGCATGTAAGCTATCTTTCAGATTATGTGTCCCTTGTGGTAAGTTGGATGCAAAATAGTTGTAGATTTGTTTCTATGCTTTTTGGCATGGTTTGAGGGGGTTTGTTGCTTTCTCGGTGAGGAGATGTTTGTATATGATCTTTGAAGTTGATGTACTCTTTATATTTTAAAATCTTCTAGGCAACTCCTAGTATGGTTAAACCAAAATGTTCATAATAGGCAAAGGAAGTATAAGGAGCCACAAGAAGAGGAGTTTGTTTTCTTAGATGAAGCCCTCAAGACCCCAAATAGAAAGAAGAAAAAGGAATGAAATATAGCCTCAATAATCATTGACCAACATGAAAAAATAAAAGATTAGATTTCTATACCAATGGTAGATGAGCCTTAAGAGTAAAATTAGCCACAAGATTATCAGATCCAAGATTTGGATTTAGAAGTTAAACAAGGGTTGAGAGAATAAATATCTGCAACAAATTGTGAACACCATCCTTAAGTGTATACAAAAGGATGAGGATATTAAGAATCGAAAGCACAAATTACACAACTCAAGAAGTATATGTTAGGCATCTTGCAGGGTGTGTGCATTTATCAACCCCTTCATTAAGCTTGCAAGTTGACTTAACTAAAGAAGGTAAACTCCATTATCCTAAAGGGTTCCTCACTTCAATTGTTAAGTGGAGAGAAGATCTGAAAGTGTTAGGGGATGATGACATGATTAGAAAGGAAACAAGATTTTATTGAGTTTGATACATTAGCTTCTCATAGGCGTTGAGAAGCAAATATAATGATGTAGGAATATTATCTCTTAGTTTTGCAAAGAATGAATTCCACGAATCAAGGAGAAATGATTCATACAACAGCGACGGACAATGAAAATCAGAATAAATCAAACGAATATCTCAAAGCCATAAAGATGATTCTCTAAGCTTTAAAGAAGTGTAAAGTTCAACTAATGCAGAGTTAGGATTCGACCAGAAAAGTTTGGTAGAGGAGATCATTGGAGCTTTATAATGCTCATTTTGGGAAACTTTTGTACAAATGAAGGCATCCTCAGTGGTAGATCAAGAGTTTAAAGATAATTTACATCAAGAAGCTACGAAGGAATTCATTTATGGCATGTTTTAGATAGTTGAACAAGAGAATTAAATTTAAGTATATTAAAATAATAGATCTTGAGGATTTAAATGAAATGGTTTATACATTTTCAGATGCTTTTCCAAATTCACAGAACAAATGAAATATCAACCTCTTCTTTCAAGCGCTCAACTATGTTGTGCATTTGTTATTCTTGTTTAATTTTGGATAAAATGAGGACAAGGTTGATTGCTCCCCTTTCCCATACACTTCTCAGATAGCTTGGAGTTTGAATTGCAAGTTTGTCATGCACGCACTCTAGTCCCATGTGAAAATTTTGGACACTAATTTAGGTCCCACACATTTTTTTTTCCATTCATGCAAATGACCACGTGCTCTTCTAAGAGCCCAACTATGGATTTTCATTCAATTAGAGTATAAATTGCATATGGATTAGCTAGATGTTAGTTTTAGTTGAAGATCTAGACACCTCAGGTAACTATGCCTAGATCCCCAATTTTGAGATTTTGACAAAGTTTGTATAAACTATATGATCTAACCCAGGCCTTGGAATTAGGCGTTGGAAAAACTCATTTGTTAGTATACAAATAGATCTTCTACATTACTCAATGCGAATTCTGCTAAAGAATGTGATTGTTGAATCAGATATTTGCTTATTGGAAATAGTTTTTTCAATCATGTCTAAAATTCACATTCTTTGAATTCATTTACTCACATAGTGGATAAACTAGTTAGATTTGTGTCAAGAAAGGTTGGTTTAGAACATGACTATTTTATTCTGATTTGATGAAGTTTGAAAAGCCTTTAAATAACTACATCAAAATTGTGTTCAATTTTTATTAATGCAATTTTGGTTTAAATTTATTCAATCTAATCTTCTCAAGCGAATGAATGAATCCTTTTATGTCATTTTCTGTTAGGTAGAATTTCTCTACATTCTCTTGCTAGTCTATCTTGTTTGTTAGATTTATTTTGATATTTGTTAGAGTAGATTTTATTCTAAAGAGCATTTTATATTCAGATATGTTTATGAGCATGCATGTGTTTTAAAATTATTTGATATTATAAATCTTACATGCTAGCTTGTTTTGGGAAGACTATAGTTTAAATTCTATTCAGTTTCAGCTAATACCTATACTTACCAGCGAAGGCCCCATATTAAATGTCCATGTCAGTCATTGAGTCATTTCAACATGGTCAAGACTTGACTAGGGGAAGAGCACCAGTAGTTGAGCATGTACCAATTGTTGTGAGGGTTGTTGATATCTTTTGTTCCAAAAATTGAACAAATAAAACCTATTGTTTGAAACATAAAATATCAATTTTTGTTAGGAAATGTACCAATAGTTGTTAGGAAATATACTAATATTGTAAAAAGTAACCAATCAGGTGATGCCATATCAGCTGCACATCTATTGGGGCCTCTTTTGCATGCCTATTGGTCTCACTTATTTTTTTGGGCTGTTCTGGACACCTTGGCAAAAAGCATGCTGATGTAGCACCATACTTGATGATGTGGTGTTGAAAGCTTAGTTATAAGCAAGGGACTTGCCAAGTAAGCTACTGTAAAAAATTGAGAGTGATTTGAAATTTCCACGTAGGATTTTGAGAAGCGTGAAGTTTGGGTGCTCAACTACTGGTGCTCTTCCCTTATATAGGAATCTTGGAGTAGTTTTGTTACTTTTCAAAATGGGTGATCCATCTTTGTATTACCTAGTGTTGGCTATGCCAACATCACCATCAACAATCCTCTAAGTATTTTACATAAAATTGTAGAGAAGAAGTCCAATATGGTTGCACAAATTAAAGAATAGAGATCAATAGAATATACATGACAAATTTGTGGTTGTATATTAATTCTAGGTATTAAGAGTTATTCTTGAATGAAATAAAAAAATGATTTTAGCTAATCACCCACCTAATACTTACAATTATCCACAAATTCGTCATATTTAAATTTTCATCGGTCTTTATATTTTTACTAATAATTAATTATATATATAATTTTTTTAATATAATCTTCATACATTCGGAAAGTTTATTTTTCTTTAAAAATATATTAAATTTAAGAGTAAAAACATTGACAAGGAAAGGATTGGAAAATGCATTTTCAAATAGCGTAAAATATTGAAGGTCGCCTTCTTTATAAAAGTAATAGGGTATCTTTAAAGTCCTAAGAAAATAGAAAATCGAGCAAGGGCTAATGTAAGCTACTAGCAACCGAAAATTAAAGGCACCAATTCTTCACTTTTGTAGGCTTACATATTGAAAAGATTAAAACTAGAAATTGCAACTTGGTGTGCAATGAGTACGCCGAATAGGTGTGGAAGGTTAATTAGAAATAAATTTGGTCTATTTTTTGCATACATTTGTGCAATGCATGAGGCCAATCAATAATCTCTTCATTTGTTTGTGTAAAAATGGTTTCAATGGAGAATCGATTTCTTCAAATCAACTATGCATTCACTTACAAGGATCTAAATAGAACTAAAAACCTCTGAATTAGGAAGATAATCTTTATTGCCAATAGGCTTATGTTATGTTAGCAAAAAGGAGACATGGATGCAGATAGGGATAGAAAGAGGAAGAGATAGAGAGAGAGTGTGTGTTATATATGGAGAATGGAAGATAGAGATGGGGAGGAAAATGCATATAGATAGAGGTCTAGGAAGAGGGAGAGAGAGATGGGGGGTAGACAGATAGATAGAGAGAGGGAGAAATGTATAGGGATAGAAGGAGGTGAGGAAGATAGAGGTGGGGAGAAATAGATATAGGGAGGTAGCTTGGGAGAGATAAAGATAGAGATAGATAGAGAGCCAAATAAATAAAGAGATGTAGAAACATACAAATAGAGCTAGCGAGACATATATATGTATGTGTGTGTGTGTGCGTGTGTGTGTGGAAAGATGAAGAGAGAAAGAGATATATGGGAAGATAAAGGGAGAGAAAAAG
The DNA here is from genome assembly GCF_030272615.1 of Cryptomeria japonica. Classification (NCBI taxonomy): domain Eukaryota; kingdom Viridiplantae; phylum Streptophyta; class Pinopsida; order Cupressales; family Cupressaceae; genus Cryptomeria; species Cryptomeria japonica. The sequence continues at coordinate 111,796,020 of NC_081408.1, forward strand.
AGAGAGATAGGTAGAGAAGGGAGAAAAATAGGTAGAGGAGGAAGGGAGATGAGAAGAGAGAGGAGAAGATATAGATAAAATTTGATATAGAGAGATAAAGAGGGATAGAGAAATGGATAAGAGTATAGGAAGAGAGATAGAGAGATAGGGAGATAAAAGTAGAGAAAAATATGAATATATATATATATATATATATAGATAGATAGAGAGAGAGAGAGAGAGAGAGAGAGAGAGAGAGAGAGAGAGAGAGAGAGCTCAAGGAGGAGAAAAAGATTGAGGTAGAGGGGGAGAGAGGAAGAGGGAGAAATAGCTAGAGGTAGATGGAGATAAATATTGGGAGAGGTTGGAAGATAAAGAAGGAGATATAGAGATGAAGATTAGAGAGATATAACGAAAGGTGGAGAGATAGAGTGTGAGAGAGATATAAATGGTAGGATAGAATGGTAGAGATATTGAGATATAAGGAGATATAGAGAGAGGTATAAGGAGAGAGATATAGATAGAGAGAAACAAATAAAGAGAAGTAGAGAGAAAAATAGAGATGGATAGATGGGGAGAGAGATGGAGAGATATAGATGGTGAGATAGAGTGGTAGAGACATTCAGATATAAGGAGACATAGATAGGGGTAGAGGGAGAGAGATAGAGAGAGACAGAGACAAACAAATATTGAGTAGATATAAAAATTAGAGATGGAGATAGGGAGAGAGAAATAGGGGAGATATGGAGGAAGATAGAAGGAGAAAGAGAGAGAGACATATAGAAAAAGAAAGGTAGAGATAGAAATCTATATGGGAAGAGAAAGGGAGAGAGAGGCGAAGATAAAGAGACTAATATGGGGAGAGAGAGGGGGGAGGATAGAGAGATAGAGATACAGAGGGAGAAACAAGGAGCAAGTGCACGTATATGAGTGAGATAGAGATATGGAGAGAAAAAAAATGGAGATATATATAGCTAGAGAGGGAGGGGGAGGAAGAGAAATATAGAAAAGAGAGATAAGAAGTAGAGATATAAAGAGAGGGAGTTATAGGGAGAGAGAGATATGGAGAGATAGGGATAGAAGGGGGGAGAGATATTGGAATAGAAAGGAAAGATAACTAGATGGATATATGTTGGGAAAGATAGAGGGGTATGAGAGGAAGAGATAGATGAGGGGGAGATAGAAAGATAGAAAGATAAAGATATAAGAAATGATATATAAGGAGAGGTAGAGAGGGATATATATATATATATATATATATATAGAGAGAGAGAGAGAGAGAGAGAGAGAGAGAGAGAGATGGAGGGGTAGAGAGAGAGAGAGAGAGAGAGAGAGAGAGAGAGAGAGAGAGAGAGAGAGAGAGAGAGAGAGAGAGAGGCTACACTTTAGTGATAGATAGAGAGAGGTAGAGATGGAGAGGAAGAAATAAAATGTGTGTGTGTGTGTGTGTGTGTGTGTGTGTGTGTGTGTGAGAGAGAGAGAGAGAGAGAGAGAGAGAGAGAGAGAGAGGAGTGTTCTTGTGAGAGAGAGATATGGAGATGGAGATAGAGGAGGGAGAGCAATAAAAAGAGGATAGAGGAGAAGTAGGAAGATATAGAAAGAGAGAGATAGGGAGAGACTGGGATAGAAAGAGAGAGAGAGAGACGTAGAGGTAGATATAGTGGAAAAGAGAGATGAGGAAGCGACATATATATAGCGAGAGGTAAGGAGATAGAGGAGATAAATAAAATGCAAATGAAATAGTTTACTTTTATTAGTTTTTTTAAATATTCTTTTGTAGATTAAACATTGCTTCATTTTTGTTGTTTCTATGAGGATTTAGTAACTTCTTACATACTGAGAAGAGAAGTAGAAAGATATAGAAAGAGAGAGTGATAGGGAGAGAGGGAGAGACGGGGATAGAAAGAGAGAGAGATAGACGTAGAGGTAGATATAGTGGAAAAGAGATATGAGGAAGAGAGATATATATAGCGAGAGGTAAGGAGATAGAGATAGAGGAGATAAATAAAATGCAAATGAAACAATTTACTTGTATTAGTTTTTTAAAATATTCTTTTGTAGATTAAACATTACTTCATTTTTGTTGTTTCTATGATGATTTAGTAACTTCTTACATACAAGATAAACTTCAACTAAAACAAACTTAGGTGAAAATTAAATATCTATATATATTTGTTATTTAATTATGTATCTATTTTATATATTAAATACATACTATATAATTAGACTAATTGGTATATTTTTAATCAACTAAATATATTATATGATTGAATTTTAATTATATGAAAATATTATATACTAATTATATATATTTGTTTAAATATTTTTTATTAAAATAAAATATAATATTATTTTAGTATATGTCTTCTTCTAGATTATATCATGCAAGATTTTTTGATAAAATCTACATGGTCTAATCCACAAGAAGAAATATACTCAAATTATTATGAATTGTCAAAATTACAGAAAATCAATATAATATTGTTTTAAAAATAAGTTAAAATTTTATGAAATATAATATCGAATAATATAATTTATACTATACGAAATATTAATATTAAGATCATAATTAATTACAATATAATTAAACTCTTTTAATTATCTATTAATTCTTCCATATTTTTGTATGAATTAATTTAAATTAATATCATATTCATATATATATATATATATATATATATATATATATATATATATATATGTATGTATGTATGTATATAATTAAATTAAACAATATAATATATAGAATATAGAATATATTATAAAAATAAATATATAATAATATAATTATAATTACAACATATTTATAATTTAAAAAAAACATTAAATAAAACAAAAATATTAGAAACACGTTATTCGAAATATATTAAAAAAAAAAGCCCTTACCTTGCAAGGACAAAAAAATATGTATGTGGAAGTTATAAATAGTTGTAAATACCCAGTAGTTGTGCACCCTAACTTCGCGCTTCTCAAAATCCTACTTGGAAATTTCAAATCACTCCGATTTTTTTACAGCAGCTTACTTGGCAAGTCCCCTGCTTATAACTAAGGTTTCAGGGTCACATCATCAAATATGATGCCACATCAGCATGCTTTTTGTCAAGATGTCCAAAACAGCCCAAAAAAAAAGTGAGACCAATAGACGTGCAAAAGAGACCCCAATAGTTGTGCAGCTGATATGGCATCACCTGATTGGTTACTTTTTACAATATTAGTACATTTCTTAACAATTGTTGGTACATTTCCTAACAACTGTTGGTACATTTCTGAACAAAAAATTGATATTTTTTGTTTCAAACAATAGATTTTATTTGTTCAATTTTTGGAACAAAAGGTATCAACAACCCTCACAACAATTTGTACATGCTCGACCACTGAGTCCTTTCCCCTAGTGTTAGCTCCCAGAAATATATCGAATGAAATTGTGCAGTAAACCATAAAGCGGACAAAAAACAATAAACGGACAAGATCTTTTTAATCATCTTGCACACTTCTTAAAGAGAGTGAACCGTAGATTTGCAAAATTTAACTCATCCATTTCATAGAAAGAGACGCCTTCGACATAATTAAAGCTCTCCATGACTTTTTTCTGAAGTGAATGCCATTCACCACTCAAGTGAATTGTATCTTCTCTGTTTCTGCCGACAAAGGTCTCAGTCCCCATCGCCTTTAAAGCTGTACCCAATTCAACTCTCCACTTGCCTTTGAAAGGTCTACATCTGTAAATAGAACAAAAATGTCCTTACAAGGACGTCAAATCATGCATACTGCTTACAGCTGTTCCACTGGGTCTATTGATTTCACCATTAAAGATGACGGCTATTCAACACTTTAATGTCTTAGAGGACTATTTAGCCAGGAGCACCAATTTTTCTGAAGTGAACCACTCAAGTGAATTGTATCTTCTCTGTTTCAGCCGACAAAGTTCTCGGTCCTCGCCGCCTTTAAAGCTGTACCCAATTCAACTCTCCACTTGCCTTTGAAAGTTCTAGATCTGTAAATAGAACAAAAATGTCCTTACAGGGACGTCAAATCATGCATACTGCTTACAGCTGTTCCAACATTAAGAGGAAAACATAAATATTAAAACAACATTAAAAAATATCTTTTCTTTCCAAAAGTGACAGGAGCGTTTGTTGACGCACAACATCTTAAAATATTTTTAAATTAAAAAAATTATTTAATATTAGAGTACCAACAACTAGTAATATTAAAAAAGACTTAATTAAAAAACTCTTCTACTACTTTTCAAAGTGAATATATCATGCCTACTCCTTACAGCTGTTCCACTAAAGATGAATGGTTTAGAGTCAGAGTAACAGTACATCATGTGAATGGGAGGCCCGTATAACATTGAATACGGTGCAAAAATTTAAACTTATTTTTCCTCTTTTTTTCCATTTAGATATTATCTTCAACACTTACTGACGTAGAGGCTCAATATTAGGAATCTTTTTATGGTCGGTGGTGGAAAAAGTACCTAGTCCAAACACATCACTTTCTTTGGGTTTTTCCTAGAAACTCATTCACACTTCACTTTAAGGATTCAGAATTTTTTTCACTCACTTCACATGCACAGAGTATAGTAATAACACTCTTCATTTTGATGATGGATCACACAGTGTGAACCGAAAGGTTGATGCAAAAATCTTACACACAATCGAAAAATCTTACACCCAATCGAATCCAGAAACTACACTATGAATATGGTGGATTGTGGAAATCTCTTAGAAATCACACTGCACAATAAGGACGAAGAAATTTTCCTAGAAACTCATTCACACTCCACAATAAGGACGAAGAAATTCTCTCACTCACTCCACATGCACAGAGTAGTAATAACTCTCTTCAGAAATTTTCTCACTCACTCCACATGCACAAAGTATCGTAATAACACTCTTCATTCTGATGATGTGAATCCAAAAGGTTGATGCAAAAATCTTACACACAATCAAATCCAGAAACTATATTCTGAATATGATGGATTGTGGAAATCTCTTAGAAATCACTCCACATGATCATGAAATTATTATTTTAGAGTTATTTAATTTAAATTTTGAATTTTTATTTTATATTTTCAAATCTCAAAATTTATGTTTTTCTTTTATATGATGTAGACATCCATTTCTTTCTATTTAATTAAATAGATATTTGATATTTATTTGATTATTTAACTATGGATCAACTATTAATTAAAATAATATTTAGTTAATTTATCCTAACCCTCTTCTTTTAATAAGATGATTTCATATTGATTTCACTAACCTCCATTTTCATAGCGTTTCATATACAATCATAAAATAATACTATGTCCCATTGTCATTATAAAACTCCATTTGACATAATAATTAATTATATTGTTTTTTACAATTGTATTTAATCAAAAATTATTTTAATTGTATTTGAAAAACATTTATTTTGACAATCAAACTCAATTTCAAATATATTAATGATGATTAATTTGAAAAAAATGTCATATATTTGACACTCTCAATGATCAATATAAAGACAATACAAAATTACAGGAAAATCAATTCAAAAAGAAATTACTTCCCCTATGTATTTATTATTATTTTGCTATACATTTATTTTACATTCTTCACCTATTATAAAGTTCAAATGTTGGTAAAAGTTTCAATAGATTTTTTTATAGATATTATTTTTTATACTATCAACCTTGACTGGTAGAAAAATGAAATGAAAAATTTCAAAGCAAGAACAACCAAACATAAATGATACAATTTAATGGAGATTTCAATGTAGGTAAATAACATTTTACTTCATTGAAAACCTTTAAAGTATGCCAATCAGTTACTAGATATATTAGTTATCATAAGATATTTCAATATATTATTGTCTTATATTGCAAATATAAGATACAAATAATTTAGACTATAATTAATTTATTATTTCATAATTTTAATTGAATTTTTTATTATGTGTTTAGATTTATTCAAAAAAAAGAAAATAATAATGAAAAAATATAAAGAGATGAAAGAATAGAAAAAAGATTATCATGAAAAAATGATAGTCTAATTAAATAGTTTTTTTAATTACACTTAAAAATTAAAAGTTTAATTAAAATATATTATTAAATAAATAATAATTTAATAAATGTATTACAAAAATATGACACATATCATTTATATAAATTTATTTTCAATTATTCAATTCAATCCTCAATTACTCAGTTCAATTACTCAATTCAATCGTCATCGTCAATGAGTTGTCCACTACTTTCCAACGTTGATGCTTTCATGGTTGAATATTATATTTTATTCTAATTGAAATACGTTTTTTTAAAATATTTGCTCTCCACTACATTGCAAAGCTGATGCTTTCAATATTCAGTATCGATGAACGTTGGGCAGCTATTTTAACTCTTCTGCTGGAACGGTTCTAACTTGGTTAATGACTTAATTAACTTATTGTTATTTTTAACATTTCCCTCTCAACCAGGCTGGAGGTTATTCTTCCCATTCTTAAAGAAATATCCAATTTCACTATCATCCAACGTGGAAATTATTTAATTTATTTTGCTCACCTGCTCCGCTGAATAATTAAGCCCTTTCTAAGTCAATCTACCAATCAGTCAATTCACTTCACATCGCCTATTAGCTGCCCCCAACTCTCCACTGTAATTCATTGTAATTTTTTCCTTTTTCTTAATCCAATTAGAAAAATAAAAACTTTCCACTTGCTTAAGCCTCCTTTCGTTATAAATTCTGAGACTTGTAGGATTTTCATACTCACATTCAACATAGTCAAAATGGTGATTATGTGCGAGAGCCATCGATTTGAGAGTGTACGACGATATCAGCATCCTCCTGAGTATGGCCCATCAGTATGTACCTTATCTTAAGCTTGTTTGTAATTTTCTGTACGAAATTCCATGTTTTTCAGCACGTGTTAGGGCTTGTTTTATTTTTTTTTATTTTCAACTTTGCGATTTAGCGCTTTTGCTTCGTAGGTTAGCACATATGCATCATAGGTTCTTGCTTTTGTTAGTTTTGTGCATTTGAGTGTTTTGTTACCGCTTTCGTTTAGAATGTTAGTGCCTTTGAGTGTTTCTTGCTTTTGCTTTGAGTGTTTGCGCATATTTTAAAATGGTTAGCGCATTCGACTCTTTTCACGCTTTTAACCAGTGTGTTAGTGCAAATGCAATGTCGGTTTTCATATTTGTTAGATTTAGCGTCTGTGGTTAATAACATAGCGCTTTTGGTTTAAGATGATTTTGTTCGATTTTATGCATGTTAAAATTCAATGAGATTATTTGATTTAGGCATTTGATGCGTGAATGTGATGGATAGGTATTCAATTGATGTTTAATTGATAGAAAATTTGACAAATTTTGATTTTTATGATAAATAATTGTTTGATTTAATTGATTAGATTGGAAGATTAACTCTAAGAGACTCTATGAGTTCTTGGTGGATAATCTTTTAGTTCTTAGGAAAAAGCACAAATTTGTGTCACCCTTTGAGCTAACTAGTGCAGTCTGGTTGAACTTAGTTTAGCCGGATTGCATTAAAAAAAACTAAGTTTGATTGAACTATTTTCTTGTTGTGTGGTGCCCCTTGGCGTGGTCATGGTACCTAGATGGTGTCAAGAGTTTGGTTGAAATAATTTTGACCGAACTATTTTAATATAAACCTAGTTCGACCGAACTATCATATGTGTCATGTGACGTGGCAACAAAATGAACATTTTGTCTGCATTTCTAGAACTTTCCACTTCTATTGTATTTTTCTTCAGGAAGAATATTCTTTTACAAAAATAAAAAAATACCCTTTTGTAGAGCTTGAAGTCATAAATTTGGACATATAATTTGTTTAATATTTTGATTAATTTTAAATTTTTTTTAATTTTTAAATATTTCAAGTAGGTTTTAAAGTTCAAAAAGAGACTAATTTGAAATTTAAAAAAATATTTGTCACTAGATGAGACAATCTTCTCCAAAAGGGTATATATATTTTTAATTATGCTAAATTTAGTAGACAAAAGGTGACGTCAAATGAAAACTACCAGATTCAGCTACGTTGGACTTCAAAATATTATTACGAGAAAAATATACATCAATTTTTTTTGTAGCGCTACATATATATTTCCTATATTTGGAAAATTGAAATCAAGAAAAAATAAGCTCATTTTCAATTTTTTGGTGACATTGACTAAAACCCCTAATTTTCTGCTTTTTTCAGCAATAAAAAAATCTCTCTTTGAATATATTAAAACATATCATTTTTTTTTTAATTTAAAAAATAATAGACATAAATTTTATTAATATTTCTACATTTGATCAGTTTACATCATTTCAAAATTCAATTGAGAAATTTCATTTTTATATGGTTGAAGTTAAACAATTTTAGTTGTGTTGGTCACTTTCTTTATAAAAGGGTGACACAACATTGTGCTTTTAACCTCTTGCATATGTGATTTCTCCATTTGAAATGATATGTGTTGTTGGTACTGATTCCCCTTAAAGTATGACGATATTTTCACTTACCTCCGTGATAACACCCTTCCACCTACACTTTCCAACAATCAATGTCGTACCTTCATTCGTCAAACCGCTCGTCATGTTATCATAGTTGATACCCTTTATTGATGGGGTCTAGATGGTACTCTTTCGATGTTTGTAAAGTGACAAAGCTCAAATTGTGTCGTGCGAAGTCCACGAAGGTATATGTGGTGCTCAGTCTAATGGTCCAACCTTAGCTAAGAAACTTATAAGTACTGGTTAATACTGGCCTACAATGGAAAAATACTCATACCAGTATGTCAAAAAGTATAAGTAGTGTCAGATTCATGGAGACTTCATTCATGCACTAGCTAATGAACTTTAACCGATCATGACTCCATGGCTCTCTTGTCAATGGGGAGTTAATCTTGTGGCCAAGATTCACCCTTCATCTTCCAGTAACCACAAATTCATTATCACCACCATTGAGTATTTCACAAAGTAGATTGAGGTCATTCCCCTCATTCAAATCACTAGTAAGAAGATTGCAACTTTTATCCTCAATTATATCATCTACCAATATAGCGTTCCCCTTTCTATTGTCATAGTCAATGGACGTCCCTTAAAGAATCAGGATGTTCATGAGCTTTACGACCGATTCCACATTCATCACTACTTTTCCACTCCATACTACCACGAAGGAAATGGTCAAGATAAGGCATCTACCAAAAATATCCTCATAATTATTAAAAACATAGTCGATGATGTTAACTACAATTGGCACATCCAACTCAACCCTGCACTATAGGCATATCACACTAGTGTCCACACACCTACTAGAGCTACTCCAGATTTATGTGTCTATGTTGTTGAAGCTAGCTTGTCCATTGAGGTCGATTTAACATCTTTACAAGTCTCTTTACATGATCTTATCAATGATGAAGATTATAGGGTCTCCCACTTGTAAGATTTGGAATTATTAGATGAGCGTTGACAAACTCCATTCAATCATCTCAAAGCATATCAACAACGTATGAGTCACAGTTACAATCAGAAACTCAAGCCTTGCACATTTGAGGTGGGTGACTTTGTCCTAAGAGAAAACCCCAAAAATCAATAGGATAGAGAGAAAAGGGGTAAGTTTGAACCAAATTGGCTAGGGTCTTATGTCATCACAACAATCTATGGATCAAGTGCATATTAGCTATCCACACTAGAAGGAGAACCCTTGGATGATCCCATCAATAGCTTTCTTAGGTTTTATACATAGCTTTTTAGAATATCCTAGAATAAAAAATACAAAACAAATTAGAAAATACAGAAAAAGAAATCATCACTTTGGTGAAAACCTAGCAAACAAGCGCCTTGTGACACAAAAAAAATGAAAAATGAAAAAGGGTAAAGAGAAATAAGTTTATCCAACGGTGAAAACCACTTTGGTGGCACCCTTGGCAAGTGCCATGGTGAAGATCAGGTTATCGGTGCCATGTGTAGGGACCTTTGCTCCTTTATTCAGGATTCGGTATCGCCTTTCACTTTTCGCACACTCACAACCTATCATTCCATAATAAACTTGTCCATTCCCATCATGGCTTGTTATTGATCTACCTAAGATTGGTTCACCATCCATAATAAATATCATTTCCACCTCTTTCCACTCTTTCCTTTCACCCATAATAAATTAGGTCATATCTATAACTGGGGGCATATCCTAAATCTAGTGATGAGAGTGGAACCTTGGCATCATATTTTTTGAGGAGCATCGTCTTTTCATTCCTTCCTTCTTTCCATGTGTAATCCGCAATAAGAGATCACTTACATCACCGATCCACAACAAAGTATCAGTTTTCATGGAGTAAGTCAGTATTAGATGAGACACAAGTGGTAATGGGCTTTCAACAAATCAATCTTTCGGTAGACTTTGACTACAACAAGGGTTTTCAGTATTTTATGTCCTTTATTATGAATAACAACATTGTGACTAGATCAAACATGTTAAACATATGTGGCAAGATACACTTATAACTTGAGGATTTCACTTTATGTTGGTGTCAAGTCTTTGATTTTCTTTTGATTTGATCTTTTGTGGTGACATGTCTTTTAGCTTTTTCCAGATATCTCTGAGTAGATATTTTTTCTCCATGGTATCTTTGAATAGAAAGGAGAGGATGGGATGTTCACCTATTTTGCTATTTGTGGATTTTCTCTTAATAATACTATGGCTCGTCCAAGGATATGAGGACATTGTGAGTCTGGTGTGAACTGGGGCATTCCTTGTTTGTCATTGTTTGATCTCCATGAAAATGATATGATGGCTATCTCTATTGAACCTATATCTGGATGGTCACAACACATTTTTCATAATAAAGCTCAATGATGATAAAGCACAAGAAGCTGAATTTCACCTCCATATCTTCTACCTTCCATTCCCTTTTTTGCTTATCCTCCATTGTCCCATCCCATGTCCATGTAGTTCACTATCACATGACTAAGGATTACGACACACCAAAAATATCAACATCTCATGTAGTATCTACCTACATCATCATATGTTAGTATGCATCATACATATTGTATATATAAATAATAATCACATCACGTAATTGACACACCACTTGTTAGTACATCAAGTTTTCATCGTAGATCATACATATATATTCATCATTCATACATCATTATAGCATAAAACATTTGCATCATTACATACAACAACATAAAAATGCATTACATCTCGTAGATCATCACATAGCATCAACATTGCATTAAATCTCATAAACATCAGATTTGCATCATAGGTCATATAAATGCATCATAGTTGCATCGTCATAATATAACATCATAAAGCATGTAGATAAGCATCACATCATAATCATCATCATAAATGCATCACATAGGATCATACACATCCATATAGTTGCTACCAAAATAGATCATCTCACATATATATCACATAATAATGTGTCATGATACAATGATGTCCAAAAATCATATGACTATAAAATCAACTGAAGGTGTCTACATCATCTGAAATAAAAATCAACTGATACAAAATAGACCCAAGAGAGCTATGATGACATCCATCCCTTGGAGCTAGTAGGCCTCGACAGAATTTGAGCTCCTAAAAGCCCAACCCCTAGATCCTTTCTCTACCCTCCTCTTGTTAACTATGGTGGTGGTGGTGGCCCCATCACTCCACCACTAGATTCCCTACATCCATCTCTCTTTGTAGTAGTGGACCAAGACGCCTGCCTGGAACTACCTACTCTTAAGTGAGGTGGAATTACTGCATAATAAAGGCTCCTCCAATATCCAATCTCCTCCCCAAACCTAATGCTATAGGCATATCCTGATCCTGTGTCTCCTTGCTATGTGGATCATGTTGTCTTGATAGTCACCTTGGCGGCTGTATACCACTCAATAGCATGTCCCTCTCATCCTTGGTCTCCCATAGCTCCCTCCTCAGTCTCGCCACCTCCCTCTCAAGATCCTCGATCTCATTTGCCTGTCCCTACGTGATCTCCCTCAAGATAGTCATCTCATCCTCCTCATCATCCCCTTCTCTTGTAGCCTTTTTCATACCCTCATCTCTCATTTCTTGTTGTGGGACAACCTATATCTGTCCCTGTGCATGAGGTTGCACCTGTGCAACAATCTGTTCCCCTCTACCCCTTAGTGGCCTTGATGGTCATCCATATCTGCCCTGCCCACCCTCTCCTCCACCCCCATCCCCTCCTTGGCCTCCATAAGCTCCTCCTCTACCTCAGATAGTCATTCTCGCTGCCCCTCTCCATCTCCTTTGCCTCCCCTCTCCATCCTCAACATCATCATCATTATATATATCTAGTAATAGCTCTATTGGTGCTATAAGTCGTGGAAACAGATGCATAAGGAAATAAGCATCATAATTCTAGGTCATCCCCACATCTACCACATCCATTAATAGATCCTAGGCCATAGGCATAAGCACCCGAAACTCAGTAACTGTAATATTTAGATCATAAGACAAAATCATCCCCTAGTGTACCTTCTCCTGAACTATGCATACAAACTCACTAGATCCCCATGACATCTGCTACACTCTACCAACCTATCTAGAAATCCTGTCTACCAACTACCTATCCAAATTGTAAGGTGTCCGCCCAATTGGATACCCAGTCCAAAAAGAAAATGGTAGCTCAGCATCATCCTTTGGCCATACCTCACAATCCAAGTAGGGTCTCTATATAACTATGTAAAGCTTTGAGTTTTTGGTTTCAAAATGGACTTTGTTTTCAGTAAATCTGTGTGTATGACAAGTTTTGTGGAAACAAAAATCTAAGAATAATTGCTTGCAGGTATGTATAGCTGACTGACTCAATTTTCAAACAATCTTAGAAAATTTAGAGATACGTAGGATAGGGCTTGAAATACCCCAAAGGACTGACTCAATATTGGTCCGACACAATGATACATAAAAAAGCATAGAATACAATCTTAGGTTGGAAAGTGGACACCATTCAATGAGGCCCTTGCAGCAAAATACCGAAACAAGACGGACAAATAGAGAGTCTAGCAGCATTGGCTCCACTACACGACACACACTTCTTGGGCATGTCAGTCTCTCTTACCCCGAAGATCTGAAGCTCTTATCACCAAGGGATTTATTTTTCATAATGTAAGGTACATGAGGGCTATCTATGGGGTACGATCCGCACTCCCAGAATCACTGAATGTAGGATTTTGGGCAACTAAATTGGTTCGTAGTATAAGGTTTCAAGGGGTCCCGATCCAATGATGGATTCTCAGAGCAAGCCACTTAAGACTTTAGTTGATCTTATCGGTGCAGGGAAGGCCCCCACATACGTCGAATTCACTCAACAGTCTAGCCGCCTGACCAATATATATATATAGCATCTTGAAAAACCCACTCGAGAGTATGCTGGGAGAGATGATATCCCCAACGTATCCTAATTCAAAGTACCTCTGTGGGGTGATGAAATCCCCAGTCAAAGATACCCCTCACTACATGGAATAAAATAAAATTGGATGTTATTGTCACCTCCTTCCTTTCTCCCAAGACCCCAAAGGCGGGTGGAAAGTTAGTTAATGCAATAGTAGGTCCACCCCAAACACGATAAAAATTCTTTACCTTAAGAAAAAAGAAATATGATTTAATCTAATGCAGCCTGATTCACATTCGTTTTATAGCCCAAATTGAGGTGTTGAATATGCATGTGCATGTCCATTTTAAACACCAAATTGAAATATGAAGGCATGCATGTCAATTTTAACCATTTGTTGATTTTAAGCCCCAAAAGACAAAGTGTGAGATACATGCATGTCAATTTTAGCCAATGTTAATTTTAAGCACCAAACAACGAAGTGTGAGATTATGCATGCATGTCCATTTTAACTGTTGTTGATTTTAAGTACCAAAAGATGAAGTGTGAGATTGTGCATGCAATTGATCTAATACTAATTCGATCCTTTCTGTAAATTTGCCACAGGCTGTAAACACGAGATTAGTAGTAAAATCAAATCAACAGAAGACAAAAAATAAAAAATTGACATAGGTGAATGCATGACAATACCCACATGATTGCGTGATAATGATAGATCAAATGCGTGCACATAACATAGCGTATGTGTAATCCTGACAGCCCGAATGTGTGACGATAACAGATCGATTGCGTAATACTATTAGGGTGATTGCATGACAGACAGGCAGACAACAAAATAAAAAATAAAATACAGCTAAACCCTATTAGAAACCTGCAAAACCAATTGTGAGGTTGTAGCCAAATCTCTCATCATCCATTCAATATTGATTACATCATATTTAACTTGATAAGAAAGAACTAGGCTATTATATCTATCAAAAGTTAGTTGATCTTCTGAATCTTGTATCTATTTTTTGCTTGGAGAACCCTTTGATAGCGTTTGGCCTATCTTTTTTGTTCCTTTGTCCTTCTAGCACCTGAAATCCCAAATTGTACCTTTTGTACCATAAACTATTATAATAAAATCATGCAATAGAATTAATCCATTTCCAGATTTACTCAATTTTAGAAATAATTAAATAGATCAAAGAACAGAAAGGATATGAAAATAAAACAATCAAACAACAATTTTCCTTGTGAATGCGTGACCTAGAAAGGGCGATTGCATGACATGGAAATGGCGATTGCATGACCCTATCAGATTGAATGCGTGACCTCGAGGGGTCGAATGCATAGCGCTATCTATGCAATTGCGTGACGAAAAATCTATTCTCAAAATTCGTGCAAAATCTGTAAAAAAATGAAAGATTCATACAACCTGCAAAAATTACACAAAGAACAGAGAAGGTAAATTAGTTGTTGTTTACGTCAGGTTCACCAAAATGTGGTGCAAGTAAAATTCATCTTATTCAAATATCAATTAGAATCAAAGGGAAGTCATGAATCCCCATCTAATCAAATAATTCTAACAAACAGACAATGAAATAACACAATCAAGCAACATAGGAACTATAAATGAAATCAATTAAAGACTCCCTATTTTGTGACTGTGTATAACTTCCATTGCTCTTCTCTTCTCTGTGGTATGATGGCTCTCAGATATTGCGCTGGTAACATGCAAGTGACACAAAGATTCAAAGTTCGTGATTCAGAATAAATTGTCTAGGATTGATGAGGAGGAGGATTGAAAATAGAGATTGGATGCTCAATTTATAGATTTTTGGAGAGGATTGATTGAAAGGTGGAACAAATTGATCAAGAGGTGGAACTTAGGTGAGTTCACATGCTGATTGATAGTTGAACTGCTAACTTGGAGGTGAAACAGGGTAGATTGAATAGATTAATTGAGTCAACTGATTGAGAAAAAGATAACCGAGGGAAGAAAAAGAATGATTGGAGGAAATAAAGAGGATGACAAAGAAAGTTTAATTTAGAAAAAGCTAACTAAAAGATGGAAATAGAGACTGGAGAGATAAATAATTTAATTAATTAGTTGATTGAATTAATTAATTTAGCATGTGCTTGCACTTTGACTTAGATTTTCAATTTAATCTTTGCATGAAATTTATTCAAATAATTGAATTTATTAATTGAATTTAGTATTTGAATATATTTAGAACTTGACTTTGATTTTCAATTTGGTTTTTGAAATCATGCATATGTAATTGAATTTGGAAGAAATTAGAAGAATATGAAATTAAATGAAATTAGAATTTGAATAACTACAAGAATCAATTAGTTAATTAAATAATTTAAAGAAACTATTTAATTATTTAGAAATGGAACTTAATTAAATAATAAAGATTATTTAATTTAAAGGATTAGATCATAATTAATTAAATAATTAATAGTTAATTAATATTTAGAAAAGGGTTGAATGATTAGATGATTATAGATAGAAATTGAGAGTTAATTTATTTAAATAATAAAGATTATTTAAATTGGGGGATTAAAAATCAGAAATAATTAAATAATAAATATTTAATTAATATTTAGAAAATGGTTAAAATGATTAAATGATGAAAGAATAAGAAATAGAATAACTAGTAAGATTACGAGGAAATATGAAATTAGAAGAATATGATTAATTAACATAATTAAATAATTAAGGAATTATTTAATCAATTAGAGGAATAATTAGTACATGATCAATGACACATTTTTAGGTGTCTATAGTAACAATACTCTAATGCTTCCTCCTTTGCTTGAGGATAAGGGTTCTATTTATAAAAGAAATGGGGAAATGAAGGGTTAAGATTGAGCAATCTTAACAAGGGTTAGGATTGAAAGATATTCAATCCATGTGAGACTTTCAACCCAATCCCATGTTGACAAGTGTCACCATGAGGAGGCTTGAGAGGAGAGATAGGAGCATTAAATGCTTGAGGGGACATGATGTTTACCCTAGGGGGTTGGGTTAGGGTTAGGTTAATGGATATTCCTTTTATCCAAGGGATAAATGAATGTGCAAGGGTTAAATGGTTACCTTAGTCAAATAAATAAATGCTTTGAAGAAACCCATGAGTCAAAAGGATGGTTAAGTTAGAGGAAAGTCTCTAACCAAAGGTAAAAGGTGAGTTAACCATAAATGGCTATGTAAGAGCCTTTAATGGTTTGGAAGACTTTAGAGGTTAACCATTTGAAGACATAAAGCCTTTAATGGTTATTGAAAACTTTGAAGGTTTTTGAGAAGTGAATTCCTTTTATTTAGGAATGTGACAATGATTAGGATAGGATTAGGCTAATTAGAAGGAGTTAGAAGAATCTAGAAGGGATTTAGGCATGCAAGTGGATTTTGTAGGAGAATGCAAGTGGGAGGAATTTTGGGATTTTCAATTAAAATAAAATAATTTATTTCAATTAAATGGTGTAATTTGCATTTGGATAGATATTTAAATAAATATTAATTTATTTAAATGTGAATGTAAATTTTGGATTTTATTTAAATAAATCTTAATTTATTTACATGAGAAAAAGGAAGATAAAGCATTAAATCCTTGAAGACTTTGAGGGAAACCATTAAAGGCTTAAGAAGACTCTAGAAAGAAGCCATTAAGTTTGAAGACTTTAAGAGAAACTATTAAAGGCTTAAGAAGTCTCCAGAAGGAAGCCATTGAGTTTGAAGACTTTAAAGGAAACCATTAAAGTCTTGAGAAGACTCTAGAAGGAAGCCATTAAGTTTGAAGACTTTAAGGGAAACCATTAAAGGTTTCAAGTGGGTGAGGATAAATAGGATTTTAAATAAATAATTTATTTATTTAAAATAGTTGTGCAACTTGCATTTGTAGGAAAATGCAAGTGGGTGGAGCATAAAGATGATTTAAATAAATGTTAATTTATTTAAATGTGAGAGATGGAATTTTGGGGGATTTAAATAAATATTGTGAGAGAATATTTAATTAAATAAATATGATTTATTCATTTAAATAATGGTTTGAATTTGGTTAAGTGAATTAAATCAAATAGATTGAATAATTTATTTAATTAAAAGGAGAAGAGGGTTAAGATGAATTAATTAAATATTAATTTAATTAATTATTGATTGATGGTTAAATAATCAAATAAATACTAAATATTCATTTAATTAAGTGGATAGATTTATGTGTCCACAAAAATAATAATCACATCACATAATTGACACACCACTTGTTAGTACATCAAGTTTGCATCGTAGATCATACATATATATCCATCATACATCATTATAGCATAAAACATTTGCATCATTACATAAAAATGCATTACATCTCATAGATCATCGCATAACATCAACATTGCATTACATCTCATAAACATCACATTTGCATCATAGGTCATATAAAAGCATCATAGTTGCATCATCATAAAGCATGTAGATAAGCATCACATCATAATCATTATCATAAATGCATCACATAGGATCATACACATCCATATAGTTGCTTCCAAAATAGATCATCTCGCATATATATCAAATAATAATGTGTCATGATACAGTGATGTCCAAAAATTATATGACTATAAAATCAACTGAAGGTGTCTACATCATCTGAAATAAAAATCAACTGATACAAAATTGACCCAAGAGAGCTATGATGAACTCCCTCCCTCGGAGCTAGTAGGCCTCGAAAAAATCTGAGCTCCTGAAAGCCCAACCCCTGGATCCTTTCTCTACCCTCTTCCTGTTAACTTTGGTGGTGGTGGTGGCCCCATCACTCCACCACTAGATTCCCTATGTCTATCTCTCCTTGTAGTAGTGGACCAAGACACATGCCTCTAACTACCTACTCTCAAGTGAGGTGGAACTACTACATAATAAAGGCTCCTCCAATAACCAATCTTCTCCCCAAACCTAATGCAATAGGCATAGCTTGATCTCGTGTCTCCTTGGTATGTGGATCATGTTATCTTGATAGTCTCCTTGGTGACTATATACCACTAAATAGCATGTCCCTCTCATCCTTGGTCTCCCATAGCTCCCTCCTCAGTCTTGCCACCTCCCTCTCAAGATCCTCAATCTCATTTGCATGTCCCTATGTGATCTCCCTTAAGATAGTTAGATCATCCTCCTCTTCATCCCCTTCTCTTGTAGCCTCTATTATACCCTCATCTCTCCTTTCTTGTTGTGGGACAACCTGTATATGTCCCTATGCATGAGCTTGCACCTTTACAACAATCTATTCCCCTCTACCCCTTAGTGGCCTTGATGCTCATCCATATCTCCCCGCCCAACCCTCTCTTCGACCCCCATCCCCTCCTTGGCCTCCTTAATCTTCTCCTCTCCCTCCTCTACCTCATACCATCATCCTCGCTGCCCCTCTCCATCTCCTTTGCCTCCCCTCTCCATCCTGAACATCATCATCATTGTATATACCCAATACTAGCTCTATTGTTGTTATAAGTCATGGAAACAAATGCAAAAGGAAATAAGCCTCATAATCCTAGGTCATCCCCACATCTACCACATCCATTAATAGATCCTAGACCATAGGCATAAGCACCTAGAACTCAGTAATTGCAATATTTAGATCATAAGACAAAATCATCCCCTAGTGTACCTGCTCCCGAACTATGCATGCAAACTCACCAGATCCCCATGACATCTGCTACACTTTGCCAACCTATCTATAATTCCCGTCTACCAACTACGTATGCAAATTATAAGGTGTTCGCCCAATTGGATACCCAATCCAAAAACAAAATGGTAGATCAACGTCATCCTTTGGCCATACCTCACAATCCAAGTAGGGTCTTTATAGAACTATATTGATATCGTCTATGACTCTACGCTAGTACTCCAACTTCCCTAGCCATGGATAAGAAGTAATCATAAAATATGCATGTACATGGGACTGTCTGTGTCCTCAAAATTGACTGTGCATGCTAGCCACATCACAACTATATTCTCATTAGACCACACCTATAATAGACTAACCCTGCATCTAATGTAGCAACCACCAAGGTATACAAACTAATATAGCTCATGCTACAAGTGAGCCAGTACACATGGTCCCCAATAAAACCTAGTCCTCTCTATCAGGAGCATCACCAATGCTCTCCCCCATCCTGTAGATAATCCATGAGTTACTTTATCAAGACATAGGAACCTACCGATCACCCCTCCCTCCACTGTAGCTAATACATGCTTGCTAGTGTACATCCCAGCTGACATGTTCTCCTTTGATCTCTAGCTCAGGATCATCGAATACCCATTGTAGTGCATCTACATCTCCCTCTCAATCATAGATGACTAGCTGACCCATTATTAGTATCCTTAGTATCTTGTAAACAACCTCTAAAGTGATCAACATCTTGGCAGTTAGAAGATGAAACATGCATGTCTCAAAGTGCCATTTATCTACAAGTACAACTAGCAGTCTCGTGTTCACTTGAATATCGACAATGTATGTATTGTGGCACAATCCCATGGGCTCTATAGCTGCTCGATCCCTAATAGTCAACTGAGCTAGATACTCCTGCAATCAACCAAGCCAATGACATCAGCCCTAGCAGTACTTATATCTATCACATAATGTTGTTTATCCTATCCTACCCTAGTGGTACCTATGTCTATCACATGGTGCTACTAATTAGGCTCTATCCTAGTGCTTATGTCTATGACAAGGCACTCATCTTACTAGTGTATATTTTTATCACATTGCACTTGATCTTATCTTGCTAGAGCACTCATTGGATTTTATCAATACGATGACTTATCCTAGATTTTCTTTGCATCCAATTTGCTTAGGGGTAGATGTCATCCTTTATCACTTCGTAGTTTATCCAATTAGCTAGACATGTTTATCACACGATTGTTGATTCATGCCCAAATCTTACACTATCCTAGTTGGAGCACCTGTTTGAGTATATCCTCTCGTCAATTATCTAATTGACAACATGTATATCACAAAACTACTGATTTAGCCTTTCTAGACACATATGCATTAAGGTCAGACCTATACGTGTTTTAATTGTACATATACACAATTTTATCTTGCACACACACACACACACACACACACACACACACACACACACACTTTTTTCCACACAAACGTAAAGTTGTTCTACATATACATGATAAAATTTCCTAGATGCGATTATAAACACAAATGTGGAAATACATTACACAAACATTATTATAAACATAAACGTGGTTTTTATCAACCTATGCAGATTCTTGCATCATAAACAAGTCTTAAATAGACCTATATGCATTCAAATGACAAAACATCGCTTCCGTGTTTTTAATTTAACCTACCTCCTAGCCTAATAAATGTGTATTAATTTAAAAATGACCAAGAAATTTTGAGGTATATACCAGTTCACCCATGTTTATTGGACAATTGAATCATCAAACTTGATCAAACTGATGTAATTTAACCACCGTCGCTCTCTAACTATTGACTACTCCTCTAAGCTCTTTGAGTGCTCTGTGCTCTGATCTCTTAACTGCCATGGATGCAAATGAGTATGTTTTCCCCCATGGCCTCTTTATATAGGTCGTGGAACCCTAATTGGTTATTCTCAACTCCTGATGCCCTTTGCCTACCCGTTGATCCTTTTTTAGTCTAGTTTTCACCAATGTGACCTTGTCACCTTATCCTTACCTTTTCTAGCCTTTCTTTCTTATCAAGAGATTATGTGCGATATTTTTCAAAAAAAATCATCCAATCTCTTAAGGGGGAAATATCACTCTCATATCCGGGGTAAATTTCGTATCAGTTTATCTTATCTTGTTTGAGCCAATGCGACAAGTTGCATTTCTCGAAGAGGGGAAAAATGTAGACACCTAAAATTGTCCTGTCTTAATTAAATAAATATTTTATATATTTAATTATTTATCCTAAGACTTCTATTAATTAAATAGATTTTTATTTATTTAATTAATTCATTATCTTTTTCCTTCCATGATACCTGTCATTCATCTCTGTTGGTGTAAATAAATATTCATTATGGATATTATTACACTTTACTTAAGTTAACTTAGGATAATGCATCTCTTCGTAGTTTGGATTTGAGACACTTAGGGAAGTGTGCACATAGGGATAGAGCTTGTAGAGAAATTCCACCTTTTGTGGTCTTGTTTTGTTGTTACACTCCACATTTGGTGGGTCATCCACCTCTTATGGAATATTATATTATTTCTCCTACGTACCCCTAGTATTTCTTACCTACCCTTGTTTCTCATTGAGCCACATGTCATGATTGTGTGCTCGTACATCCATATGGCCTTGCCTATATAAGCAGGCCTATATTCATTGTATTGGAATCCAGTTGATCATTTTCATATTGATGAGAATACAGTTTGTTCTTGTCATTTTTTTGTCTCTATTTTAATACTTTTCATTGTGCCCTTGATCTTGGCAAAATCTCACATGGTATTAGAGCCATTGGGGCTTCATTGATTGGTTTTTGGAGACATCGTGGAAGGCTTCTATTTTCGGATCTGAGGGACTACATTTTTTGGAGGCATCTTAGAGCGTTTTCAACCTCATTGCATTCGAGAGGCCATTTCCATAAAAATCGAGTATAAATTCAACCTATTTTTGGCGAAAATTGATTTTTGGGTGTGGAGGAAATTTTCTGCCCAATTCGGGTGGTACAATACGGAATTTTCAGATTTTTTTCAAAAAAACAAAATCAAAAAATTATTTTCCAATTTGAAATTTTTTTTTTGAAAAAAAAAAAAAAATTTGAAAATTATTTTTGGGATCTGTACCTTCTACCTAGTCAGCAACGCACAGTCAGCGCCCAATCAGCAACACCCAGTCAGTGCCCGGTCAGTGCCTAGTCAGCATTTTCTTTGGAAATTTTTAGACCCCTCTCCGTTGAGCAGTTTGGATTTTTGGGTCAAATTTGGAGGCCCATAACTTGCTCAATTTTGCTCCTTTTTGGGTGCAATTTTTTTTTGATTTGGGATAATTTTTCATGTTCTTTGTAGTGGTGTGGTTATTTTCTAGTTTTAGTGCACAGGGTTTTCAGAATTTTCAAATTCTCTCAGCTGTACCTGTCCAATCCTCAATTCTGCAACTTCAAAGGCCTCGTTTGAGCTCATACGACCTCCTTTTCAGGTGTTGTTTTTTTTGAAAGTTCATGTTTTTTCATCTACTTTCTTAATCTATGATAAGATTTCAGATATTTTAAGTAGAAATTGTACTTTCAGTTATTGGTCTTATTTGGCCTATTTGGTACTAGTAAATTGCTTGGATCTTAGTTTAGATCTCTTGCATTATTAGTTTGAGTCTCTTTTGGCCTTATTGAGGCAGTTGTAAAATTGAAATTAGAAGTCCACTTTGCCATTTTTTGCAAGTGGCCCATTGTACATGGACTAAGTATAAAGTGCCAAATCATCACTTTTGGGGGGGTTCTTTGATTGAGTGAATTTGGGGGGGTATCTTGTGTGATTGTGTCTCTCTTTCCTTGTGCTCTTTCATTTTTGTTGCAATGAGTCCTCATAAATTTCCACCTTTAACTCCACATAATTATGCATCATGGAAAATTAAAGTATGGAGCAAATTAATGGAAAAAGGTCTCACGCATTACATAGATGGAACAATAGCAACACCACCTGATCCTAAGGCTGATTCTAATGCTTAGTTAGAATGGCTCACTAAGAATTGCATGGCTCTTGGAACTTTGCACAAGTATGTATCAGATGACCTCATCTTTCATATTAAGAAGTGTACTACAATCAAAGAAGCTTGGGATATGTTTCATAAATTATATGGTCAAGTTGATGAAATCAGAGGTTATAAGATTGACAATGAGCTCACCAACTTGGATCCCAAGAATTTTGATACAATCCAAGATTATGTCACCAAAGCAAATGAGCTAAGAGCAAAGCTTAAGGATTGTGAAATTGACAAAAATGATGCTCAGTTGATATTCAACTTGTTGGACAAGCTTGCACCAGAATATGCAGCATTTGTGTCTAGCTTGCAAACTCATCGTTTGACAGTGGGGAGTTCCTCATTTGATGCTTTCACAGAAATGTTGATATTGGAACAATCTAAGTTGTTGAACATGGGGCTTCTCAAGTCTTCAAAGTCCCAGGCTTTGGTGGCTAATCAAGGGAATCAAGGAAGTTAAGGCAAAGATTCCAACAAGAAGAAGAAGCACTCCAAGTCTAAGCCACTACAGGAAAAAGGACAATCATCCTCTCCATCACAAGGCAATTTTTCATCCTCTTCCAAGAAGGGGCCACCACCTAAGAAGGATAAACCAACTTGTGCATATTGCAAGAAGTATGGTCATGATGAGCATCGATGCCACACAAAACAAGTTGATGAGTTAACTAATCTTCTTAAGAAAAACAACATCAACTTGCCATCCGCCTACACAAAGAAGGATTCATCTCCTTCCTCTTCCGCACATTCTAAGGGAAAAGGGCAAGCATTTGTGGCTACAACAGGTTCTTCATGACAATGGATACTTGACTCAGGTGCCTCATATCACATGGGCTCTACAAAGGAGCAGTTTTCTTCATTGGAGCCATCTAAGGTACCTCACATTTACATAGGTGATGATACACAAGTAGAGGTTGAAGGGAAAGGTTTAGTTGACATGGATGATGGAACATTTGAGAATGTTCTCTATGTTCCTAACTTGTCTACCAACCTTCTCTCTATCTACCAAATCACTCACTATGGGAATGGGAAAAAGGTTGAGTTTACACCTGACTCAGTTGTGGTAAAGGAACTTGATGATGATGCCTTGGTAGCAGTGGGACAAGTCAATGACAACTCAAGGCTTTATTCATTCTCCCATTTTGTGCCAAGTTCACCTTCTAGGGCCTTGCTTACTCATTCAAATTCTGAAAGTAAGCTATGGCATGAGCGGTTTGGTCACCTCAACTACCGCTATCTTCAACAGCTCATCACTAAAGACATGGTCATAGGTCTACCTCGAATCGGTTTTTCAAAGGGTGTATGTTCAGGGTGTTCCATGGGCAAGCATCCCGAGGAGAAGTTTGATAAGGGGAAAGCTTGGAGAGCTTTGGATGTTCTTCAACTTGTTCACAACGATGTAGTAGGTCCATTTCCAGTACCTTCATTTAGCAAGGCCCTCTATGTCCTCACCTTCATTGATGACTACTCCCGCTTAACTTGGGTATACTTTCTCATTCATAAGAGTGAAGTATTTGACAAATTTCAGGACTTCAAGACTCGTGTGGAGAAGCAATCCGAGAAAGTGGTAAAAATTCTTCATACAAATAATGGAAGGGAATATGTGAACAAGAGACTTGAGGATTTTTGTACATTTGAGGGGATTGATCTTCAGCATTCTATAGCATACACTCCAAAATAGAATGGACTTGCAGAATGCAAGAATAGAACTCTCAAAGAAATGGCTAGCTGTATGATTCATTCATGTTCTCTTGATCCCGCCTTTTGGGCTGAGGCTATCAATTGTGCCACACACATCCAAAATCGGGTTCCTCACAAAGCTTTGCAAGGTATTACTCCTTTTAAGGCTTGGGCTGGTAGGAAACTGATTGTGAGACATTTCAAAGTCTTTGGGTGTCTAGCATGGGCTCGCATACCTCCGCAGAAATGCAAGCCATTGGAACCTCAGAGTCGGCCTTGCATATTTGTTGGATATCCTGAGGGTGTTAAGGCATATTGATTGATGGATCTTGAGACACATGAGGTGTTCATTGAGAGGAGTGTTCACTTTGAGAAAAGCTCTCCTAGCTTAGCCTCTCTACCTCCTCCACCTTCCTCCATTGTGGATAGTGATGCTAGTGATTCAGATGATGAGACTCCTTCAACTCCGACTCGTAGGGTTACACCTCCACAGGGTCCACTTATAGTTGAGGAGCCTCATACTCCACCTCCACCTAGACCTCGTTGGGCTCGACAGACACTTGAGTCCACGGGTTCTCTTGTTGGGGATCCTTCAGATACATGGAGGACTCGATCACAACATCAAAATCTTCCACATGCATTCATTGCTACTGCTTCCGATCCATAGACATTTCGGGAAGCATCAGGGGTTCCTGAGTGGGACCAAGCTATGGAGGAAGAGTAGAGTTCCTTGATGAGGAACAACACATGGGATTTAGTCCATCTCCCTATGGGGAGAAAGATGGTTCGATGTAAGTGGATCTATCGGACCAAGTATGCAATGGATGGTAGTGTGGATAAGTACAAGGCTCAGCTTGTTGCGAAAGGTTTCTCCCAAGTAGCAGGTGTTGACTATACTGAGACCTTTGCACCCGTAGCCAAGATGAACTCCATTCGCTTGACACTTGGTATTGCTCCAGCTCATGGTTGGGCTGTACATCAGATGGATGTGAAGAGTTCTTTTCTTCATGGTGATCTTGATGAGGAGATTTATATGGAGTAGCCATAGGGTTTCATCTAGGATACTTCTTTGGTTTGCAAACTAAGGAAATCTCTCTATGGCCTTAAGCAGGCCCCCAGGGCTTGGTATGCCAAGATGGATTCCTTTCTTCTCTCTGGAGGGTTCACCAGGTGTCATTCCGATCCGAATATCTACATTTTGTGACAGGATGACTCTCACTTGATACTTGTGCTCTATGTTGATGACTTGATCATTACAGGGAGTACTGCATCCATCATTAGCAGGGTCAAATCTACTTTGCATGACGAATTTTCTATGACTGACTTGGGTCTTTTACACTACTTTCTCGGGATAGAGATTTCATAGTCACCTTCTAGGATTACACTATCGTAGCCCAAATATGCTCTTAATCTACTTGCACGCTTTCATATGGCTGATTGTAAGCCTGCCTCGACTCCCTTTCTTTCAGGAGTCAACCTTGAGGCTCATTGTTCTTCTCCACTAGTTGATGCCACTTTGTATCATTAGCTTGTGGGTAGTCTCATCTACTTGAACCATACATGCCCTGATATTTCATTTGTAGTTGGCATAGTTTCCTGCTTCATGCAGGAACCACATGAGCTTCATTGGAAAGCAACCAAATGCATCCTTCATTACATCCAGGGTACACATCACTATGGGATTCACTATACAACAGGCATAGGACTTCGCCTGGTTGGTTACACAGACTCCAATTGGGCTGGCGATCTTGATGATTGTAAGTCTACTTCTAGTTACAGTTTTCACCTTGGTTCAGGCCCCATTTGTTGGTAGAGCAAGAAGCAACATGCTATTGCTCTCTCTTCGACTAAGGCTGAGTATCGAGGTGCTGTTAACACAATGACTGAGACCATTTGGCTTTAGCAGATTCTCACAGAGTTTGGGTTCACCACTCCACGACTGACAATTCTACATTGCGACAATCAGAGTGTTATTGCTATCTTGAATAACCTGGTCCAGCACCAGCAGACGAAACACATCAAGATTCATATGCACTATATCCGAGAGATGATTTAGGAGCAGGTCATTGATTTGCAGTATTGTCCTACAACAGAGTAGGTTGTAGACATATTCACCAAATCTTTCACCGAGAGTAAGTTCCAGTAGTTGCAAGATCTCTTTGGGGTGCGAGATGTTTCATTAGGAGGGGTCGACTGACTTCTCCTTCCTCTCTTATGGGGGGGACTTTTTCTTCTTTGAGGTTTTATCCTTCTTCTTTGAGAGTCTTTTGTACTTTCATCTCTCTTTTGGGGGGGAGTTTTTTTCCCACTGGATTTTCTCCCTTTCTCCATTTGTGAGAGATTGCTTTGCATAGTTTTGCTTGCATTTGCATATTGTACATGGGTACCTATCATGGCCTAGTAGCCGAGACCCATCTTGCATTATTGACTTGAGTCTTCATTCCCCTAAGTTGCACTTAAGGGGGGGTGTTGGTGTAAATAAATATTCATTATGGATATTATTACACTTTACTTAAGTTAACTTAGGATAATACATCTCTTCGTAGTTTGGATTTGAGACACTTAGGGAAGTGTGCACATAGGGATAGAGCTTGTAGGAAAAATTCCACCTTTTGTGGTCTTGTTTTGTTGTTACACTCCACATTCGGTGGATCATCCACCTCTTGTGGAATATTATATTATTTTTCCTACCTACCCCTAGTATTTCTTACCTACGCTTGTTTCTCATTGAGCCACATGTCATGATTGTGTGCTCGTACATCCATATGGCCTTGCTTATATAAGCAAGCCTATATTCATTGTATTGGAATCTAGTTGATCATTTTCATATTGATGAGAATACAGTTTGTTCTTATCATTTTATTTTCTCTATTTTAATACTTTTCATTGTGCCCTTAATCTTGGCAAAATCTCACATCTCTTAATTTACCTTCAACTACCCTCCTATTATTCTATCATTTTCTATGCCTACCCTTTAATCCTAGCTGACCATTTATCTTTCCACCTCTTAATCCCATCCCTCCATTTTCTAAGGTGTTTTGTATATAAAGGGATACTCTCATCCTTTTAAATCCTAATAACCTAACTAATGCATCTAATCACTCAAGTGATCACGCACTCAAGCATCTATACAACCACAATCTGTTTTTTGTTTGGCTCTTGTGAACATGCAAAATTTGAGAGTGACCATATCAAACAAGATCAGTGGAGAGAAGAGAAAATGGAGATCGAACCCTGCTAAGCATGTGAATGGTATAATCATTGCATTTTTGTTGATTTGCATGTTTTAGGTTTCTTCATTGGTGCATGGTGGATCTTTATTGTAGGTCTAGGGTTTTGTGTGGTTGGATCTTTATTGGTTTTACAATAGCTCTTTATCATTTCATTTTCACCACACACATCTTAATAGATTGGTTTGATGCTTTGGAGTGTGGGATTTTTTACTTGAAAAGGTTTTTCCCCATGTATACTGATGTTTCTTCTCTCTTGTATAATTCTTCTTTCTTTCATGTTTTAAAGTATTAATGTGCATGTCATTATGCTGTTGAAACACAAAGATTTATGATCTAAATCCTCTTTTCTTATAGGGTTATTGCAATGAGAAATTAAATTATGTCTATTTCCACTTTAAAGGTATAATAGTACATGTTCTTTCATTCCGGCATTAAACATTTAATTAAAAGAAACAAACGATACTAAAGGTTCATATTGATTCTCAAAGGTCTTTCTAGGATGCCCTTTTCCTTTCACTTGGTATCAAAGCTCCAGTTCCATGGTTTGCAAGTAATTTCTTTTTTTCTTTCATGTATAGCACGTGAAAGTTTCATGTATAGCATGCGAAAGTTTCATGGTGTTTAAGGTTCTAGAGGTATTTCTTTTGTTATGATTTCTTAGTTTGGCAAGCTTGAGGGAATCTATTGTAAATTAACTGAGCGATTATTAATCCTTGTTTGTGTGGAAGTCTTGTTTTTAATCTTGTTTTTCAGGTTACAATAGGCATTTGAAGGATAGATAAGATGGAATTTCATGGAGTTGATCATGTGCTTTCATTTAATATGATATTGATTTGGAGCTCATAATTGGCAATGTGCAACAATTCTAATATATGGTGGATTTCTTACATTTTTTGGTTGTATGAAATAGAGTATACATGTCTTTGGTGTCTATTCTAGGCTACGTGGCAATGTGGCCAAACTTGGGGTTTTGTGACTATAGTGTGATGTGTTTATGTTAGGTGCTTGGATTAAGTTCTTTCCATTTGTACTGCATTGTTTCATTAGCCTCAAATGCATGAAGTTTATGAATTTGATCATTGGATGATCTAAAATATTTTAGAATAGCCTAGGTCCTTCATATGCCTAAGTCATTGTGGAGTTAGCATACAAATGGGCCTAGAATTCCTAGACATTTTCTTCCTTTTTTCGTTGGTTTTACTTGCATGTCTTAGCTCCATGTTAGATGGATCTAAGGGTTCTATACATTTTCCATTCAAAATATATGGTTATGCTTATCTAGGCTATTCCATTGTTCTGGTTTAATTATTTTGGTATTTTTAAGGTTTGTGGATCTTCCCCATAATAAGTGGATATGGATTTACATGTTTGTTCATGAACATGATCATTTTGTACGATTTACATGGTTAATCAAAACATCTAGTTTTATAGATTTGCATGTAAGCTATCTTTCAGATTATGTGTCCCTTGTGGTAAGTTGGATGCAAAATAGTTGTAGATTTGTTTCTATGCTTTTTGGCATGGTTTGAGGGGGTTTGTTGCTTTCTCAGTGAGGAGATGTTTGTATATGATCTTTGAAGTTGATGTACTCTTTATATTTTAAAATCTTCTAGGCAACTCCTAGTATGGTTAAACCAAAATGTTCATAATAGGCAAAGGAAGTATAAGGAGCCACAAGAAGAGGAGTTTGTTTTCTTAGATGAAGCCCTCAAGACCCCAAATAGAAAGAAGAAAAAGGAATGAAATATAGCCTCAATAATCATTGACCAACATGAAAAAATAAAAGATTAGATTTCTATACCAATGGTAGATGAGCCTTAAGAGTAAAATTAGCCACAAGATTATCAGATCCAAGATTTGGATTTAGAAGTTAAACAAGGGTTGAGAGAATAAATATCTGCAACAAATTGTGAACACCATCCTTAAGTGTATACAAAAGGATGAGGATATTAAGAATCGAAAGCACAAATTACACAACTCAAGAAGTATATGTTAGGCATCTTGCAGGGTGTGTGCATTTATCAACCCCTTCATTAAGCTTGCAAGTTGACTTAACTAAAGAAGGTAAACTCCATTATCCTAACGGGTTCCTCACTTCAATTGTTAAGTGGAGAGAAGATCTAAAAGTGTTAGGGGATGACATGATTAGAAAGGAAATAAGATTTTATTGAGTTTGATACATTAGCTTCTCATAGGCGTTGAGAAGCAAATATAATGATGTAGGAATATTATCTCTTAGTTTTGCAAAGAATGAATTCCACGAATCAAGGAGAAATGATTCATACAACAACGACGGACAATGAAAATCAGAATAAATCAAACGAATATCTCAAAGCCATAAAGATGATTCTCTGAGCTTTAAAGAAGTGTAAAGTTCAACTAATGCAGAGTTAGGATTCGACCAGAAAAGTTTGGTAGAGGAGATCATTGGAGCTTTATAATGCTCATTTTGGGAAACTTTTGTACAAATTAAGGCATCCTCAGTGGTAGATCAAGAGTTTAAAGATAATTTACATCAAGAAGCTACGAAGGAATTCATTTATGGCATGTTGTAGATAGTTGAACAAGAGAATTAAATTTAAGTATATTAAAATAATAGATCTTGAGGATTTAAATGAAATGGTTTATACATTTTCAGATGCTTTTCCAAATTCACAGAACAAATGAAATATCAACCTCTTCTTTCAAGCGCTCAACTATGTTGTGCATTTGTTAATCTTGTTTAATTTTGGATAAAATGAAGACAAGGTTGATTGCTCCCCTTTCCCATACACTTGTCAGATAGCTTGGAGTTTGAATTGCAAGTTTGTCATGCACACACTCTAGTCCCATGTGAAAATTTTGGACACTAATTTAGGGCCTTCACATTTTTTTTTCCATTCATGCAAATAACCACGTGCTCTTCTAAGAGCCCAACTATGGATTTTCATTCAATTAGAGTATAAATTGCATATGGATTAGCTAGATGTTAGTTTTAGTTGAAGATCTAGACACCTCAGGTAACTATGCCTAGATCCCCAATTTTGAGATTTTGACAAAGTTTGTATAAACTATATGATCTAACCCACGCCTTGGAATTAGGCATTGGAAAAACTCATTTGTTAGTATACAAATAGATCTTCTAGATTAATCAATGTGAATTCTGCTAAAGAATGTGATTGTTGAATCATATATTTGCTTATTGGAAATAGTTTTCTCAATCATGTCCAAAATTCACTTTCTTCGAATTCATTTACTCACATAGTGGATAAACTAGTTAGATTTGTGTCAGGAATGCATTTACATGAGACATTGTCTTGGTTTAGAACATGACTATTTTGTTCTGATTTGATGAAGTTTGAAAAGCCTTTAAATTTTTGTGTTTAATATGATAACTACATCAAAATTGTGTTCAATTTTGAGAAATTTTTATTAATGCAATTTTGGTTTAAATTTATTCAATCTAATCTTCTCAAGTGAATGAATGCATCCTTTTTTGTAATTTTCTGTTAGGTAGAATTTCTCTACATTCTCTTGCAACTCTATCTTGTTTGTTATATTTATTTTGATATTTTTTAGAGTAGATTTTATTCTAAAGAGCATTTTATATTCAGATATGTTTATGAGCATGCATGTGTTTTAAAATTATTTGATATTATAAATCTTACATGCTAACTTGTTTTGGGAAGACTATAGTTTAAATTCTATTCAGTTTCAGCTAATACCAATACTTACCAGCGAAGGCCCTATATTAAATGTCCATGTCAGCCATTGAGTCATTTCAACATGGTCAAGACTTGACTATATAGGAATCTTGGAGTAGTAAAAAGTAACAAATCAAGTAAAAAGTAACAAAGTAACCAATCAAGTGATGCCAAGATAAAAGTAACCAATCAAAGTGATGCCATATCAGCTGCACAACTATTGGGGCCTCTTTTGCACGCCTATTGGTCTCACTTTTTTTTTGGGTTGTTTTGGACACCTTGGCAAAAATCATGCTGATGTGGCACCATACTTGATGATGTGGTGGTGAAATCTTAGTTATAAGTAGAGGACTTGCCAAGTAAGCTATTGTAAAAAAATGGGAGTGATTTGAAATTTCCAAGTAGTATTTTGAGAAGCACGAAGTTAGGGTGCTCAACTACTAGTGCTCTTCCCCTAGCCTCAACGAGCTTTTTGAAGAGTCAAGACTTCACAAAACAACAAACCTCTTAATCAAGATTCACAAGAGAAGATCCAACATGGAAAAGAATTTGAAACTGGGATAAGTTGAACCTATGAGTCCCTTAGGCCATTGGGTCTCGTGGACATCATTAAAACCCATTCATTCATTCACTAAAGGTGAGAAGCTTAGACTTAGAATAGTAGAACATCATGTGAAAGGAAGGCTTGTATAGTAAAAACCATTTAGAATCCATTTATCCAACTTTTTCCTCCTTATGTCATTTTAAGTGCATAATGAAAATGTCTCTATGTACTATGTATAACAACATATTATATGCAAAGTGGGTTAGATTAATTCATAGTGATTAGTTGAATCAATTGTAGAAATTCATAATTATTTCTTAGGGTTTAGTTAGGAAAATACTTTCCACGTTTGCCCTTCCTACCTAGAGTCTAATAAACATAA
Source organism: Cryptomeria japonica (assembly GCF_030272615.1). Lineage (NCBI taxonomy): Eukaryota > Viridiplantae > Streptophyta > Pinopsida > Cupressales > Cupressaceae > Cryptomeria > Cryptomeria japonica. The sequence continues at coordinate 111,828,569 of NC_081408.1, forward strand.
ATTTATATGATATTTTATGTCTTATATTTAAAGGCATCTAATGTACTCATTATAATCATATGAGAATCAAATAAATAATTCATACATGTCATTGTAATCTACACACTATAATCTATTATCTACAAGAAATCTAGCTCTGTACAATCATTCTAGAGTTATAGGCATGAACAAAGATTATTGATTTCAATAATTTCTAAATTCTAGGGATTGATCTAGGTGAATGTTGGACTTGTGACTCAATGATAATTCTTTAAATTAGTTTAGAAAGCCATCATATTCTCCAAACATTTTAGATTAAAAACTTGAAGAAGAATTCTATGATGATTAGTTAAATTAAATATACTTAACGCAACTTTATCTCACATTTTAATTACTAAATTAACACAATTTTATATAATTAATTTTCTCTCACAATAAATTATAATTTAAAATATAAAAAATCAATCTTCATTTCATTTAATCCTTAATGAAAGATAGTGATATTTAAATTAAAATTAAGAGGAAAACATAATAGTGATATTTAAATTCAAATTAAGAGGAAAACATAAATATTAAAACAACATTAAATTTTTTTTTTTCTTTGCAAAAGTGACAAGCGTTTGTTGACACATAACATCTTAAAATATTTTTAAATTAAAAAAATTATTTAATATTAGAGTACCAACAACTAGTAATATTAAAAAAGGCTTAAATTAAAAACTCTTCTACTACTTTTCAAAGTGAATATATCATGCCTATTCCTTACAGTTGTTCCACTAAAGATGAGTCTAATTAAATAGTTTTTTAATTACACTTAAAAATTAAAAGTTTAATTAAAATATATTATTATTTAATAATAATTTAATAAATGTATTACAACTAGCATATATGTCTGAAATTTTAATTTAATCTATATAACATACGCCAAGAGATATCCTTCTCGAGGTGCCTATTTCAATTTAGGGTTCAAAATTGATTAAAAATAGGCGCCTCGAGAAGGATATCTCTCGGCATATGCTATATAGATTAAATTAAAATTTAAGACATATATGCTAGTGGCAATTGCGTGGCGCAACATGGAAAACATAAAATAAAATAATATATAATTATATAGTATCTTTTTATTAAAACAAATTATATTATAGTATTATTATATTGTTATATTATTTTATCATTACAATTTAATATATCTATTTAGACTATTTTTATTAATATATATGGGTTGCAAGATCAAAGCAAATACTAAAATCTAAGATATATTAAAATTTGTTTAATGGCATGTATTATGGTTATGGTTAGCGTTAGGGTTAAGGTTAGTGTTATGGTTGAGGATAAGGTTTACATCATGGTTTGGATTAGGGTTATGATTAGGTTTAGGGTTATGATAATGGTTAGGGTTTATATCATGGTTAGGGTTAGCATGGTTAGGTTTAGGGCTAGCATAGTTTAGGGTTTATATCATGGTTAGGTTTAGGGTTTATGGTTATGGTTAGGTTAGGGTTTATGGTTATGGTTAGGTTAGGGTTAAGGTCTAGAGTTATGGTTAGGATTATGGTTAGGGTTATGGTTTACATCATGGTTGGTGTTGAAGTTAGGGTTACAGTTAGGGTTAGGATTATGGCTAGGGTTAGGGTTTACATCATGGTTACAGTTAAGATTAAGGGTTAGTGTTAGGATTAATATTAGTATTTATATCATGGTTATGGCCAGGGTAAGATTTACATCATGATTAGCGTTAGGGTTATTGCTTGGGTTAGGGTTTAGGGTTTGGGTTATAGTTAGGTTTAGGATTATAATTATGGTTATGGTTATGGTTAGGGTTATTATTTACATCATGGTTAGGATTAGGGTTTACATCGTGGTTAGAATTATTGATAGGGTTAGGGTGTACACCATGGTTAGGGTTAGGTTTAAAGTTATTTTTAGGCAAACAACTATCCAGCCCTTTGGATGCAACAAGATATTTAATACCCTTCATATATTTTTAATATATTATAATAGATTATTGGTGCATCCCAAGGGTTGTAGAGCCATTCCCCATTTTTAGGGTTAGGGTTTAGGGATATGATTAGGTTAGGTTAGGTTAGGGTTAGGGTTATGATAAGGGTAATGGTTTAGAGTTGTGGTTAGGACTATGGTAAAGGTTATGGTTTACATCATGGTTCAATTACATTAAAGTTAGGGTTAAATTACTATTGAAGTTCAATTAGGATTAGGGTTTGGGCTAGATTAAGGTTAGGAATATATTAGGATTAAGGTTCAATTTGGGTTAGGGTTAAGTTTAGGGTAAGATTACTATTAAGGTTAGGGTTTAGGATTATGGTTAGGTTAGCATAATGATTAGGGTTAGGGTAAGGATTATGATTAGGGTTATGGTTTGGGGTTCTGGTAAGTTTATTGTTTAATAATGGTTGGGGTTAGGGTCATAGTTAAGATTATGGCTAGGGTGAGGGTTTACATCATAGTTAGGGTTAGGCTTAGGTTTGGGGCCATGATCAACATCTTTGTTTAAGGTTAGGATTTACATCATTAGGGTTAGGGTGATGATTATGGTTGGGGTTAGGGTTGAAGATTAAGGTTAGGGTTAGGGTTTAAGGTTAGGATTAGGATTATGGATAGGATTTACTCTTAGGATTGGGGATAGGTTTCGAGTTATGGTTATGGTTAGGATTAGGTTTAGGGTCAGGGCTAATGATTATTATTAGGGTTAGGGTTTATGGTAATGGTTAGGTTAGGGTTAAGGTTTAGAGTTATGGTAATAATTATGGTTAGGGTTATGGTTTACATCATGGTTGGGGTTGGAGTTAAGGTTAGGCTTATGGTTAGCCTTAGGGTTACATTTATGGTTAGGATTATGGCTAGGGTCAAGGTTTACATCATGGTTAGGGTAAAGGTTAAGGGTTAGTGTTAGGATTAATGTTAGTGTTTATATCATGGTTATTGTTAGGGTTAGGATTTACATCATGGTTAGGGTTAGGTTTATCGCTTGGGTTAGGGTTTAGGGTCTGGGTGATAGTTAGGTTTATTAGTTAGGTTAGGGTTTATATCATGGTTAAGGTTAGGGTAACGATTATGGTTTAATATTAGAGTTAAATTTATGGTCATGGTTAGGGTTTAGTGTCATGGTTACAATTATGTTTAGGGTTTACATCAAAGGTAGGGTTAGGGTAAGCACAATCATAGTTACAATTAGTATTAGAATTATAATTGGGGATATGGTTAGGATTAGGATTTGGTTTATGGTTGTGTTTTGGACTAAATTTAAGGTTAGCATTATGGTCAAGGTTAAGGTTTACATCATGACTAGGGTTATGATTAGGGTTAGGGTTTAAGGTTAGGCTTATGATAATGGTTAGGGTGTATATCATGGTTAGGGTTACCATCAAGGTTAGGGTTTGGCTTTGGTTTAGGATTATTGTTAGGGTTAGGGTTTAGTTGTAAGGTTAAGTTTATGGCTAGGGTAGAATGTCAGGGTCACAATTGCGTTTAGTGTTACATCAAAGTTAGGGTTAGAATTAGGGTTATGGTTCAATTACACTAAAGTTAGGGTCAAATAAGTATTAAAGTTGAATTATGATTAGGTTTGGGCTAGATTAAGGTTATGAATAAATTAGGATCATTAAGGCTCAATTCAGGTTAGGGTTAAGTTTAGGGTAGGATTATTGTTAGGGTTAGGGTTTAGGATTATGATTAGGTTAGTGTTATGATTAGGGTTAGGGTAAGGATTATGATTAGGGTGATGGTTTGTGTTATGGTTAGGTTTATTGTTTACATCATGGTTGGGGTTAGGGTCATAGTTAGGATGATGGCTAGGGTTAGGGTTAGGGTTATTGTTAGGATTAGGTTTAGAGTTAGGGCTAAGGATTATTGTTAGGGTTTATTTTTATGGTTAGATTGGGGTTAATGTTTAGAGTTATGGTAAGGATTATGGCTAGGGTTATGGTTTACATCATGGTTGGGGTTGGAGTTAGGGTTAGGTTTATGGTTAGGCTTAGGGTTACATTTATGGTTAGGATTATAGCTAGGGTTAAGGTTTACTTCATGGTTAGGTTTAGGGTTAAGGATCATTGTTAGGATTAATGTTCATGTTTATATCATGGTTATTGTTAGGGTTAGGATTTACATCATGGTTAGCATTAGGTTTATTGCTTGGGTTAGGGTTTAGGGTTTGGGTTATTGCTAGGTTTAGGGTTATAATTATTGTTATGGTTATGATTAGGATTTACATCATGGTTAGGATTAGGTTTTACATCTTGCTTAGAATTATGGATAGGCTTAGGGTGTACATCATGGTTAGGTTTAGGGTTACTTTTAGGGAAACAACTATCCAACCCTTAGGATGCATCAAGATATCAATACCCTTCATTTATTATTAATACATTGTAATATATATTGGTGTATCCGAAGGACAGTAGAGCCATTCCCTATTTTCAGAGTTAGGGTTTAGGGTTATGATTAGTTTAGGTTAGGGTTAGTGTTAAGGTAAGGGTTAGGGTTAAGGTTATGATTAAGGTAATGGTTTAGAGTTGTGGTTAGGACTATGGTAAAGGTTATGGTTTACATCATGGCTTGGGTTAGGATTAGGGTTAACATTAGTATTATAGCTCAAGGGTTATGTTTTACATCATGGTTGTGGTTAAGGGTTAGTGTTAGGATTAATGGTAATGTTTACATCATGGTTAGGGTTAGGATTAGGGTTAGCGTACATCATTATTAGTGTTATTGTTGGGAATATGGATAGAGTTAGGGCCTAGAACTATGGTTAGGTTTAGGGTTTGAATCATGGTTAGGGTTAGGGTAATGGTTTAGGATAGGATTTAAGATTAGGATTAGGATAATAGTTAGGGTTTACATCATTATTAGGATTACCTAGGTTAGTTTAGGGTTAGGTTATGATTGAAGAATTGCGTGTAGATTAAGAATATTGGCAAGGTCAGGGTTTGATTAGGATAAGTGGTTGATCATAGTTATGATTAGTATTAAATTTCAATTAGGGTTAGAATTACGATTATGATTCAATTACTTTAGGCTTATGGTTAAATTAGGATAAGATTAAGTTTAGGGTTAAGATTATGCTACAATTAGGGTTAATATTGTAGGATTATGCATTCATAAAACTTATTATCTATTTTTTATGAAATATTAATAAAATCTTTATTATTATGTACATTTATTCAATAATTCTATAAAATGAATAACTTTAAACTTTGTTCTAATAAAACTAAGACATTTTTAAATAGCTTAAAGCATTTTTTTAATTAAAATTATTTTCTTTTAACCTTTTAAATTTTTGATAAGTTATTTTTGAGATTTCTAAATCAATCATCATATGTTATTTTTGAAATATTTTTAACTCAACTAAAATAGAAAAATCACATCTATATGATAAATAAAAAACTTTTAATAATAAATATTTTTATATCTTAAATATTATATAGTATTTTTTAAATATTTGTGCATGCACATAACTTTGATTTTTTGAATATAGAAAAATTATATTTTTATGATTGAAATTGAGAAACATATAAATTCTTTTTGATCTTTTCAAATTGAAAATTAAGATTTTCTCTTCTTTTTTTTTTCATAAAAATATTGCTTCTCTTCAGTATTCCAATCCTTTTTAACCTTTCTAAATTGGATATTAGATTCTTTCCTTTCTTTTTAATATTTCTATTAAACATTCTATGTAGCCATTATAAACTTAAGAAATTAAAATATAAATAGAATCTTTTGGAATTTTTTTGTAGATATATAAATAATATTTCTATTATATTTTTGCTTTCTCCATGCAAATCATTTCATGTTCTCCAGTTAAACTAAATTATTTTAATTTTTAATTTTTAATTGAATCACCAATCAATTTTAGAATACACTAATTTTACAATTGATTTTTGAGATTTACAAATAATATTTAAAAAAAATTAAATAAATAAATTGATCAAAGCTTACATTCATTCTTACATTCATTTTTTTTTATGATTCGTAATCTGTTTGATTTCACTTATTTGACCACCTTACTTTTTGGTTGAAATGATGGATCGATAGCCATTGTATTTCACTTCTATTTTTTTTTTCGTGAGTTATATTAGTATTGAAAAGAATGGATGGATCAATAGCCATTGTATTTCACTTCTATTTTATTTTATTGGCCTCAAAATCTCTACTTCTCGTAGTGCATTAAAAGGCTTGTATTAAAAATTATTGCATTCTAATTAAGTGGAATGAAATTTATACAAATTCCTCCACAATAGATCCTCACATATTTGCACAAACAGAAACAAACAAAAAATAGAACAGATGTGATATGGACAGGCTATACATTGGATCTTATTGCAATCTGTCCCATTCAGACAAAACAAGATGTAATGCAACACCAAATGCAATGTATGAGTAAAATGGTCCAATACTAAAAATTGGATGCACAATGCTATCAAACTTTGTGGGTGCAGTAGAAACTAACATAGCACCAAATTGATATTTTCCACAACTTAAAAAATGGCATCAATACTATATGTTTGACTGGAACAGGGTATGGACATCCATCAAAGCATAATATAAAGGGATTTCTGTCAGATATTAGAGCTGGAAATGCTCGGGTACATATGAATGAAAAATGTGGACTAAACTGTTTAACAAAATGCATCAAGGGGATAATGCAATTATTACAGAAAATGGAGAAAACAGATTTATCAAATATGCTCTCAAAATATTTGAACTGCTTGATGAATGTTGAGAAACATGTGTCTCAACCTTGCAGTCTTTTTTTGGAAAATTCCAGAATTTGTTTGAGGTAGTTTTCCACATGTTTATGCATTGGAAAATGGTTAGTGAGTTGTTAAAAATGAGTCTTGTCCATAGTAGAATATAGGTGGGCCATTTTTAGAGCCTTAATGACTCATTTTGTGACTTTTAAGAGGGTCTAAGCTAGGGGACAAAATTATGGACGGGATTACTATTTTAACCTGGTTGTTTTTCCATTTTGGAAATGTAAATGTCAAAAATGGGCACCATGTGGCATGGTGGTCAAGCCCATGGTTTTGTAAAACCACAAGTGGTTTCCAGGTTGTAAAATCACTATAAAAGGAGAGCTTGGGGAGGAGTTTGATAATTGAGTTTTTTGCAAGACTGGATGCTAGAAGGAGTCTCTCTGAGTTCGAGTTGTGGTGATGCGCTCCTGTAAGAACTTGCATTGCAAGTGTATTGTAATCAGCTTGATTTGATAATACATTGTGCGAGTTTTGGAGGGTGGGGTTTTTCTCCCAGAAGGGTTTCCCCACGGTAATCACTGTGTTATGTGTTCATTGCTATTTTGTTTATGCTTTATTGTGCATTTATTGATATCTTAGTAATATTTAAGTTGAAAGTTGTATAACCATCCTCTCAAGATTAGCGTAGGAAGCGTTTCCACACACCTTTGCTTCCTTTCAATGAAGTAGTCTAGAACACATCCTAATATCATAAGCTTTTCTCGCATTCTATGTGCATGAAAACATGTGGATGAGTTTTCTGGGTGCCTAGAGATCACATTCGAACGTAGGTTTTGGAGTGTTTACACCAACAATTCCTTGATTTGGATCCTAAAAATGTTGCAACGTCTTATGTTTTTTTATCAAACATCTATGCCGAAGTGGGCAGGTGGGTAGAGGTTCAAATGACAAGCAGATTGATGAAATGACTTAAAAGAACATCATATATTCAGATTATACTGCTTTAACTAAATGATAGAAACAATTTAAACAAAATCCAAACATATGGTAAGGTGAAACTTTAAAGAACCTAGACAATAGAGGAGAAGCTAAAATCTATGCATGTCTTAGAATCTTTTAATTGAAATGATTGAATATGTAGGTCAAAGAAACATAAAAATATTTTAAATCAAATGAATTATATACAATTTAATGCTGGAGATGGCATTAAAATGAGGGGTACCTATATCCTGCAAGTGCAAACTGTGGTTTGTTTAGTACAAGTCAGAAAAGTTCGCCTGGAGGATTGGAAGTGGTTGTCCAAATGTTGCAGCTGAAAGAAAACCCTTGTTTAATTTAAAATGACATAGAGAAGATGAAACGACTGGTCTGTAATGTCCTACGATTCACTGATTCAAATGTAATTTACATAAACGCTATTTTCCAAATGCTCAGATTGTGCAGAGCAATCAAAATCTGAAAAACCTTTTAATCAGAGGCAACAAAGAATCGAAAAACCTTTTGTGCAGAGCGAAATGTGCTAGTTTGCAAATGGATATCCCAAAATGTTCAATACTCTGATTGCGGAATCAGAATCAATATAATAGAAGAGAGAGGGGAGTACGACAGAATAAAATGGGTATAATGGAAGTGAGTCTATATATGTAGTGGAAGCGAGTCAGTTACGTTCTTTATTCGAATTGCTTCAACTTTAGAGCATGCAAATTGTGCGATTGTAACTATAAAGAAGTGAGTCATTTACATTCTCCATTTGAATCGTTTCAAGTGCGGTAATGCAAAATGAGAACAACAGTCGCTTCATCTCTAGATGATGCGAGCTATAACTGACGGGAATATGAAACATTTCTTTTTTGTTATACCGACAGGTCTGGTGACCTTTATTTCGTGTCATTATAGGTTACTTCGCGTAAAAATATTTTAAGAAAGTTTCACAATAGAAACCTTTCGATTATTAGTTCTTGTAAAATTATATGTTAGAATATATATGAATATAGGAGGGATTATAAATATACATAGCTGGAAGAATACGAACCACTTCTTTTTTCTTACATCGTTACTGGTGATGACCCCTATATGATACCATTGTAGGTTACGCCTCTCAACGTTAAACTATGACACATATCATTTATATAAATTTATTTAAATATTATAAATATATTTTCAATTGCTCAATTCAATCCTCAATTACTCAAATCAATCGTCATCGTCGATGAGAGCTGTCCAGTACTTTCCAACGCTGATGCTTTCATGGTTCAATATTATATTTTATTTTAATTGAAATAACGTTTTTTAAAAATATTTGCTCTCCACTACATTGCAAAGCTGATGCTTTCAGTATTCAGTATCGACGAACGTTGGGCGGCTATTTTAACTCTTCTGCTGGAACGGTTCTAACTTGGTTAATGATTCTTTCATTGACTTAATTTAACTTATTGTTATTTTTAACATTTCCCTCTCAACCAGGCTGAACGTTATTTGTTTATTCTTCCCATTCTTCAAGAAATATCTAATTTCACTATCATCCAACGTGGAAATTATTTAATTTATTTTTCTCACCTACTTCGCTGAATAATTAAGCCCTATCTAAGTCAATCCATCAATCAGTCAATTCACGTCATATCGCCTATGAGCTGTCCCCAACTCTCCACTGTTATTCATTGTATTTTTTGACCTTTTTCTTAATCCAATTAGAAAAATAAAAACTCTTCACTTGCTTAAGCCTCCTTCCGTTATAAATCCTGAGACTTGTAGGATTATCATACTCACATTCAACATAGTTTGAATTGCATTAGCTTCCCCTATATACATTTCGGATCCAGAGTCTGTTAAAAATAAAAGATGGAAGCTGGACTTGCTCTTGCGATTGCCAATGGTGTGCTGGGCAAGCTTGGCCAGATTGCAACAGAGCAAGCATTGAATGAAGCATCTCTATTGCTCAACTTCAAAAGTGACTTTAAATGGTTGGAGAAGAAGCTGAGACATATCTCTGTTTCTCTACAAGTTGCAGATGAGCAGAGTGAGCAAAATAAAGATGTGAAAGAATGGTTGGCAGAAGTGAGGAATATTGTTTTTGATGCAGAAGATATAATTGATGAGTGTGGTGTTGAGTATTTGTATACAAATACCAGTCAATCATGTGTATCCAATTGCAGTCAATTACTCTTTCGGTATAAGATGGGGAAGAGGATTAAAGACATCAAAGAGAGGATTAGATCTGCTATTCAAGATGCACAGGAGCTGAAGCTTTTCCGTGAGGTGGCCCATTTAAGTCAGCCCTCAACTAGTACATCCCAAAGTGAACGAAGAACAGAGTCGAAAAGAGGGATTATCTTGGACAAAGCTACACCAGCAGTGGCAGTGGAGCACAAGGTGGACGAAATTCTGAGATTGTTAGAAAACCCGGCCTTTCGAGTCGTCGCCGTCGTGGGAATGGGCGGGTTAGGTAAAACATTCCTTGTCCAGCACGTCTTCAACAGATCAAAACATAGGTATGAGTGTTATGCCAGGATTTCTGTTTCCCAGACTTATTCTCTTAGGAAATTGCAGTGTGATCTGGCCTTCCAAATGAATTTCCAAATAGACAGTAGTATAAGTGATTGGCTAGCAGCTGAATTTATACATGGAAAGTTAGATGGCAGAAGATGTTTGATTGTTCTGGATGACGTGTGGAGGACAAGTGTAGAAGGTAACTTGATCTCCAGACTTGGGCTTCCCACTGGCAGTAATAGCCAGTGTATAATAGTGGTTACCACTAGAAGTAGAGATGTTGCTCAAAACCTGAATGCCCATATCTATGAGATGCCACACCTCTCGGAGGATGACAGTTGGAACCTATTTTGCCAGTTTGCCTTCCGGGATCGTGAGGGAAATAGGCCACCTGAGCAACTGGAGAGGTTGGCTCACCAGATTGTACAAGAATGTGGGAGGCTGCCACTGGCCCTGAGGACTGTTGCTGCATCCATGGCCAGGTCTTCCCTCACGTCAGATTGGGATGCGAAATTGGGACAGTTGAAAAAGGTAGGAACAGGAGAGGACTCCGTCATGAAAATTCTAAAGCTGAGTTATGACTCCCTTCCTCCCTATCTAAAATCTTGCTTTGCTTATTTTTCTTTCTTTCCAGAGGACACACATATTTTTTATTGTACTTTTCCAATAGAGGGAGCTATATATTATGAGGACTATGTGATATATTTGTGGATAGCGGAAGGATTCATTCCGCAAGAAAAAGATAGAGAACAGTGGGATACTGGGTTAGATTATCTAAATCAACTTGTAAATTTATGTTTGCTGGAAGTAGACAGAGTCAAGGGTTGTTACACTGTACATGACTTGTTACTTGATTTGGTTGTAAATATATGTAAAGAACATGAGTGTGAATTTGATCTTCCCTCCAAAGAAACAAGTTGCCGCAGATTATTAGTGGCTAAGAAAGATATAACCACCAATGAGATTTCAGAAAGGCGTCTTAAATGCCAGCGGTTTCTCCGCACACTGTCATTTTCTCATATTCCTGGTATCACAAGTATTCCACAACAGTTGCTCGATCATGTGAGAGTACTCCGGGTGATTGATTTTAGCCGCACTGCCATCTCCACATTGCCGAAATGTGTTGGGAACTTGAAACTTATGAGAGTTTTGAATTTGTCTTACACACAGATCAGGGAGCTGCCGGCTTGTGTAAGAAGACTCAAGAGTCTTCAGTTCCTTGATGTCTCCTTTTGCAAAAGCCTACAAAGTCTCCCTCATTGGATAGGAGAGCTCAGTCGTCTTTCCCATCTCAATCTAGAACGGTGCTCAGATTGGGGTACTCTTACTCTAGCATATATGCCCAAGGGAATATCACAGTTCTTGAGTCTGAGAACGCTGAAATCAGATTGCTTCATACTGTCTACTGAAGAAAATGAATTCTTAAGTGTTAAAGATGTTGGCAATTTGACCAATCTCCAGGAAATAAGCTTCAGTTTAAAAGATGTAAGCGGATTGACAAGTTTAGAAGACGGCATCTTTGACCATCTGGTCAAAATGAGAATTCTGCGAGTAGCCAATATTATTCCAGCAACGGAGAGTGATAGAGAAGAATCCAGTCTTCCAGCATTCCCAGAGAAAATGAATGTTATGAAAGATCTTCAACAACTTTATCTTAGCCGTTTCTCTGTGCCAAGTTGGATATGTGGAATGGAAAATCTGACAGACCTTTTCTTGGATGAGTGCTGCGATTATTCGTCGCTCCAAAAGATGCCCAGATTACGATTATTATGCCTGAGGAATGATTCAAAATGCAGAGAATTGCCAAAGGAGTTCGGAGAGAGTGGGGGATTTCCTAAGCTGGTTAAGCTGCAGATTGAAGACTTCCCTCTTTTGGAGGAGTTGCCGGCGTTGGAAGAGGGGGCGATGCCACGTCTGGAAGGACTAGGAATAATGAATTGTCCGTTGGTGAAGAGAGTTCCGGAGGGATTGGAGCAGATTGAAGACTTCCCTCTTTTGGAGGAGTTGCCGGCGTTGGAAGAGGGGGCGATGCCACGTCTGGAAGGACTAGGAATAATGAATTGTCCGTTGGTGAAGAGAGTTCCGGAGGGATTGGAGCGGTGGCACTGGCTATCCAGGGGAAAATTTGTACCGTCTGGATAGCCGTGCTTCCTCGGTCCGTGCCCCTCCGCGTTCGTGTCTGCCCGCCTGCGTGAAAGGTGCCCGTGAAAGGACGTCGCCCAGTTTTTACACCCGTCTAAAAGTTGATGCCTGATCTTGTCGGAAACTTTTCCTCTGTACCCGCTGGCCTTTTAGTGGGGTACATGTCTTGCACTGTAGAGGTGAGATGGTCATCGCACACCGTAGTGCAAGGCATGGGCCAGTGGATGCCTTTAAAAAAAATTATATATATTTTTAAAATGTATTATTTATTATTTAATATATTTTATGTAATATATTTTTAATTATATTTTCAATAAATTTTTAATATCTTTTATATATCATTTTTTAATATATTTTATTTTTTTATTATTTTTAATGTATTTTTTTAATATAGTTTTTAAAGTTTTTAATGTATTTAATCTATTTTTTAATTTTTTTATGTATTTTATTTATATATATATTTTAATGTATTTGTTTTATTTTTTAATGAAATTTATTTATACATATAATTTATTATTATTATATTAGCATGTCTTGTGGATGGGGATCAATACAATCTATCTTAAATAGTTATGTCATAATATTATGCAATATGACATAATATTATACGAGACTATGATTAATTTAAATTAGAAAATTAATAATAAATTACTCATGAAATAAAAAGATAAATCAAATGTGGATGGCTTAGATATAAGTTATTGATCCATATTTAAATATTATGAAATTTCTTAATTTAAAAAAATAATTTATTATAGAATTATCTACTATTGATTAAAAAAATTATATTTAGATGGTAATTCTCTAACTTTTATTTTTTAAGAGTTAGATAAATACCATCTAATTATCATTATTGGATTCAAAAAATTGAGACAATTTAATCTAGAAACAATTTGATCTATACTATGGATTGTGAAAATTTCTTAACTCTATAGTTAAAAACTAGATGGTAATTCTCTATGTTTCATTTTTACACTTCATGAAACATATATTTCTAACCTCTTTTCTAAAGTGTAAAAAGAGGTTGGAAATATATGGTGATTCAATATATTTCTAACAAAGAGGTTAGAAATATATATGTTGATTCAATATATTTCTAACCTCTTTTTTACACTTGAATCATCATATATTTCTAACGCTAACACTAATTGAACTATAACACTAACTTTGTGTTAACTATAACTAATTTTTTAAGAGTTAGATAAATACCATCTAATTATCATTATTGGATTCAAAAAATTGAGACAATTTAATCTAGAAACAATTTGATCTATACTATGGATTGTGAAAATTTCTTAACTCTATAGTTAAAAACTAGATGGTAATTCTCTATGTTTCATTTTTACACTTCATGAAACATATATTTCTAACCTCTTTTCTAAAGTGTAAAAAGAGGTTGGAAATATATGGTGATTCAATATATTTCTAACAAAGAGGTTAGAAATATATATGTTGATTCAATATATTTCTAACCTCTTTTTTACACTTGAATCATCATATATTTCTATCGCTAACACTAATTGAACTATAACACTAACTTTGTGTTAACTATAACCTTAAATCTAATTGAACTCTAACCTTAAACCTAATTAAATGGTAACTCTAGTCAAAATCTAATTGTAATCTTAAACTTAAACTTAATACAACTCAAAACCATAATTGAATGGAAACTCGAATTTAAGCATAATCCTAACTCTAAGTAAATACTAACACAATTTAAATTATAACCTTAATACTAACCATAACTCCATCCTTATAATAATTAAACCCTAGTGCTATTGTAGCCACATCCTTAAGCCTCATTAAATGTTAACACATACCATAATTAAATTCTAACCCCAATACTAATGAAACCCTAACCATAACCATAAGTGAACATTTACCCTAATTTAACTCTAGACATAAACATAATTAAACCTTATTTGAACTTTAAGCCTAATTGTAACCCTAATTTTACAATAGAAGGCTGCTATTTAGATAAAGGAAGATGTGTGGTACTTTGAATATTTAATATATATTCTCTATAGGCATATATTTTACAATAGAAATCCTTTATTTAGATAATAATATTTAGATTTATTTTGTTATGTTCAATATTTTTAAATATGAAAAAAACCTCAACTATATATGAATGATTAAAACATATAAAAATTCATTAATATTTTATTTTAAAAAACTATTCAAATTGAAAATATATAATTTTATTATTGTTCTACTCAAAATGGACTTAAAATAACTATTAATTCTTAAATTTCAAAAATTTAAAAGAAAATAAATCATAATAATTTTTTTTTTTAGATTTTATTTATAGATAATATATATTTTCTTATATGTAAATAAATGTATAAAGAAATAAAAAGTATCAAGCAATATTTTTATTTGATTGATATTTTTCATATCAATTTCCATTGTGGTGGGAATTATGTGAATTCTAAAAATTGGGAGTTTATGTTCTTAATAACTTCTCATTCAATATCAACATATATTTCTAACCTCTTGATATTTTTCATATCAAGATTATCATTGTGGTGGGAATTATGTGAATTCTAAAAATTGAGAGTTCATGTTCTTAATAACTTCTCATTCAATATCAACCTCTTTATTAGAAATATAATGAATCACTAGATATTTCTATTCTCTTTTTCACATTTCATGAAGTGTAAAAAAAAGTTAGAAATATATTCAATCAACATATATTACCATCTAACTTTTAACTATGTTACATTTCATGAGTAATTTATTATTAATTTTCTAATTTAAATTAATCATAGTCTCATATAATATTATGTCATATTGCATAATATTATGACATAACTATTTAAGATAGATTGTGATCCCAATCGACAAGACGTGCTAATATAATAATAAAAAATTATATTTATAAATAAATTTCATTAAAAAATAGAACAAATACATTAATATATATATATAAATAAAATACATAACAAAAATAAAAAAAATAGATTAAATACATTAAAAACTTTAAAAACTACATTAAAAATAATAAATAAATAAAATACATTAAAAATAAAAAAATATATTAAAAAATGATATATAAAAGATATTAAAAATTTATTGAAAATATAATTAAAAATATATTACATAAAATATATTAAATAATAAATAATACATTTTAAAAATATATATAATTTTTTTTAAAGGCATCCACTGGCCCATGCCTTGCACTACGGTGTGCGATGACCATCTCACCTCTGCAGTGCAAGGCATGGACCCCACTAAAAGGCCAGCGGGTATAGAGGAAAAGTTTCCGACAAGACCAGGCATCAACTTTTAGGCGGGTGTGAAAACTGGGCGACGTCCTTTCATGGGCACCTTTCACGCAGGTGGGCAGACACGAACGCGGAGGGGCACGGACCGAGGAAGCACGGCTATCCAGGGGGTGCAAATTTTCCCCTGGATAGCCAGTGCCTTGTGTACAAAGGCTACATTCTTTTAGTTTGTAATGCTTAAAAAAATTGAGTACATATTTAGGTTTGGAAAAAATATTTTTTATCCGTTTTTATTTTAACGTACATTTCTGTGACTGTTCGCCTGTCGTTCTCTGTTGTTCCCTGGCATAATTTTATATTTAGGGTATATGGATATAAAAATGTAGACAGGACCAGTCATATTTTTTCATTAATTTTATATGAATTAAGTTTATACATATATTGTTAAAAATATTTTGTTTAATAGCTTAAAATACATATTTTAGAAAAAATCATAGTATAAAATGGATAATATTTTTATTTTAAATATTTATTTTTTAAAATCAATTATTTTGTTGGAAAATAACTAATAGTGATATTAAAATATTTTATCTATAATTTATTTTAGATAAGAGTTCTATTGTTTTGTCTCTAATTTTTATTTATTACATATAAACATAGACATCTAAATTTTAAGTTTCAGTTA
The DNA here is from genome assembly GCF_030272615.1 of Cryptomeria japonica. Classification (NCBI taxonomy): domain Eukaryota; kingdom Viridiplantae; phylum Streptophyta; class Pinopsida; order Cupressales; family Cupressaceae; genus Cryptomeria; species Cryptomeria japonica. The sequence continues at coordinate 111,844,798 of NC_081408.1, forward strand.
AAATTATTCAATTATATTATTTTTTAAAAAAGTTTATTTTTATTTTTATGTAGCTTTCAAGGTTGTTATATTATTTTTCTTTTACGTTGATTTATTCACTTTATATTTTATTTAAGAGCTATTTTATTATTCAATGACATCACTAATATCATGTATATTGTTAAATAATAATATTATGATTTATAAATGGTTATGAAACTTAAGGTAAAAGATAAAAGCTTTTACTAACATGACAACTCCTTGAATTTCATAAAATATATACTTAAATAAATAATCATTTCTTTAAAATAGTACACATTTTTGGTAATTTTATTATAGTATTATTCTTTCCTTATAAAAAGTGTGCTATATAGTAGTTGATCTTGATATCTACTAACTTTTTCTATTATGTATACTTTAGATGTTCACTAACAATACTCTTATGAATTGATACAAACATGAATGACACGATTATGATTAATTGTCAATTAACAATGTGGAATATTTGATATTATTGTATTATAATTAAATTTATATTTTTGATATGAATAATGGATAATTTTCAAAATGTTAAAAATAAATCAAGAAATATATCTATCATTAAGGAGAATGAGAAAAATACTATTCTATAAAAAAATTAGAATTACAATATAATCATTATATGGATTGATTCGATAAAGTTGTTACAGTGAAAGGTTGTCAAAATGATATGAATGGATATCATTTTACAAAGTATTGGCTTTTCTTTTATTCCCAAATGGTGAAAATTTTAGCTTATTTGTAGCCAAGTGAGGCAATAAATAGGGAATCTTATAGCTAGCATGAATGCTCTATTAGAGAGTTCAAATAACCGGAAGACAACTGAGAGGGCGGGGGGGGTGAATCAATTGTCATAGATTATCGGAACCATTAGCAATTGAAACTTTAATACCAGAATGCTTAAACCGAATACCAAAATAGCAGTTAATCCAATTAAGCATAAACAATAATCACAAAATAAATACCATCCACATAACACCAAGATTTGTACGTGGAAAACCCGGTAAAGGGAAAAACCATGGTGGGAAGCCTACCCATTGTCAGATAATTCTTCTGCAGTAAGTATGTGAATTACAATCGAGGGGCCTACACTTGTAGGAAGGCCAATAGCCTAGAGAAAGTATTGAACTACATAGAAATCCATACTACAATCCAGAGAAGTATTGAACTGAAAAAGATAGCATCTCCTATGCCTGAGTACAGTTCTAGTTAAGCTCAATACCGGAGGACTAAATCCTTTTTACATTAATCCAATTCAATCTCCAATGATCGACCAACTCCTCTACCTGAATGATATTACATTATTCGCACATTATATTCCTTGACCATGACCTCTAATAATAACCATGATAATCTACAATGAGATCTTACATCAATATATATACAAACCCTCGACCATAAATAGTTAGGTCGACCACTAGATAATAAACCAATTACATAATTACAAACCATGTCGGCTTTAGACTAAAAAAATAATATCCAATACATAAGACATCCCAGAAATACATTGAGAGGTCCAATCCACACGTTACATTAAAGTTGGTCCATAACCTAGATCAACCGGGACCTAGTATAGGTTCACATGCTACAACAATGGTCTCCATCTGCCAAGTATCGAACATGATCACCAACAACATCCTGAAACTCCATCAGAAGCTGCACCAAGACCACTTATTCAATTCATCAAAGATCTCCATCAAAAGCTCGACCGGTGAAACCCTCGTCGGAACGAGAAACTAAGCTTCCAAGCAAGCAGGATAGCATCTTATCACCAAACCAAAGCCAACTGACCAAGTATGAGCATTGAGCATCATGAACAAGCCAATTCCATCACCAAACTATACCGGAGCCTACCGGATCATGCCGAATCCAAGTTAACCAGAAACTACTCAACCTACCGAGCCCAAAAGGGTGTCGGTAAAGCATCCAAATAGCTAGTGTTGGCATCAATGAGAAAACATCAATGCAACACATAATCAATTCCACCAAATGGCCAACAATCTCCCCCTTTGGCATTGATGGCAACACTAGATGTGAAGACCATCTAAGTACCAAGAAATGCCACACAAGTCTCCCCCAATGGAAGAAAACCAACAATCTCTCGCATACAACTCTGAATATCAATATCTCTCGCACTGTAAATAATATCTTTGTAAAGCTCTAAATTTCTCCCCCTTTCTTTTTCTTTTTCACTTTCTTTTTATTTTTTACATCAATATCGCTCCCCCTTTGACATCAATGCCATAAATCTGACAAAAATATCAAAGCAAAAACACAAAGCTGACTACTCCCACTGAGTAGTAGTATCCCACATTAGTTCAAGAATGAATAGTATCTCTGATAGTGTATGCTGGACTGATGCCAAAATGCATCAATCAAGTCCCTAAACCCTAAACCCTAAACCCTAAACCCTAACTCCCAATCTGTCTCTCAGGTACTCAAATGATTCCTTGGGCAAAGATTTAGTGAAAATATTTGCAATCTACTCTTTAGTGTTCACATAAACTAGTCTAACTTCATTTGCTTCCACTTTTTCCTTCAAAAAGTTATACATGATAGATATGTGCTTTGTTTTAGAATGAAATACCAGATTATTTGATATATCAATAAAAATAGAGTTATCACAATGAATAACTACCGGTGGATCACAATGCACCCTTATATCCTTCAACATTTGTGGTTCAGGAGCACCTAGTTGAGTCAAAACTCCATTTTTGGGTATTTCATGCTTATATGTTTGTAAAGTCTTGTTGTAGGTTTTTTTTGTTGTTTTAGGTTGTTTTGAGTCATTTTTAGTGGTTTTGATCTCATTTTGGGCTTGAGAGATCAAATCTTGCATTTCAGGCCTTGAGTTAACAATTTTTGGCAAAAATGTGGAAAAGTGCCAAAAAGGTCTCCTAATGGTTTCAAGAGCATTGAAACATGTTTTTTTAGTGTTTTTAAGCATGTCTAAGTGATTTAGGAAAGTTGATAAGGCTAGGATGTCAAAAATGCCTTTGTGAGCAAGAAAAGTTGTCATTTTGCTCAAGAAAGTTGTCAAAAAGGTCATTTTCTTGAAAAATGTAATTTAAAAAGTCTCTTGTCCATACATGGGTGTGGAAACCAACTTGAGAAACTATATAAGGCCTCTCCTTTCCTTTGGGAAAGGTTGGTGATTGTATTTCCAAGAATAACTCAATAGAAAACAAGTGTTTTTGGCTTTTATGACTGTTTTTCTTCCTTTTTGAGGTGCAGTCTGTATTGTAGCTATACAATCCATACTGTACCTTCTTGGAAGTTTTAATATGGATGTAAAAAAGCTTCCCATATAATTATTTCATCATTTTCTCTTTTGCAAAGTGTTTTTACAAAAATAATTGGAAACTAGGTACCTGCTGCCCTGCCAAGGGTTTAGGGTTGCAAAATGTGTCAACTTGGTTGATCCAAGTATGGGATCCCTCCAATGGATTCTTCCAATTTGATCCATGTGTATATAATGTACATATATTTCTTTTTGTTCCAAAGAGATGTTGGGAATATGCAAATGAGTGATTACTAGGCAAGTGTTTGTCATTTGGCTAGTAACTTGAACAAAACTCATAGTTTGCACTCAAAAGTGATTTGAGTGAGAAAATGGATGTGACAAGAGCCTGGAGGTTAGGCCAAGGTAATTGAGTATATTCCTAGATGGCTTATTTATCTTTTTCTTACTTTAAGCTTTCTTTTTTGTACCCAAACAGTGAATTCACTGTTTTCATGAATTTTTAATTGGCAAAATGCCCATGGAATGCTTGTTGAGCATAGTCCAAGCCTTGCATCTTGAAGGAAATGTAATAGGTGAATGGATACATGTTTGAAGACCTCCTTATTGGTTTTTTCCCATCTCCAAGTTCTTCATTTTTGCAGGTTCTAAAGAGGACAAGTTGCTGACCGGTAAAAGGCAGTAAAAAGCACAGTGGCAGGGTCAAATCGCTATTTTCCTTCTTGTGTGCCAATTGTTTAGCAAAATGGCAGGTGGTAGTGACTTGGAAAGGGCACTCCAAGGTGTGGTAGACCCTCTTGAACAATCTTAGGCCTTGGTTCATCTAGGAGAATGCAAATCAAACAAAGCAAGTACCAAACCCTCACTAAACCCTCTTTTTGGGCCTTAAAATGTGGACAGTCCTCAAACACACCCCATGGAACTCAAAACCACAAAAATCTTTGAGTATTCATTCCTAAAACAACATTCCAAACAATTTTTATGGTGTGAATACCCATCGTTGGGCTAGGCAAGGGAAAAGGAGCCAATTAGACCTCCACGGGCTAGTAGCTCTGCTGCATAACACACAAATTTTGGCAGTTTTTGGAAAAAACAAGAACCCGGTGGGAAAATGCAACTTGGAGGCTTATAAACCATACTGAAAAATTCCAAGCAATCCACCAAGTGTAATTTGGGACTCCTAGGACAGTGAGCAACCATTTTGGGGTAGCTGAGCCTCATGAAAGAATTTGAGCAAGTTAAAGGTCCTAACCCTCAAACAAGTTTTGAGCACCCAAAGGAGAGTAGAACTTTGCTGCCCCAATACTTCTTTGTGTAAAACCCCTAGTTCACTTTGAAAACCTAAGGAAGGAAGCCCAAGAGCCAAACACAAGCATTTGGAATTGGGAGGCACAAGCTTTTGAGTAGTCTAGAGCATGGGAGTAAGCCATCACCAGTAAGGGAGCTTGCTAGGTAAGAAAACCTTGAGTACTTGGCATCATGACAATCAGACAGGTTGAGAAAACATACACAATAGAACCTATAAGTGTTTGGTAACAAATTGATCCTTATTGAGCAAGAGAGCCTTGTGAGCACTTTCCTACCAAGCTCCCTATCATAGTGGTATCAGAGCCAACAAAAGATTCAGGAGGAAAGACACATTAGGCAACCATGGTGACCAATGCAGAATTGGCAAAGAAGGTTGAGGACCAAGAAGAGGAAAATAGGGTTCTCAGAGAAAGATTAGACCAAATAGCAACGAAACTAGCTGAGGTAGAATTCCAAATTGAAGGGGTCCATGATAAGGTTGGAGATAAGGGTAAAATGGTGGCCATAGAAGATGAGGTTCCCATCCCTGACCCGGTCATTGAGCAAGAACCACTATTGAAAGCCTTGAGAGCTATGAGTAGTAAGACCTTAGAAGGAGTGGCTCTTTTCAGTGGGAAGATGGATCCAGATGCTCTAATAGAGTGGATTGAAGGGTTAGAAAACCATTTTGAATGTGATGGAGTGACTGAAGCACAAAAGGTCAAGGTGGCAAAATCAAGGCTGAGAGGGGTAGCCTTAACATGGTGGAAATTCATCCAAGAGGAAAGGGTGAAAGAAGGTAAGCAACCACTAGCCACCTGGAAGGAAATGGTAGCCAAAATCAAAGAGACCTACCTTCCTAAAGACTATGAGATACAACTTCACAAGAAAAGATAGAACTTGAGACAAAAAGACCTAGATGTCAGTAGCTACATTGAAGAGTTTCAGAAACTGTGTATGAGATCTAGAGTAGTAGAGGATGAGAGCATAAAAGTGGCAAGGTATATGAATGGGCTAAGATGGAACATCCAGGAGGAGATGAGCTTGTTGTGCCCACAAATAGTCCACAAGTGCTATCAATTGGCACTTAAAGTGGAAGAGAAAGGTAGAAGAAAGCAAGAACAAAACAATAGAGGCCGAGGTAGGGGAAGAGATGGCAGAGGCCATAGAGGTAGTTTTGGGGGAAGAAGCATAGATCAACGATCCCAGGGAGAGTCTAAGCTTATTGAGCAAAGTGGGGACTCTCAAAGAAAACCTAACTATAGGGGTAGGGGATCAAACAACCCAAGTAGAGGTAGATCTAATGGACCAGGGAGAGGGTCCTACATCTCAACCATGAAATGCTACAACTGCCAAAAATTGGGCCACCCGGCCTATAGATGCCTAGAGAAGCCTAGTTCATCCTATGGAGGTGAAAAGAGAGTGAACTATGTTCAAGAAGATGAAGGTAATACCAGAACTTCAACACTGAACCATTTAGCTTCAGAAGATGGTGAGAGCTTGATGATCAAGAGGGTGTTAATGAAGAAACCACAAAGTACAGAGGCCTCACAAAGAAGAGCATTGTTCAGGATTAAGTGTAAAATCATGGGAAAGGTGTGTAAGGTGATCATAGATTCAGGATCGACTGATAACATCATATCAAAAGAAGCAATCAACAAGTTGAAACTACCTAGAATACAACACAAAGAACCATACAAAGTAACATGGCTAAACAAGGGGAAACATGTTTTGGTAAATGAGCAAGCCTGGGTAGATTTCCACATAGGCGGATATACTGATAGGATCCTATGTGACATCCTTCCAATGGATGCTTGCCACCTATTGTTGGGTAGACCTTGGCAATTTGATCGAAAAGCACAACATGATGGGGAAAGAAACTCCTATTCCTTTCAAAAATATGGAGTAAACTATTAGATTCAATCCCTCAATGAAGAAGGAGAGAGCAGAAACAAAGTGCCTAACATCTTGTTAGTCAATGAGAAAGAGTTCATAAAAATACTAGAAGAGGGTGAAGGAGTAGGATTTGCACTCATAGTGAAGCCTAAGGAAGAAAAGGTAGACAAGAAAGTTGAGATACCACATGAGGTGCAGAAAATCCTTGATAACTTCAAACAAATAATCAATGATGGTACACCTGCAACTTTACCACCTCCCAGAGCCATTAGCCACCAAATTGACTTCATACCTGGAGCCTCTTTGCCCAATAAGGTAGCCTACAAAATGACCCTTGAGAAAAACAAAGAGGTAGCAAGACAAATACAAGAACTCTTAGACCAAGGGCTGATTAGGAAAAGCATTAGTCCTTGTGCAGTACCTACAGCGTTGGCACCTAAGAAGGGTGGTACATGGAGACTTTGTACAGATTCCAGGGCCATCAACAAGATTACCATTAGATACAGATTTCCCATACCCAGGATAGAGGATTTGATGGATTGTTTGGGGGGTGCACAATATTTTAGTGAGATAGACTTGAAGAGTGGTTACCATCAGATAAGAATCAAAGAGGGGGATGAGTGGAAGACAACTTTCAAAACAAATGAGGGTCTCTATGAGTGGCTAGTCATGCCTTTTGGACTCTCTAATGCTCCCAACACATTGATGAGGCTCATGAATGAAGTTTTACATGATTTCATTGGAAATTTTGTTGTAGTGTATTTAGATGATATTCTTATTTTTAGCAAGACTAAGGAAGAACACTTACAACATTTAGCTATTGTTTTGAAATAGTTATCTGATGAACAACTAACCATAAATCTAGAAAATTGTGATTTCATGCAGCAAGAATTAGTCTATCTTGGCTTTGTTGTATCAGGAGGCAATTTGAAAATGGATCACTCAAAGGTTGCAGCAATAACCAGTTGGCCAACTGCTAAGACAACCAGTGATGTCAGAAGCTTCCATGGTTTGGCTTAGTTTTATAGGAAATTCATCAGGGGATTCAGTGAGATTTTTGCTCCAATATTGGACACCATCAAAGGGGGTGTAAAGGTAAAGTTTCAATGGACAAATGTAGAAAATAAGGGGTTTTAATTACTGAAAACTAAAGTAGCTACTCAACCAATGCTCATTTTGCCTAGTTTTGACAAGCTTTTTACAATTGAATGTGATGCTAGTAACATTGCTATAGGAGCTGTTTTAAGTCAAGAAAATAGACCAGTTGCATTCTTTAGTGAAAAGTTAAATGATGCAAATAAAAAGTACTCATCCTATGATTTATAAATTTATGCATTAGTACAAGCACTTAGGAAATGGAGACACTATCTTCTTCCTAAAGAGTTTGTTGTATACACAGATAATCAGGCACTCAATTTTTTGAACTCATAGGATAAACTGAATCATAGGCATGTTAATTGGGTAGAACATCTACAAGCTTACACTTTTACCCTTAAGCATAAGAAGGGTCAATTGAATAAAGTAGCAGATGCTTTGAGTAGAAGATTGTTAATTGTTCATGAGATTCAAGTTCAGAGCATTGGTATTGATAGTTTCAGGGACATGTACCCTACTGATAATGATTTTGCAGAAGCTTACAAAGTTTGTAAAGATTTTGAGAATAACTTCCATGGTGCCTATGCTGATTTCACTTTGTAGGATGGTTTGTTATTCAGGGGTGGATAGTTGTGCATTCCACAAGGTTCTATGAGAGAGAACCTCATTCAAGAGAAACACAATGGGTGCTTAAGTGGACATTTTGGTCTCAATAAGACCTTAGAGCTGGTTCAACGGTTCTATTATTGGCCTAAGATGCAGAGAGACATCAGGAGGTATGTTGAGTAGTGCTTGGTATGCCAAAAAGCAAAAGGTAACTCCTCTAATGCTGGTTTATATTAGCCTCTTCCCATTCCACATAGGCCTTGGGATTGCATTAGCATGGATTTTATAGTAGGGTTACCTAGAACTCAATCAGGATTTGATAGCATCTTTGTAGTAGTCAATAGATTCAGTAAGATGGCTCACTTCATTCCTTACAATACAACACATGATGCAAGTCATATTGCTTATTTATTTTTCAAGGAAGTTGTTAGGATTCATGGTTTGCCTACTAGCATTGTATCTGATAGAGATGTTAAGTTTCTTGGTCATTTCGGGAAAACATTGTGGAAGAGATTGGGTACTAATCTCTCTTTTGGTTCAGCTTATCATCCACAAACTGATGGCCAAACAAAAGTGGTGAACAAGTCTCTTAGAAACATTCTTAGGTGTTTGACAAAGGAGTATGGACAGAGTTGGGATCAGCTCATTCCTCAAGTAGAATATGCCTACAATGACAGTGTTAACTGGTCTACAGGTAAAAGCCCATTTGAAGTTGTTTATGGTATGCATCCAAGGGGTATAATGGAGTTGAGGGATATCACTAACTTGCAGCATAAGAGTGGGACAACAGATGACATGGCTCACTCCATGAAGGAGGTTCATGAGCAAGTGAGAAAATCTCTCCAAGACACCTCTGAAAAAGTCAAGGCAAGAGTGGATGCTACAAAGAGAGATGTTCAGTTTTCCATAGGTGATTATGTGATGGTACATTTGAATAAGGCAAGGCTACAAAAGGGAGTTCCAAGCAAGCTTTAGATGAGGAGGATAGGCCCTTGCAAGATCTTGGCTAAGTATGGGTCTAATGCTTATAAAGTTGATTTGCCTACTAATGTTTCTTTGTCCCCCATTTTTAATGTTGTAGATTTGATTGCTTTCAAAGGGAAGCCACCTGAGGAGGTTCAAAGAGTTTCAGATTTTTCTCAATCCCTTTCTGATCTATCTCTCCCTTCTCTTTCTTTTCCCCATGCTAAACAGGTTATAGACTCCAGAGTTCTAAAAAAGACAAGGAATCACACCTACATGGAGCATCTCATCAAGTGGAACTATCAGCCCATCTCAGAGGCCACTTGGATACCTAAAGATGACTTTCTGAAATTTGGCATTTCTTCTTCTTTGCTACCCCAAGGAGTCACATGACTTCTTTGTTTTGGGGGGAGTATGGTGTAGGAGCACCTAGTTGAGTCAAAACTCCATTTTTGGGTATTTCATGCTTATATTTTTGTAAAGTCTTGTTGTGGGTTGTTTTTGTTGTTTTAGGTTGTTTTGAGTCATTTTTAGTGGTTTTAATCTCATTTTGGGCTTGAGAGATCAAATCTTGCATTTCAGGCCTTGAGTTGACAATTTTTGGCAAAAATGTGGAAAAGTGCCAAAAAGGTCTCCTAATGGTTTCAAGAGAATTGAAACATGTTTTTTTAGTGTTTTTAAGCATTTCTAAGTGATTTAGGAAAGTTGATAAGGCTAGGATGTCAAAAATGCCTTTGTGAGCAAGAAAAGTTGTCATTTTGCTCAAGAAAGTTGTCAAAAAGGTCATTTTCTTGAAAAATATAAATTAAAAAGTCTCTTGTCCATACATGGGCATGGAAAAAAACTTTAGAACTATATAAGGCCTCTCCTTTCCTTTTAGAAAGGTTTGTGATTGTATTTTCAAGAATAACTCAATAGAAAACAAGTGTTTTTGGCTTTTATGACTGTTTTTCTTCCTTTTTGAGGTGCAGTTTGTACTGTAGCTATAAAATCCATACTATACCTTCTTGGAAGTTGTAATATGGATGTAACCAAGCTTCCCATTTAATTATTTCATAATTTTCTCTTTTGCAAAGTGTTTTTACAAAAATAATTGGAAACTAGGTACCTACTGCCCTGCCAAGGGTTTGGGGTTGCAAAATGTGTCAACTTGGTTGATCCAGGTCTGGGATCCCTCCAATGGATTATTCCAAGTTGATCCATTTGTATATAATGTACATATCTTTATTTTTTTTCTAGAGAGATGTTGGGAATATGCAAATGAGTGATTACTAGGCAAGTGTTTGTCATTTGGCTAGTACCTTGAACAAAACTCATAGTTTGCACTCAAAAGTGATTTGAGTGAGCAAATGGATGTGAAAAGAGCCTGGAGGTTAGGCCAAGGGGATTGAGTATCTTCCTAGATGGCTTATTTAACTTGTTATTACTTCAAGCTATCTTTTTTGTAACCAAACAGTGAGTTCACTATTTTCATGAATTTGTAATTGGCAAAATGCCCATGGAATGCTTGTTGAGCATAGGCCTTGCATCTTGAAGGAAATGTAATAGGTGAATGGATACATGTTTGAAGACCTCCTTATTGGTTTTTTCCCATCTCCAAGTTCTTCATTTTTGTAGGTTCTAAAGATGACAAGTTGCTGACTGGTAAAAGGCAGTAAAAAGCACAATGGCAGGGTCAAATCATTGTTTTCCTTCTTCTGTGCCAATTGTTTGGCAAGATGGAAGGTGGTAGTGACTTGGATAGGGCACTCCAAGGTTTGGAAAACACTCTTGAATATTCTTAGGCCTTGGTTCATCCAGGAGAATGCAAATCAAACAAAGCAAGTACCAAACCCTCACTAAACCCTCTTTTTGGGCCTTAAAATGTGGACAGTCCTCAAACACACCCCATGGAACTCAAAACCAAAAAAATATTTGAGTATTAATTCCTAAAAAAAAATTAAAAACAATTTTCATGGTGTGAATGCCCATCGTTGGGATAGGTAAGGAAAAAGGAGCCAATTAGGCCTCCACGGGCTAGTAGCCCTGCTGCATAACACACAAATTTTGGCAGTTTTTGGAAAAAACAAGAACCCAGTGGGAAAATGCAACTTGGAGGCTTATAAACCATACTAAAAAATTCCAAGAAATCCACCAAGTGTAATTTGGGACTCCTAGGACAATGAGCAGCCATTTTGGGGTAGGTGAGCCTCATGAAAGAATTTGAGCAAGTTAAAGGTCTTAACCCTCAAACAAGTTTTGAGCACCCAAAGGAGAGTAGAACTTTGCTGCCCCAATAATTCTTTGTGTAAAACCCCTAGTTCACTTTGAAAACCTAAGGAAGGATGCCCAAGAGGCAAGAACAAGCATTTGGAGTTGGGAGGCACAAGCTTTTGAGTAGTTCTGGAGCATGGGAGTAAGCCATCGCCAGTAAGGGAGCTTGCTAGGCAAGAAAACCTTGAGTACTTGGCATCATGACAATCAGACAGATCGAGAAAACATACACAATAGAACCTATAAGTCTTTGGTAACAAATTGATCCTTATTGAGCAAGACAACCTTGTGAGCACTTTCCTACCAAGCTCTGTATCAATTTGCTTCATCCATAAAAATTGTGTATAGTTAGTAACAACAACAACATACTCAACTTCATCAGTAGATAAAGAAGTACATGACTGTTTCTTACTGATCCATAAAACCAACTTCTTTCCAAGAAAGAAAGCTCCATTGGAAGTGTTTTTTCGGTCATCAACATCTCCAGCCCAATCAACATCTGTATATGCACATAAAGTGAAGTTATCATCCTCAAGGTGCCACAAACCATATTTTGATGTACCTTGTAAATATCTAAAAATCCTTTTCACCGCCATCTCATGATTTTCTCTAGGATCACTCTGAAATCTTGAAACAATACAAACAACATTCATAATGTCAGGCCTAGTCTGAGTCAAATAAAGTAGACCCCCAATCATAGATTTGTATCTTGTAGGATTTACCGATGCAGAAACATCTTTTCTTGTCAATTTCTCACTTGTAACCATATGAGTACTTACCGGATTAGAATCTCTCATACTAAATTTCTTCAACAATTTCTTAGCATATTTAGAGTGATAGATAAAAATACCTTTGTCAGTCTCAGTAATCTCCAAACCTAAGAGAAATTTTATCTCACCAATCATAGACATCTCAAATTATTTTTCCATGTTCTTAGAAAATTCTATGCATAACTTATCTTCACCTCCAAAAATAATGTCATCAACAAATACTTCAATAATCACTATATCATCATTAGTGATCTTATAATATAAAAATAGTATCAACACTACCCTTAGTAAAACCAAGCTTCAAAAGATATTTATCCAGCCTTGCATACCAAGCTCTAGGTGCTTGTTTCAATCCATAGAAAGCTTTCCTTAACCTACAAACCATATTTGTATCATCTGATAGTGACAAACCATTAGGTTGCTCCATATAAACTTCCTCATCAAGATCCCCATTCAAGAATGCACATTTAACATCCATATGATAAAACGTGTAGTTTTTTATAAGCATCATAGGCAAGAAATAATCTTACAACTTCAACCCTACCTATAGGTGCAAAAGTCTCTCCATAATCAATTCATTCCTTCTGAGAATATCCTTTACAAACAAATATAGCCTTATTCCTTATAACTTGACCATCCTCATTCAATTCATTCCTAAAAACCCATTTAGTTGCAATAACATTTTTATTTGTAGGCAGGGGAACCAAGGTCCATGTGTTATTTTTCTCAATCTGATCTAATTCTTCTTCCATAGCTTTCAACCAATATTCATCTTTACATGCCTCAATTATTGATACCAGTTCAACTTGTGAAATTAAACATACCTCATTAGTTGCCAGTCTTCTTTTTGTCATCGCTCCATTGCTCTTATCCCCAATGATTTGATCTTTTAAATGATTCAATCTCACATACCTATAAGTCTTCTGACTTTCTATTCCTCTTCCCCATTCTTCAGTTACTATAGAATTCTCTGATACTGCTGGAGTAACTAGTCCAACTCTCTGTTCTAGTAAAGGTTCTACCGGTTCAGATATAATTATTCCACTGCTAGTTACTTCCCATAAACTCTAATTTGACTTATGTTCAGCTCATCCACTTTGACATTTGCACTCTCCACAATTTTCTGCAATTTCTTGTTATAACATCTATATGCTTTGCTTTCATTAGAATAACCAAGAAATATGCCTTCATCACATCTAGGATCAAATTTCCCAATGATATCATCTCTCTTGATATAACATTTACTACCAAAAATTCTGAAATACTTATCTGTAGGTCTATTGCGAAACCATAATTCATAAGGTGTCTTGCCGGTTTCTCCATTGATATGTACTTTATTGAATGTATAAACTGTTGTGCTCACTACTTCTCTCCAGTAGATATCAGGTACACTAGCTTCCATCATCATTTTACTAGCAGTATCCAAGATAATTATGTTCTTCCTTTCTACAATTCCATTCCGCTGAGGTGTCCAGGAAGCAGAAAATTGTCTTCTTATACCATGCTTCTCACAAAAATTTATTAAACTTACTCTATGTGAATTCTCCACCATGATCTGATCTCAAACATTTAATCTTCAATCCTATCTCAATTTCCACTTTAGCCTTAAAGATTTTAAACTTTACAAATGCTTCAGATTTTTCTTTTAGAAAAGTAACCCACATCATTCTAGAATAATCATCAATGATTAGCATGAAATATCTATCATCTTGAAAACTTTTAACTCTAGCCGGGCCAAATGACCATCAGGACATCTAGATGTAAAATGACCAATCTTATTACATGGAAAACATTTAGAAGGTACTTTTCCTTCATACTTACTTCCTACCGGTCCTTTAGGTGCTCTTCTAGAAAATAGTGCTTCAAGTTGCTCAAACTCATCATCTTCTCTCTTCATATCTTCCAGCTCCTTTGCATACAAATCTTTCCAGTCTTGCTTACTGGTTGTAGATGTAGATGTGTGAAAAGAAGATTTAGACTTGACAGCTCTAGAAGGTCCAAATTCTTCAAGCTCAAAAGCAGATAGTTTCCCAACCAAAGTATCTCTTTTGACAGATGTATTAGCCATTGTTCTCAACTCATTAGTAACAGTAGCCATCATTTTGTAAGCCTATGGTAGGGCTCTAAGGACTTTAGAAATAATTTCATCTTCGCTCAAAGTTCCACCGCAACATTGAATTCCCATAACAATCTCATTTACCCTTTCCATGAATGCAATAATCCTTTCATCTTCTTTAATCTTCAGGTTTTCATATCTGAGACGGTAACCATCAAGTTTAGGAATCTTCACTACAGGGTCACCTTCATTAAGAGTCTCCAATTTTTCCCATATAGCCTTTCTAGATGATTTGTCGGTTAATCCCATTATTTGCTAATCAGAAAGTGCACACAAGAGGGCTTCTCTTTCTCTACAGTCATTCTCAAGCTCCTTGTCTAGGTTTTCCAGAGGAGGATTGCCAGATCTTGGATTATAGGGTGTGACACCATTCTGTGTGATCTCCCAAATCTCCTTGCAAAGACATCTCAGATGAGTCTCCATTCGAATCTTCCATACTATGTAGTTCGTTCCATCAAGCCTCAGAATATCCCTCTGAAAGATAGCTCCAAAAGAACTCGATGAACTTGAACTCTTAGTCACCATAGGATCTTCCTCAAGTGGTTAAGCTTTCTGAAGAAAGGACCAAAGCTCTGATACCAATTGTTAGATAGTTCAAATAATCGAAAGACAAATGAGAGGGGGGGGGGGTGAATCAATTGTCAATGATTACCAGAACCATAAGCATTCTAAACTTTAATATTGAAACCCAAAACATTAATATGAGAATGCTTAAACCAAATAGTAGAATAGTAGTTAATCCAATTAAGCATAAACAATAATAAAAAAAATACCATCCACATAACACCAAGATTTGTACGTGGAAAACCCAGTAAAGGGAAAAACCATGGTGGGAAGCATACCCACAATCAGATAATACTTCTGTAGTAAGTATGTGAATTGCAATTGAGGGGCCTACACTTGCAGGAAGGCCAATAGCCTAGAGCGCACTTCTCATCACAAAAGGAGGCTCAATGACTACATAGAAATCTAGACTACAATCCGGAGAAGTGTTGAACTGCAAAAGATAACATCTCCTATGCTTGAGTACAATTCCGGTTAAGCTCAATACCAGAGGACTAAATCCTTTTTACATAAATCCAATTCGATCTCCAATGATCGACCAACTCCTCTGCCTGAATGATATTACATTATTCGCACATTATATTCCTTGACCATGACCTTTAACAATAACCATGATAATCTACAATGAGATCTTACATCTATATATATACAAACCCTTGACCATAAACAGTTAGGTTGGCCACTAGATAATAAGCCAATTGCATAATTACAAACCATGTCGGCCTTAGACTAAACAAATAATATCCAACACATAAGACATCCCAAAAATACATCAAGAGGTCCAATCCACACGTTACATTAAAGCCAATCCATAACCTAGATCAACTGGGACCTAGTCTAGGTTCACACGCTACAACAATGATCTCCATCTGCCAAGTATCGAACATGATTACCAACAATATCCTAAAAATCCACTAGAAGATGCACAAACACCACTTATGCATTTCATCAAAGAACTCCATCAAAAGATTTGTCGGTGAAACCCTTGCCGGAATGAGAAACTAAGCTTTCAAGCAAGCAAGACAACATCCGATCACCAGACCAAAACCAACTGACCAAATATGAGCATGAGCATTATGAACAAGCCAATTCTACAACCAAACTATACCGGAGTCTACTGGATCATGCTGGATCCAAGTTAACCAAAAACCACTCAAGCTACCGGGACTACAAGGGTGCCAGTAAAGCATCCAAATAGCTAGTATTGGCATCAATGACAAAACATCAATGCAACACATAATCAATTCCACCAAATGGCCAACAATCTCCCCCTTTGGCATTGATGGCAACACTAAATGTGAAAAACATTTAAGTACCAAGAAATGCCAAACAAGTCTCCCCCAATGGAAGACAACCAACAATCTCCCGCATACAGCTCTGAATATCAATATCTCTCCCCGCATAAATAATATCTCTACAAAGCTATGAATTTCTCCCCCTTTCTTTTTCTTTTTCACATCAATATACTCCCCTTTTGACATCAATGCCAGAAATATGACAAAAAAATCAAAGCAAAAACACAAAACTGACTACTCCCCTTGAGCACTAGCATCCCACATCATTGCCAGAATGAATAGTATCTTCGATAGTGTTTGTCGGACTGATGCCAAACAACATCAATGAAGTCTCCACTAGAGGGGCAGAAACTCCCAATCTGTCTCTCAGGTACTCAAATGATTCCTTGGGCAAAGGTTTAGTGAAAATATCTGCAATCTAATTATTCAATCTCACATACCTAGGAGTCTTCTGACTTTTTGTTCCTCTTCCCTATTCTTCAGTTACTATAGAATTCTCTGATACTTCCGGAGTAACTGGTTCAACTCTTTGTTCTGGTAAAGGTGCCACCGGATCAGATATAATCATTTCCACTACCGGTTCCTTCTCATAAAATCTCATTTGACTTATGTTCAGCTCATCCACAATGACATTTGAACTCTCTACAATTCTCTGCAATCTGTTGTTATAACATATATATGATTTGCTTTCATTAGAATAACCAATAAATATGCCTTCATCACATCTAAGATCAAATATCCCAATGATATCATCTCTCTTGATACAACATTTACTACCAAAAATTCTGAAATACTTAACTGTAGGTCTATTGCCCAAACATAATTCATAAGGTATCTTATCAGTTTCTCCTTTGATATGTAATATGTCAAATGTATAAACCATTGTGCTCACTACTTCTCTCCAGTAGATATGAGGTAGACTAGCTTCCATCATCATTGTTCTAGCAGCAGCCAAGATAGTTTTGTTCTTCCTTTCTAAAACTACATTCTGTTGAGGTGTCCGGGGAGTAGAAAATTGTCTTCTTATACCATGCTTCTCACAAAATTTATTAAACTCACTAGATGTGAATTCTCCACCATGATCTGATCTCAAGCATTTAATCTTCAATCCTATCTCAATTTCCACTTTAGACTTAAAGATTTTAAACTTTTCAAATGCTTCAAATTTTTCTTTTAGAAAAGTAGCCCACATCATTCTAGAATAATCATCAATGATTAGCATAAAATATCTATCAGCTTGAAAACTTCTAACTCTAGCATGGCCAAATGACCATAATGACATCTAGATGCAAAATGACCAATCTTATTACATGCAAAACATTTAAAAGGTGCTTTTCCTTCATACTTACTTCCTACCAGTCCTTTAGGTACTCTTCTAGAAAATAGTGCTTCAAGTTGTTCAAACTCATCATTGTCTCTCTTCATATCTTCCAGTTCCTTTGCATGCAAAGCTTTCTAGTCTTGCTTACCAGTTCTAGATGTAGATGCATGAAAAAAAGGTTCAGACTTGACAGCTCCAGAAGGTCCAAATTATTCAAGCTCAAAATCAGATAGTTTTCCAACCAAAGTGTATTTGTTGACAGATGTATTAACCATTGTTCTCAACTCATTAATAGAAGTAGCCTCAATTTTTTAAGCCGGTGGTAGGGCTCTTAGGACTTTAGAAAAAATTTCATCTTCTCTCAGAGTTCCACCACAACATTGAATTCCCATAACAATATCATTTACCCTTTCCATGAATGCAATAATCCTTTCATCTTCTTCCATCTTTAGGTTTTCATATCTCACTCGGTAACCATCAAGTTTAGCAATCTTCACTGTAGGTTCACCTTCATTAAGAGTCTCCAGTTTTTTCCCATATAGCCTTTCTAGATGATTTATCAGCTAATCCAATTATTTGTTGATCAGAAAGTGCACACAAGAGGGTTTCTCTTGCTCTACAATCATTCTCAAGCTCCTTGTCCAGGTTTGTCATAGGAGGATTGCCAGATCTCAGATTATAGGGTGTGACACTATTTTGTGTGATCTCCCAAATCTCCTTGCCAAGACATCTCAGATGAGTCTCCATCCAAATCTTCCATACTATGTAGTTTGTTCCATCAAGCCTCAGAATATCGCTCTGAAAGATAGCTCTAGAAGAACTGGAGGAACTTGAACTCTTAGTCGCCATAGGATCTTCCTCAAACGGTAAACCTTTTTCCAGAGAGGACCAAAGCTCTGATACCAATTGTCAGATAGTTCAAATAATCAAAAGACAACTAAGAGGGGGGCGGGGGGTGAATCAGTTGTCACAGATTACCATAACCATTAGCAATTTAAACTTTAATACTGAAACCCAAAACATTAATACCATAATTGTTTATCCAAATACCGAAATAGTAGTTAATAAAATTAAGCATAAACAATAATCAAAAAATAAATACCATCCACATAACACCAAGATTTGTACGTGGAAAACCCGGTAAAGGGAAAAACCACGGTGGGAAGCCTACCCACTATCAGATAATACTTTTGCAGTAAGTATGTGAATTACAATTGAGGGGCCTGCAATTGCAGGAAGGCCAACAACCTAGAGCACACTGCTCATCACAAAAGGAGCAACACTGACTACATAGAAATCGAGACTACAATCTGGAGAAGTATTGAACTGCAAAATATAGCATCTCCTATGCCTGAGTATAGTTTTGATTAAGCTCAATATCGGAGGACTAAATCCTCTTACATAAACCCAATTCGATCTCCAATGATCGACCAACTCCTTTGCATGAATGATATTACATTATTCACACATTATGTTCCTTGACCATGTCCTCTAACAATAACCATGATAATTTACAATGAGATCTTACATCTATATATATACAAACCCTCGACCTTAAACAATTAGGTCGGTCACCAGATAATAAACTAATTACATAATTACAAACCATCTCGGCTTTAGACTAAAGAAATAATATCCAACACATAAGACATCCTGGAAATACATCAAGAGGTCCAATCCACACGTTACATTAAAGTCGGTCCATAACCTAGATAAACCGAGACCCAGTATAGGTTCACACGCTACAACAATGATTTCCATCTGCCATGTCTTGAACATGATCACTGACAACATCCTGAAACTCCACCAAAAGTTGCACCAACACCATTTATGCAATTCATCAAAGATCTCCATCAAATGCTCTGTTGGTGAAACCCTCGCCGGAATGAGAAACTAAGCTTCCAAGCAAGTAGGACAACATTCGATCACTAGACCAAAACCAACTGACCAAATATGAGCATGAGCATCATGAACAAGACAATTCCATTAGCAAACTATACCGGAGCCTACCGAATCACACCGGATCCAAGTTAACCAGAAACCACTCAACCTACTGGGACTAGAAGGGTGTTGGTAAAGCATCCAAACAACTAGTGTTGGCATCAATGACAAAATATCAATGCAACACATAATCAATTGCACCAAATGGCCAACAATCCCTCCCTTTGGCATTGATGGTAACATTAGATGTGAAAAACATCTAAGTACCAAGAAATGCCAAACAAGTCTCCCCTAATGAAAGACAACCAACAATATCCCGCATACAACTCTGAATATCAATATCTCTCCCCATGTAAATAATATCTCTGTAAAGCTATGAGTTTCTCCCCCTTTCTTTTTCTTTTTCACATCACTATACTCCCCCTTTGACATCAATGCCAAAAATCTGACAAAAATATCAAAGTAAAAACACAAAGCTGACTACTCCCCCTGAGCAATAGCATCCCACATCAGTTCCAGGATGAATAGTATCTCTGATATTGTATGTTGGACTGATACCAAACCAAATCAATCAAGTCTGTACCAGAGGGGTAGAAACTCCCAATCTGTCTCTCAAGTACTCAAATGATTCCTTGGGCAAAGTTTTAGTGAAATATTTGCAATCTATTGATTCAATCTCACATACCTAGGAGTCTTCTGACTTTCTGTTCCTCTTCCTTGTTCCTATTTTATTGTAGAATTCTCTGATATTTCCAAAGTAAATGGCTCAAATCTCTATTCCGTTAAAGGTGCTATCGGTTCAGATATAATCATTTCCACTACCGGGTCCTTCTCATAAAATCCCATTTGACTTATGTTCAACTCATCCACTTTGACATTTGCACTCTCCACAATTCTCTGCAATCTCTTGTTATAACATCTATATGCTTTTCTTTCATTAGAATAACCAAGAAATATGCCTTCATCACATCTAGGATCAAATTTCCCAATGATATCATCTCTCCTGATATAACATTTACTACCAAAAATTCTGAACTACTTAACTGCAGGTGTATTGCCAAACTATATTTCATCAGGTGTCTTACCGGTTTATCCTTTGATATGTACTCTGTCGAATGTATAAGCCACTATGCTCACTACTTCTCTCCAGTAGATATGAGGTAGAATAGCTTCCATCATCATTGTTCTAGCAGCATCCAAGATAGTTTTGTTCTTCCTTTCTCAAACTCCATTCTGCTGATGTGATCGAGGAGTAGAAAATTGTCTTCTTATACCATGCTTCTCAGAAAAGTTATTAAACTCACCGGATGTGAATTTTCCATCATGATCTAATCTCAAACATTAAATATTCAATCCTATCTCAATTTCCACTTTAGACTTAAAGATTTTAAACTTTTCAAATGCTTCAGATTTTTCTTTTAGAAAAGTAACCCACATCATTCTAGAATAACCATCAATGATTAGCATGAAATATCTATCAGCTTGAAATTGTTTAAATCTAGCAGGGCCAAATGACCATCATGACATTTAGATGCAAAATGACCAATCTTATTACATGCAAAATATTTAGAAGGTGCTTTTCTTTCATACTTACTTCCTACCGGTCCTTTAGGTACTCTTCTAGCAAATAGTGCTTCAAGTTGCTGAAACTCATCATCGTCCCTCTTCATATCTTCCAGTTTGTTTGGATACAAAGCTTTCTAGTCTTTCTTACCGGTTGTAGATGTATGCATGAAAAGAAGGTTCAGACTTCATAGTTCCAGAAGGTCCAAATTCTTCAAGCTCAAAAGCAGATAGTTTCCCAACCAAAGTATCTCTTTTGATAGATGTATTAGCCATTGTTCTCAACTCATTAATAGTAGTAGCCTTCATTTTGTAAGCCAGTGGCAGGGCTCTTAGGACTTTAGAAATAATTTCATCTTCACTCAGAGTTCCACCACAACATTGAATTCCAATAACAATATCATTTACCCTTTCCGTGAATGCAGTAATCCTTTCATCTTCTTCCATCTTCAGGTTTACATATCTCACCCTGTAACCATCAAGTTTAGAAATCTTCACTAAGGCTCACCTTCATTAAGAGTCTCCAATTTGTCCCATATAGCCTTTCTAGATGATTTGCTAATTAATCCCATTATTTGCTGATTGGAAAGTGCACATAAGAGGGCTTCTCTTGATGTACAATCATTCGTGAGCTGCTTGTCTAGGTTTGCCAAAGGAGGATTTCCAGATCTTGGATTATAGGGTGTGACACCATTTTGTGTGATCTCCCAAATCTTTTTGCCAAGACATCTCAGATGAGTCTCCATTCGAATGTTCCATACTATGTAGTTCATTCCTTCAAGCCTTGGAATATCCCTATGAAAGATAGCTCTAGAAGAATTGGATGAACTTGAACTCTTAATCGCCATAGGATATTCCTCAAGAGGTTAAGCTTTGTGTAGAGAGGACCAAAGCTCTGATACCAATTGTTAGACAATTCAAATATTTGAAAGACAACTGAGAGGGGGAGTGAATCAGTTGTCACAGATTACCAGAACCATTAGCAATTTAAAATTTAATACTAGAACCCAAAACATTAATACTGGAATTCTTAATCCAAATACCGGAATAGCAGTTAATCCAATTAAGCATAAACAGTATTCACAAAATAAATACCGTCCACTTAACACCAAGATTTGTACATGGAAAACCTGGTAAAGGGAAAAACCAAGGTGGGAAGGCTACCCACAGTCAGATAATACTTCTGCAATAAGTATGTGAATTACAATTGTGGGGCCTGGACTTATAGGAAGGCCAATAGCCTAGAGCCCACTGCTCATCACAAAAGGAGCCTCACTGACTACATAGAAATCCAGACTACAATCTAGATAATTGTTGAACTGCAAAAGATAGCATCTCCTCTACCTGAGTACAGTTTGGGTTAAGCTCAATACCAGAGGACTAAATCCTCTTACATAAACCCAATTTGATCTCCAATGAGCGACCAACTCCTCTTCCCAAATGATATCACACATTATATTCCCGGACCATGACCTCTAACAATAACCATGATAATCTACAATGAGATCTTACATCTTTATATATAAAAACCCTCGACCATAAACAATTAGGTCAGCAACTAGATAATAAACCAATTACATAATTACAAACCATGTTGGCCTTAGACTAAACAAATAATATCCAACGCATAAGACATCCCAAAAATACATCGAGAGGTCCAATCCACACATTACATTAAAGTCGGTCCATAACCTAGATCAACTGGGACCCAATATAGCTTCACACGCTACAACAATGATCTCCATCCACCAAGTCTCAAACATGATCACTAATAGCATCCTGCAACTCCACTAGAAGCAACACAAACACCACTTATGCAATTCATCAAAGATCTCCATCAAAAGCTCTGCTGGTGAAACCCTAGTTGGAACTAGAATCTAAGCTTCCAAGCAAGCAAGACAACACCCGATCACTAGACCAAAACCAACTGACCAAATATGAGCAAGAGAATCATGAGCAAGCCAATTCCATCACCAAACTATAATGGAGCCTACCGGATAGTGCCAGATCCAAGTTAACCAGAAATCACTCAACCTACCGGGACTAGAAGGGTGTTGGTAAAGCATCCAAACAACTAGTGTTGGCATCAATGACAAAACATCAATGCAACACATAATCAATTCCACCAAATTCCAAACAAGTCTCCCCTAATGGAAGACAACCAACAATCTCCAGCATATAGCTCTGAATATCAATATCTCTCCTCCTATAAATAATATCTCTGTAAAGCTTTGAATTTCTCCCCCTTTCTTTTTCTTTTTTACATCAATATCACTCCCCCTTTGACATCAATGCCAGAAATCTGATAAAAATATCAAAGCAAAAACACAAAGCTGACTATTCCCCCTAAGCATTAGCATCCCACATCAGTGCTAGAGTTAATAGTATCTCTGATAGTGTATGTCAGATTGATGCCAAACCGCATCAGTCAAGTCTCTACAAAGGGGTAGAACCTCCCAATCTGTCTCTCAGGTACTCAAATGATTCCTTGGGCAAAGGTTTAGTGAAAATATCTGTAATCTACTCTTTAGTGTTCACATAAACTAGTTTAACTTCATTTTCTTCCAACTTTTCCTTCAAAAAGTTATACTTTATAGATATGTGCTTTGTTTTAGAATGAAATACTAGATTCTTTAATATATCAATAGCAGCAAAATAACTACTGATGAATCACAATCCACCTTTATATCCTCCAACATTTGCTTCATCCATAAAACTTTTGTATAGTTAGTAGCAACAACAACATACTCAGATTTAGCAGTAGATAAAGAAGTACATGACTATTTCTTTCTGATTCATGAAACCAACTTATTTCCAAGAAATAAAGCTCCACCGGAAGTTCTTTTCCAATCATCAACATCTCCAACCCAATCAGTATCTATATAAGCACATAAAGTGAAGTTATCATCCTAAGGGTACCACAAACCATATTCTCATGTACCTTGTAAGTATATGAAAATCCTTTTCACCTCCATCTCATGATTTTCTCTTGGATCACTCTGTAATCTTGAAACAATACAAATGACATTCATAATGCCAGGCCTATTCTAAGACAAATAAAGAAGACCTCCAATCATAGATTTGTATCTTGTAGGATTTACCAGTGTAGAAACATCTTTTCTTGTCAATTTCACACTTGTAACCATATGAGTACTTATTGATTTAGAATCTCCCATACCAAATTTCTTCAACAATTCCTTAGCATATTTAGTTTAACAGATAAAAATACCTTTGTCAGTCTGACTAATTTGCAAACATAAGAAAAATTTCATCTCACCAATCATAGACATCTCAAATTCTTTTTCCATGTTCTTAGAAAATTCTATGCATAACTTATCTTCACCTCCAAAAATAATGTCATCAACGAATAGTTCAATAATCAGTATATCATCATCAGTGATCTTATAATAAAAAATACTATCAACACTACCCTTAGTAAAACCAAGCTTCAAAAGATATTTATCCAACCTTGCATACCAAGCTCTAGCTGCTTGTTTCAATCCATATAAAGATTTCCTTAACTTGCAAACCATATTTGTATCATCTAATGGTGAAAAATCATCAGGTTGCTCAATATAAACTTCCTCATCAAGATCCACACTCAAGAATGCACATTTAGCATCCATTTGATAAACCTTGTAGTTTTTATAAGCAACATACGCAAGAAATAATCTTACAGCTTCAATCCTAGCTACAGGTGCAAAAGTCTCTCCATAATCAATTCCTTCCTTCTGAGAATATCGTTTACAAACCAATCTAGCCTTATTCCTTATAACTCGACCATCCTCATTCAATTTATTCCTAAAAAACCAATTAGTTCCAATAACATTTTTATTTTTAGGCTGGGGAACCAAGGTCCATGTGTTATTTTTCTCAATCTGATCTAATTCTTCTTCCATATATTTCAACCAATATTCATCTTTACATGCCTCAATTACTAATACCGGTTCAACTTGTGAAATTAAACATACCTCATTAGTTGTTAGCCTTCTTCTTGTCATCACTCCATTGCTCTTATCCCCAATGATCCGATCTTCTGAATGATTCAATCTCACATATCTAGGAGTCTTCTAACTTTCTGTTCCTCTTCCATGTTCTTCAGTTACTATAGAATTCTCTGATCCTACCGAAGTAACTGGTTTAACTCTCTATTCTGGTAAAGGTGCTACCAGATATAATTATTTCCACTACCAGTTCCTTCTCATAAAATTTGATTTGACTTATGTTCAGCTCATCCACTTTGACATTTACACTCTCCACAATTCTCTGCAATCTCTTGTTATAACATCTATATGCTTTGCTTTCATTAGAATAACCAAGAAATATGCCTTCATCACATCTAGGATCAAATTTCCCAATGATATCTGTAGACACCTAAAAATGGTCAACGCTTGCGGAGTCGTATTTTAACATTTGCGCATTACCTCATTTTAGGTTTTTGCATCGCATTAACATTTCTCCTATGTCACGCACTTGGTTTTTATCGTTTGTGAGCATCGAGTCGTTCTTCTACATTCTTCAATCATCTCGTTCTAGAATTTGGTCTTGTCGACAACACTCTTCAATCATGATTCTGGTCAATCTTATCCTGTCGCATCAATGTGCGTACCCATTTGTCATCATTTTGGACATCGTCAATCCTAATTAGGGTTTTGTCCTCTTTTCAATCTTATCATCTAGCGATCGGTTTATCAATCTTGTCGTTTTATGATCGATTTGTCATCGATCGTTGTCATGTTCGATCTTGTCATTTTGCGATCGATTTGTCATCGATCGTGGTCATTTTCAATCTTGTCATCTTGCAATCTATTTTGTCATCGATCCTTGTCCTCTTGTCAATTTTGTCATTTTGCGATCGATTTGTCATCGATCGTTGTTTGTCTCAATTAGGTCAATTTGGATCAATTAGTCATTGTTCCTCAGCGCATTTATCAATCAAATCATTTATCAATTCAAAATCATGATCGACATCAAATCAATCTTACATCAAGACCTAATTGTCATCCTTGCATTTCTAATTCATTTTCCAAGGTTTTATGATTTATTCATTTAATCTTGTTTGGCATTTTCCCTCTAGGTTAAATAATTTATTTATTTATCCTAAGTCTTCTTGTCACAATTAAATGTTTATTTAATTGGCTAATTAATTTCCTCCTATTTTTGTAAATTAATTAATGAATGAGAAATTATTAATTAATTAACCTATTTTTCATCAATTTCCTAATTTCCAACTTAATTTTCTAATTTCTCCTAAATGTCTATTTCTATTTCAAAATCTTGTCATAAATTCTTGCATAGCAATTTATCATGATTTGTCATAATTGACAATCAATCAATTCTTGCATAGCAATTTGTCATAAATTGTCATAAATCTTTGCATAGCAATTTGTCATACACATGTCATAATTTTTCTATTCTTGATTTGAATTTCCATTCGAATCATTTTCATGCTAATCTTGTCTTTTCTCCAATTTCTCTATAAATTGGATGAATTTCTTCAATCAAATCCCCTAATCAGATTATCGAATTTCTAATCAATCACATTTCGAGTACTCTTGATCAATAATCTTGTCTACTTGCTTTTATATCATAATCATGCACTTGAAGGTGAGATCCACAAAAAAAGGCTATTTGGAGAAGAAAGAAGGACAATGGAGCCGCATGAAGTAATCATTCATATCCACATATGGTTTGCATAGTATTTACTTTTGAATGTTTTTATTTCATGTCTCTATTGAATGTGTTTAGGATTAGATCATTGCAATTGTGATTTTGTGATTGAGCTATGACTAATATTTTGAATATGCTTGTGATGATTTCCAGATTCCTATGCTACAATATCATCTCTCCTGATATAACATTTACTACCAAAAATTCTAAAATACTTAAGTGTAGGTGTATTGCCAAACCATAATTCATAAGGTATCTTACCAGTTTCTCCTTTGATATGTACTCTGTCGAATGTATAAACTGTTGTGCTCACTGCTTCTCTCCAGCAGATATGAGGTAGACTAGCTTCCATCATCATTGTTCCAGGAGCATCCAAGATAGCTTTGTTCTTCCTTTCTACAACTCCATTCAGCCGAGGTGTTCGGGGAGAACAAAATTGTCTTCTTATACCATGCCTCTCACAAAAGTTATTAAACTCTCTGTATGTGAATTCTCCACCATTATCTGATCTCAAACATTTAATCTTGAATCCTATCTCAGTTTCTACTTTGGCCTTAAAGATTTTAAACTTTTCAAATGCTTCATATTTTTCTTTTAGAAAAGTAACCCACATCATTCTAGAATAATCATCAATGATTAGCATGAAATATCTATCACATTGAAAACTTTTAACTCTAGCAGGGCCAAACGACCATCAGGACATCTAGATGCAAAATGACCAATCTTATTACATGCAAAACATTTAAAAGGTTCTTTTCCTTCATACTTACTTCCTACTATTCCTTTAGGTACTCTTCTAGCGAATAGTGCTTCAAGTTTCTCAAACTCATCAGCTTCTCTCTTCATATCTTCCATTTCCTTTGCATACAAAGCTTTCTAGTCTTGCTTACTGGTTGTAGATGTAGATGCATGGAAAGTAGGTTTAGACATCATAGCTCCAGAAGGTCCAAATTCTTCAAGCTCAAAAGCATGTAGTTTTCCAACCAAAGTATCTATGTTGACAGATGTATTACCCATTGTTCTCAACTCATTAATAGCAGTAGCCTTTATTTTGTAAGTTGGTGGTAGGACTCTTAGGACTTTAGAATCAATTTGATCTTCGCTCAGAGTTCCACCACAACATTGAATTCCCATAACAATCTCATTTATCCTTTCCATGAATGTAGTAATCCTTTCATCTTTTTCCATCTTTAGGTTTTCATATCTCACCCGATAACCATCAAGTTTAGCAATCTTCACTATAGGGTCACCTTCATTAAGAGTCTCCAATTTGTCCCATATAGCCTTTCTAGATGATTTGTTGGTTAATTTGATTATTCACTGATCACAGAGTGCACACAAGAGGGTTTCTCTTGCTCTACGATCATTCTCAAGCTCCTTGTCTAGGTTTGCCGGAGGAGGATTTCCAGATCTCAGATTATAGGGTGTGACACCATTCTGTGTGATCTCCCAAATCTCTTTGTCAAGACATCTCAGATGAGTCTCCATCTGAATCTTCCATACTATGTAGTTCATTCCATCAAGCTTCGGAATATTCCTCCGAAAGATAGCTCCAAAAGAACTGGATGAACTTGAACTCTTAGTCACCATAAGATCTTCCTCAAGTGGTTAAGCTTTCTGCAGAGAGGACCAAATCTCTGATACCAATTGTTAGACAGTTCAAATAATCAAAAGATAACTGAGAGAGGGGGGGGGGCTAATCAGTTGTCACAGATTATCAAATCCATTAGTAATTTAAAATTTAATATTAGAACCCAAAACATTAATACCAGAATGCTTAAACAAAATACTAGAATAGCAGTTAATCCAATTCAGCATAAACAGTAATCACAAAATAAATACCATCCACATAACACCAATATTTGTACGTGAAAAACCTGGTAAAGGGAAAAACCATGGTGGGAAGCCTACCCACAGTCAGATAATACTTCTGTAGTAAGTATGTGAATTACAATTGAGGGGCCTACACTTGCAGGAAGGCCAACAGCCTAGAGTGCATTGCTCATCACAAAAGGAGCCTCACTGACTACATAGAAATCTAGACTACAATCCAGAGAAGTGTTGAACTACAAAAGATAGAATCTAATATGCCTGAGTATAGTTCTGATTAAGCTCAATAACAGAGGACTAAATCCTCTTACGTAAACCCAATTCAATCTCCAAAAATTGACCAACTCCTCTGCATGAATGATATTACATTATTTGCACATTATATTCCTTGACCATGACCTCTAACAATAACCATGGTAATCTACAATGAGATCTTACATCTATATATATACAAACCCTCGACCATAAATAGTTAGGTCAACCACCAGATAATAAACTAGTTACATAATTATAAACCATGTCAGCCTTAGACTAAACAAATAATATCCAACACATAAGACATCCTGGAAATACATCGAGAGGTCCAATCCACACGTTACATTAAAGCCGGTCCATAACCTAGATCAACCGGGACCCAGTATAGGTTCACACACTACAACAATTATCTCCATCCGCCAAGTCTCGAACATGATCACCAACAACATCCTAAAAATCTACTAGAAGCTACACCAACACCACTTATACAATTCATCAAAGATGTCCATCAAAAGCTTTGCCAGTGAAACCCTCGCCGGATCCAGAAACTAAGCTTCCAAGAAAGCAAGACAACATCCAATCACCAGACGAGAACCAAATGACCAAATATGAGAATCAACATCATGAACAAGCCAATTCCATCACCAAACTATACTGGACCCTACCAGATCATGCCAGATCCAAGTTAACTAAAAACCACTCAACCTACCGGGATGAGAAGGGTGCCGGTAAAGCGTCCAAATAGCTAGTGTTGGCATCAATGACAAAACATCAATGCAACACATAATCAATTCCACCAAATGGCCAACATGCTCTACATTATGCAATGATCCAAACCCATGAGCTCAACAATCCAATTACAAGCCCAACAACCCAATGAGTGTTTGAATTTATAAGGGTGAATAATTGAAATTTGTTTGCATGATGTACTAGCAAGGGCATGTTCAATAGCCCTAAATTTTGATACCTTGGTCACAACACCATAATTTAGCCATCACATTGTCCCATGAATAAAATTTTTTATGATATTTTTTATTATTCATATATTTTGTTAATAAAATATATGATCAATGGTTTTATTTATATGCTTTTATTTAGCTTCATCATCAAGATTTTTTGTGAACCTTCACTTCCCATATCATTAATATATTGAAATGATATTATATGAATTTAATTGTTTGAAATGATTAACATATCCTACAGACATGAAGAAAAAAGGTAAGAAACTAATATTCAATTTTAAAGAAATAAAATTTGTAACTTGCCTCCCAACTACCTCAAAATGAGCTTGAAGAAAAGAAATTCCCAATATTAGGAAACCTATTAAGAGATCCCTCAACATCTCTGGATTTTTTGTTGATTTGTGATATGAATTCTCTTCAATCTAATAGAATAGATTTGCATTATGATGTGTTCATTTCAAATAGCTTAGGAGAGGGTTGATTTAAAATTTATTTGGAATATAGATCAATGATTGATTTTGAACAATGAGATTAATGATTCAAGATTCATGATAGGTTTGGATGAATGAGATAGCTCCAAGTGGTACCTTATCCTTGGTGCTCTTGAGGAAGAGGGGGATCGAGGATATTTAAGGGTTGAGATTGAATTGATTTGGATGGATAGTAAAGATAGAGAGTCTTCTAATACATGTGATAAATATAATGGGGATATATGACAAGACATCTGATTCCTCTCATATATGTAAGAGATCATAAGGGAAAGAGAGATCTAACAAGTGTCCTCTCACATATGTGTGAGGAACACATAGGGAAGAAATATTTGACAATTGTTCACTCAGACATGTGAGGAACATATGGGAAAGAGGGATGGGATATGCATGACTTCTCTCACATGTTATAGATAACTTGGGGAAGACTAACATGATTGGTGAGTCCTATCAAATGTGTAATAGATCAAATGGAGAAGACTAAATTGACAAATAATAGTTCTCACATATGTGTGAGAGGTGACATGTCCAAAAAATATTTTTAGGATCTTTTAAAATACCATGGATAGATAGGATATCATTATTTTTTATTGATAGGTGCGAATGACTAATTAAACTAATCATGTTGAAGAATATAAAATGGATTAATTAGTTAACTACACAATTTTAATCAACTAATTGGATTAAGATAGAAAAGGAAGAAATTAATTAAATAATTTATATTATTTAGTTCTTGGAGTATAAAAATATGAATGTTTAACTTAACTAAATAAATAATTTAATTTATTTAATTAATGATTAAAGGATGGTTTCTACTATATGATAAAATTGAGTGTAATCCGATGTGAACTTTTTTAGGAACCTATATTTTTCATCTCTTTGAGATGACATTATGAATACATGAAGCAATGTTATTATAAGGAAGAATAAAACATAGTATCTTTAAAAAATATGGGACTACTGGTAGGATGTCATAATCATTAGAATGATAGAAGTGAAGAGGTTGGTTGGTATGCCCTCTTATGAGAATAAATGGGTACAACAACAAGGGTATGATTTTAAAATAAATAGAGGGATTATATGATAAAATATGAAACACAATGAAAGGATGGATTGTTGCAAATTTGAGTGTATGTTGCAATTGATTTCAAACATGTTGGTTTGATGTAAAGCTTGTTAATATGGATGTGTAAATTAGTAATATTTCTTGGTCCAAATATGGTCTAGTATAATGCAGTAATAGTGGATTAAATATATGATCATGTGAATTTGTGGAGTCTATTTGTGAATTCTTTTGAAGGCTTATAAAGATGTATCATGAAGTTTTTAGAGCTTTGGTGTTTATTCTAGGATCGATACTTGGTAATGTTTGACTATTCTAGTGTCAATGTACAAGAATGTGTTGCATTCCTATACCTTCTCGTATTTGATGATGCAACTTGATTACCTATTATTTTGGATATTTTTTGATTATATCTTAAGCATCCACAAGTGTCTTTGGTGGTTTGCATCTTATTTGGAGTTAATGGTGTTGGCATTATTATCATTGATGTCAACAAAGAGTAGCAAGGATGTCAAGAGGTTGCAGAGAAGAAGGTAGCAGGTGTGCATATGTTGGTATTCTACACTCTTATGAGAATAGTTGATGTTGTCATTGATGGCAACCAACTGGCAACCCACCGACAATTGGTTTCTACAAGCCTGACATCACATACATTATACACCGGCAGACACCAACACTCTAACTGACATGGGATGAACTTTTATTTATTGTAATATAATTATCTTTTGTAAGCCGACATGGTATATTGTAAAAGAGTCATATATGTATGAGATCTTATAGGTCATTTTGACATAGAAGATGGAGTAGAGAATATGGTAGATGATTGTAATAGGATATTATATGGATATGCGAATATTGTATAAGGTGATTTAGTGACAGTGAAGGTTTTTGGTTAAGGTATCTATCTGAGCTTAATCTGGTACTGAACCTGGCATTGGAGATGTTGTTTTGAGGAGTACATTGTATTGGATTTATTAATCCATTTTTGTAGTCAGTGAGACTTTTCATGAGCAGTGAGCTTTAGGCAGTTGGCCTCCCTGCATGTATAGGCTCCTATTGTAAGTAGTATTTATTCATTGGCCAGTGAGTAAATATTATGGGTCACAAATCCCACTGAGGTTTTTCCCACACCGGGTTTCCTCATTAAACATCTTGTGTTATGGTGTGTTTCTATGTTGTCTCTGCTATTTCAGTTTATTGCATTAATTCTGGTTTACTAGTACACTGTTTTACATTGCAAAGTGTAGTCACACAAATATGTCCAGCTTAATTAAATAAATATTCACTATTTATTTGATTAAAAATCCACTAGCTATCAATTAATTAAATTAATATTTAATTAATTCATCTCCAAACATTCTCCTATTAATTAAATAAATTATTCAATTTATTTTAATTAATTCATTAAACCAAATTTCAATCAATTAAATAAATAAAATCTATTTATTTAATTAAATCCCCCTTTTCCTCTTTTAAATAAAACATTTATTTAAATCATTATCCCCCCCCACTTGCATTTTCCTACAAATGCAACTTGCACACATTTATTGAAATAAATGAATTTTTATTTTTAAAATCCTATTTTCCCTCACCCACCAAATCCAATTGCATTCCTAAATCCCCTTCTAGATTCTTCTAACCCCTTCCTAATTAGCCTAATCCATCCCCTAATTATTGTCACATTCCTAAGCAAAATGGAGTCACTTCTCAAAGACTTCAAAAGTCTTTGAAAAGCATTTAATGCTTTGTGTGTTCAACAAATTACCCCCCAAAGTCTTCCAAGACCACTAATGGCTCTTACATGACCATTTATGGCTCTTACATAACCATTTATGGTTATTTCAAACTTGTCTCCCCAAACATTTATTGTTTTGACCATATTTATCCTTTTTACATTTGCACAAGAATTTATCCATTGGATAAAAGCTTTATTCTTTGAATAAAGAGTTTATTCATTCAACTAACCTTGACTTTAACTCCGAAGGTCATATCAAGCATTTAATGCTTATTCCCTCCCCTCTCAACCTATCTCACATTGACACTTGTCATCCTGGGATTGGGTTGAAAGCCCTCACATGGATTTGAAATCATTCAATCCTGACCCTTGTTGAGATTGCTCAATCTCAACCATCCATTGCTCCATTTTCCCTATAAATAGAGCCCATTTCTTCATAATCCAGATCCTGAAAACTTGTATGCATTTAACCTATAGGCATTTTAGAGAGCATTTAGCATAGCAAACTAAAATCTTGTCATTTTGGGTTAAAATCAATCATTTCAATAGCATCTAGTATTTTAGCTTTTCATTTTACATTTAGAGCAAAATACTCAAATCTCAATCCTCCATAAGCATCCATAGTGCAAAAAGCTGCTGAGAGCTACACTATTTTCGAACTTGAAGAGGAGAGGAACAAGGGAGAAGGAGCTAAGAGCATGTTAGGAGGTATTTGGAGATGCCTCATCATATTTGCTTCTTTAGTTAAATATGCTTTCATGTTTTTAGTATCTCTTTTGATATGCCTGTTTAGATTAGTTTTTGATTGACTAACATTAATGATTTTCTGGTGTCTTGTGTTGTTTGTCATTTGCTAACCTTGTACATTTAGCAGGGCATCACAAATTTATCAATAAGTTTAAATATTTTGTTTACCGGTTAGATACTTATTCACCCCCCCCTCTTAGTATCTTTGGGACTGTCATTGAATCTAACAATTGGTATCAGAGCCTAGTCCTCTATTTGTAAAAGCCTAACAACTTGAGGAAGATTCTGACACCGGTACAGTTGGAAGGAGCTCTTAAAGATTTTGATGCAGAAAAATTGAAGAATATCAAACTTGAAAATGATCTGATGATTGCACAAGAATTCATAAAAGGACTTCAGGAGAACTTTTCTATAGAAAAAAATAAAAGAAAAGAACTTCATGAGAAAATGTAGAATGATTGTGATGAAAAGGAAACTCTTAGAGACATTGCAAATAAGTTGAGTCAAGAGAACAATAATATGAAGAATGAAATGCAAGATATGATAATGAGGTTATGTAAGGATATTGAAGACAGAAAGAAGAATGAAGAAGACTTGGCTAGGAGACTCAATGATGCTGGAAATGTAAATCTGAGACTTGGTCATGAAAATGATATGCTAAAGACAGATATGATTCACATACAACATGATAAAGATGAGCTTGCAAGATGAGTTGGAGTTATACAAAATGAGTTGGCTACTACAAATGAACACAAAGACAAATTCAAGAAAAGTTCAGAACAACTTGATGACATGCTAAAAAGACAGAAACCTGATGGAGATATAAATGGACTTGGTTTTGAAATTGGAGAAAGTTCTGGTACTGCAAATAACCATGATCACAACAAACTGGTAAGACAACCTAATGCTTATAAATTTAATGGGAAATGTTTTAATTGCAACAAATATGGTCACAGAGAAAATCAATGTAGATTTAGAAATAATCAGAATACAAACTCACCCACCGGTCAATGTTCCAAATGCAACAAATTTGGTCATAATTTAGAAAATTGCAAAATGAATGTGAAATGCTATGTTTGTGGAAGATTTGGGCATTCATCTAATCAATGCAGATCACAAACCGACCAAGGATATGAAAAGGCTATTCAGAGAAATAATGTAACTTGTTATGCATGTAACAAGATTGGGCATATTGAAAAACTCTGTAGAAGCAAGGCTTCACCGACAATCAATAAAGGATGTAGTTTGAAAGGCAAAGAAAAGGTAGATGAAGTAAAGCAAGAATTTTCAAAACAATGGATTAAAAAGCGTAATCATAGAACTGATGAAACTATCTCTTCACCGGTAGAACAGAGCAATCCTCCACCGACAGAAGATTATTCATCTAACTGATGAAAATTCCTTAGGGGGTATTGCAGCAAATTGAAAATTATGCATTCTACCCTTGGTTGATGGTGAGAAGATACATTTCTTCTTTACTGGCAGGTGTGTTAAGTTTTCACTTAACCGGCGAGCATTTAATGGAGTTGTAAAGAACCTTTTTGGCTATAAAGCACTGAGAAACCCTCATTTCGACTCATTGAACATTCAAACATTAAGAGAGCGCGAAATTGAGCAAGGGAATCCTAAGGTAGAGGTGCGAAGTGATTTTTAGGCATTCTAATTTTGGTTAAGAGGTATTTTTCTTTGAAATGGCTTCCTCATCTTCAGTTCCTGAGTTTATTTCAAACCCTACCATTGTGGAAAACGTCAAACACCCTAGACCCGTATTTAAGATTATCCCTGATATTGCAAAACAGGATGATTCAGTTGGAGCTTTTTAGAAAATTTCTAAGGGTGTAGGATTTGCAGAAGACCCTAGAATCTACATACATTGCAACATAGAAAACCTAGGTACTGAGGATCTGAAGAAAATATTTAATGAGGTCATTACTGATGAACATAGTGTGATTAAGCCCGAACATAAGATTGTGGAAAACTTGGGTTTTGTAGAGATTCTGAACATTCCCAAATTTCCAAAGGAAGTTGTAAGAATTATACTAAGCAGAGTCCATGGAGAGTTCATGTGGTTAGAGTCATTTTGCAAGATAAACAGGGAAGCAATTAAGGCAGTCACTGGTTTACCTTCAACCGATAGCAGGCCTGATAAAACCAAGAAATTACCTAACAAGAGAGTTACGGATTTAACCGAAGCCACATATGATAATAGGTCACTTAGAATGAATGATGTTAAGGATATAAATGTAAGATATGTGAGTATGGTACTAGGATACAAAACAACACATACAAATAGATTGAATTCGGTCTCAAGCCTTTGTATTCACAGTGCATATGAGATGGTGAACAATAATGCTAAGATAGATGTTTGTGAATGGATTAAAGATGAATTAATTGACAACTTGAAGAAGATTAAGGGAGATAAGAAAGGTACTTTCCGTTTTGGAAACATACTAGTATGCCTAATGTTATTCTTTACCAAAGAGATACCCGACATAGGTCACAAGGATTATGGTTATGACATCTCGATAGGAAGACAGATTCAGGAAGCTTTCACCGGTATGGGCACTAATAGTGATAAGAACATTACAGACTACTTCAAAACATTTCAATCTAAGATGAGAGAAAGAGAGAGACTACTGCATAGCATAGTTGATAAGTATGACAAGGAAATTTGCTTTGTTATTAAGAGAGATGAAACTTGGATGGAAGCAGTAAGACCTATAACTATTTGGGTTACTGAAATGGGTTATGAGGTAGACCTACCTATTCTAGAAACATATGCTAAAGCTCTACTTGATGCACCAAGGGAGCCATCTGAGAAATTTTTTGGTAATGCAGAAACTATTGAGAGTAATGTATCTATGCAAAAAAGGACAAAAGGAAGAAAAAAAGTTTATCAGAGATGCCTCTAAGAAGGCAAATGAAATCAAGAAAAATGTCATGAATATCAGTGGTAAATCAGCTAGTGAGCTTGAAGGATTGCAACCTGAAGCACATGTTTCACTGGTTGTAACATCTTCTGATACTGACAGTGGGAAGGATACTGAGTTTAAGAGAGTTGAAAGGAAGAAGAGAAAACCCTCACCGGTACCCTTTCCTTCACCTAAGAAAACTAGGACACTAAGGAGGAAACAACAGGCAGTTAGGGAACCGCAAAATAAGCTTACACCTAAGAAGAAACAGACACTGGTTAACCCCACACTGGATGATCTACTGAATGAGATTACAGAGGAAGGTAATCTAGAAAATATAAACAAATGACATAATTATTTTAATGATTCTGACAAAAACACCATTGAGGAAGGCATTATTCTACATCTGGATATTTAGAAGAAAGTTTTGATAGAAGTAATTGATGTGTTACCTAATGATTTATGCATGGGATTGGAAGCTAAAAGACTATCTGTGATGGAATTGGATAAGAAATTGAAAGTTGAAGCACTCTTGGCTATACATCCAATAAATTTAAGGAAGAAATTGATGAACTTATCTCTGAAGCTAACCGATCAGTATTTATTAGTGGACACCGGCAAGTAAGCCTGATGGCTGGAAGAGTTAAGGAGATTGTTGATGGGAATAGAGATAAATGGGACATATTCTTTATGGGGAAGGACAAGAAAGAGGAAAGAAGTAGACCAAAAATGGAGAAGACACTCAAGGTATATCATAAATGTTAGAGTAATCAGGTCTTTACTTGATTAATTAAACGATATTTGTTTAATTAATTAAGTTCCCCTTTATCTCTTTTATACTTAAGCTAACATTAGGTGCATAATAATTATTTCTTTTATTAATTATTATGTGCAAGCCTAGGGTTTTCTTTTTTAGGGTTTCTTGACCTATTAAAGGTTGAGTTCTTTTCATTGTATTGTAAGGATTATCAGATTACACATTTTGTGAATATTGAGCTCTCATCTTTTGAGCATATTTTATGTGTATTTGTTTTATCTGTTATTTGCTTCTTTGCTTCTCCTTGTAATAGGTTATTTAGCTTGCAAAGATATTTTGGGCTCCTGTGGTGTTGTATTTCTCAACTCTCACATGGTATCAGAGCTTCACATCTACAGCTACCTTTCTTGCTTTTGAGAATTTTTGCATTGGAAGTAGATCTGGGCTTTCAGAAAGTTTTTTTATGCACCTAGGTATAGGCCTTTTTTCAGAGCACTTTGGGCCTAAACGGACTGCACCATCGTGCTCAGAAGGCCTAAAAACCCCTATGGTCATATAAAACTTGCCTAGTTTTGGGCTCCTGTGGTGTTGTATTTCTCAACTCTCACAAGAAAGACAAGGGAAAAGGTAAAATTGGTGGTATTCCAAACATAAATGTTACAGATAACCTTCCACCGCTTCCTTTGGATACACCACCAATACACTCAGAAGATCCACCGGTTACTGATAATGAAGGTATAACACATGATAATACTAATCCAAAGTCTGAGATACTCTTTACAATGAATGTGGATACTGAAGAGGTAAACATTGTTGTGGATAAAGATAATTCAGAGGTTAAGGTAGATAGTGTTGATAATAGCAAGATTTCAGTGGAATCGACACAAACAGTTGAATCTTAGGAAACTGAGATGCCAACCCAAACAGAGCAACTGACAGAGACAAAAAAAACTACAGAAGACAAAGGTACTAGCACAGGGCCACTGGAGACTGAGAATCTGATAGTTGAACTTTCAGAGAAACTAATAGAGACAGAGGTTCATGTTGAGAATGAGAAACTGACAATTACATAGACATTGAAACAATCTGAGAAACCATTAAAGGTTGAGATGCAAACATAGACAGATCCACTAGAGGAAAATAAAAGCAAAATGGATACATTTAATGGAAGCAAAGAGGATATAGTGAAGGTGATTGGTCAGACATCTGTTGAGATGCAATCTACAACTGAACTGAGTACATCTACAGGTGAATTCAGACCTACTAATATCACAGAGGTACTTTTGGATTCTATAAAGAGGATAATTGATTGCAATGCATTGGTTTTTAAGGCAATTGATAGCACATTACCCACTCTGAAGATGATTGCACCTACATGTCAAACAGATCACATTAAGGATTCTATTGGTAAATTGGATACATTATTCAAATTCATTTATGATAATATTATAACTATAGACAAGGTGAATGGGAATATCATTAAGGAGAGAGTTGACAAGGAGAAAAATACATTCTTTGAAAACACAATAAAAAAATGTACCGATCATGTAAATACATTTTTATTGCTACTCAATTCTACAATTTTGGAGTATAAGGAGTTGTATAGAGAAGCATGTAAGCCACATTGCTTGACAGAGGACATTGATGAAGAAATTAAAAAGACACAGAAAGAAATTGATGACATTGTGGACAACATGATAGGTTCATTCGGACTCATATCAATTTTTGAGTAGGAAATGGCAATTTTTTAGGAAAAGTTGGAGAAACTTGAGAAAGAGAAGGCAAGAATAAGGTCTAATGTACGGGAACTAAAGGATAAACTTGGTCTGAGGTTGGATAATCTGATTACTTAGAGAGTTGAATTGTCTAAGGCAATAGTTCAAGGAGAGCGATCATTGGAGCAGCAAATGCACTATCTCACCGGTATGATCCAACAAATAGAGGTAACTCTAAATGATAGCAACAAGTTTATGCAAAGTTTGAATTTGGTTTTGGCAGACATCTTTCAGATTGTAACCAACCGGTTGCAGACCCTGAGGTAGCATTTTTTTGCACTCTTTTGATTATTTATGACATCCTTTGTCATTGATGTCAAAGGGGGAGTAGTGGAGAGAAAAATGCTTATACAGAGGAGATCACTTGCTCAGGGGGAGCACATCCTTTTGGATTATAGTTTTGGATTTTTCTCATGAGTGTTGCCATCAATGCCAAAAGGGGATATTGTTGACATTCTACACTCTTATGAGAATAGTTGATGTTGTCATTGATGGCAACCAACTGGCAACCCACCGGCAATGGGTTTCTACAAGCCTGACATCACATACATTATACACCGACAGACACCAGAACCAGCAGGCACTTCACTGACATTCATATAACATCGACAACAATGCATACCAACACTCCAACTGACATGGGATGAACTTTTTTTTATTTTAATATAATTATCTTTTGTAAGCCGACATGGTATATTGTAAAAGACTCATATATGTATGAGATCTTATAGGTCATTTTGACATAGAGGATGGAGTAGAGAATATGGTAGATGATTGCAATAGGATATTATATGGATATGCGAATATTGTATAAGGGAAATAGGATATTATATGGATATGCGAATATTGTATAAGGTGATTTAGTGACAGTGA
Source organism: Cryptomeria japonica (assembly GCF_030272615.1). Classification (NCBI taxonomy): domain Eukaryota; kingdom Viridiplantae; phylum Streptophyta; class Pinopsida; order Cupressales; family Cupressaceae; genus Cryptomeria; species Cryptomeria japonica. The sequence goes on from NC_081408.1 coordinate 111,884,794, forward strand.
ATATTTTTGGTTAAGGTTTCTATCTGAGCTTAAACTGGTACTGAACCTGGCATTGGAGATGTTGTTTGAGTAGTACATTGTATTGGATTTATTAATCCATTTTTGTAGTCAGTGAGACTCTTCATGAGCAGTGAGCTCTAGGCAGTTGGCCTCCCTGCATGTGGAGGCTCCTATTGTAAGTAGTATTTATTCATTGGTGAGTGAGTAAATATTGTGTGTCACAAATCCCACGGAGGTTTTTCCCACACCGGGTTTCCTCGTTAAACATCTTGTGTTATGGTGTGTTGCTATGATGTCTTTGCTATTTCTGTTTATTGCATTAATTCTAGTTTACCGGTACACTGTTTTACATTGAAAACTTATCAATAATTTTAAATATTCTGTTTACCGGTTAGACACTGATTCACCCCCCCCTCTCTGTGTCTTTGGGACTATCATTGAATCTAACAACATAATGTTAATATTCTTTCGAAGTGGTCTGTGTGCGATATTTTGGTAAATTTTTGGCCCCTTCCTTTAATTTTTGGCTCGCTCACGCGAGTGCCAAGTGGTGTCTCGTTGTTTCTCTAAGCGGATCACTCTTCTTGCCCGATGTTGAGAGGACGCAGAGCTGCCATGTGACACAAGTCTTTTCTTTGGTGTATGTTTCCTGTCCCCACCATCTTTCGTGTGTTGGCAACGATACTTGGTGCCCTTGCGTTGCATGTTCTAGTTCTCTTTTTACATTTGACATTGGGTCTCCCCCGAGTTGCCATTTGTATACTTTGATGGTTTGTGAATCAGAATGTTATTTGCACCATAATTTTCTTGTTTGGTAGGTGCAGGGGTCGCCATGATGCAGTTTGAGTAACAACATTAAAGGTCATTTTTCACTGGGTAGCATCTCATGGAGTGCCATGCTGGGATATTCTTGATCAGAAGTGGTTGCTAGGATTTTTCTGATGCTTTTGTGCTATTTGTTGAGGGTGGAGGGCTCTATATAGGCCTTCTTTTCTTCTTTTTAAGGGGTTCAAACTTTCGGGAGAACGGATTAGACTTTGGTTCATTGAAAAGCCTTTATGTTAATTAAATTAGTTGAATGATAGACATATCATATTGTGCGTATGACCTTTATGGTTATTTAATTTGAAGCTTAGTAAATTGACTTATGTGCTATATTTAGATTCAATAACTTCTATGATAAATGTTGTGAGACTCTACAAATTAAACTATGTTTTAGGACTTGTTATTGTTGGCAAATGCACACTCCAATGAGAAATTGTAGGTGATTGAAGGTTTTGTCATTGATGGTAACCTTGCAATCATATGATACCAGCAAGTCAAATATACCGGCACCGGCAACAACAAACTCTACACTGGCACATAGAACACTGGCAGTGAAAGGAAGGATACCGGCACCCTGGCCAACAAGAATTTTGTTGATAATATATTTTGTAATTAATTATAAAATCATTGTAAGTTGACATGGAAAGTTGTAATATGGCTCATATATGTATGAGATCATTGTAGAACATTTAAAAACAAGGTGATAGGAGAATTTATGTATACCTAATATGTGAATTATAGGTTAAGGGCTTATGTATGAGGCAGAGCTAAAACCAGTATTGGATCTGGCATAGCAGATGCTATTTTGAGGCAGTACAAGACATTGGATTTGTATAATCCATTTTGTAAGTCAGTGTGACTTCCCATTTTGTAATTGAGCAATGAGCTCTAGGCACTTGGCCTTCTTGCATGTGCAGGCCCCTCTTGTAAAACAGTAATATTCCCTTATTGGCCAGTAAGTGAATATTGTGGGTCACAAATCCCACCGAGGTTTTTCCCACATCGGGTTTCCTCGCTAAACTATTATGTTATGGTGTGCTTTTCATGTGGTTGTTATTATTCTTGTTTACTGCATTATTTTTGGTTTACCAGTACATATTATTGATATGCTTTACATGTTTTAAATCAAGTAAATTCATATACCGGTTAGATATTGATTCACCCCCCCCTCTTAGTATCTTTGGGAATCCTAACAATTGGTATCAGAGCCTTGTCCTCTATTTTTAGAAGGCTAACAACTTGAAGAAGATCTTGACATTGGTAAAGATGGAAAACTTGAAGAAACAATTGGAAATGGCTCTTTTAGACTATGATACAGAAAAATTGAAAAATATCAAACTTGAAGATGATCTAAAGGCTGCTCGAGATATTATTCAAGCACTTCAAGAAAATCTTACCATTGCAAGAAATAAGAGAAGAGAACTTTGTGAAAAGATGCAGAATGAGAATGATGAAAAGGAAACTCTTAATGATCTGATAAACAAACTAAGATAAGAAAGCAGTACTACAAAGAATGAGATGTAGGATATGACTATGAGATTTTGCAAATAAATTGAAGATAGGAATAAAAATGATGAAGAATTGACTAGAAGACTAGATGATACTGAAAATGCAAATACAAGACTTAGTCATGAAAATGATATGTTGAAGACAGATCTGATGCATACACAAAATGACTCAAATGAACTCATGAGACAGAAAGGAATCTTGGAAAGAGAACTGGCTGCTGCAAATCAACACAAGGAGAAATTCAAGAAAAGCTCAGAAGAACTTGGCGACATGCTAAAGAATTAGAAACCTAATGGTGACACTAATGGCCTTGGCTTTGAAGTTGGTGAAAGCTCCGATACAGCAAACACACATGATCATAGAAAACCAGTAAGGAAACCAAATGCTTATAAATTTAATGGCAATAAAATTGGTCATAATTCTGAAAATTGCAACAAAATACACCCACCGGTCAATGTTCTAAATGCAACAAAATTGGTCATAATTTTGAAAATTGCAAAATGAATGTAAGATGTTATGTTTGTGGGAGATTTGGACATTTATCTAATCAATGCAGAACACAAACCGGCATAGGATATGGGAAAGCTATTCAGAAAAACAATGTGACTTGTTATGCTTGTAACAAGATTGGACATATTGCAAAATTTTGTAGAAGTAAGGCACCATCGGCAAATAATAATGGTGCTAGTTTGAAAGGTAAAGAAAAGGTTGAAGAGGTAAAGCAAGAATTCTCAAAACAATGAATCAGAAAGTCAGATCAAAATGTTGATGGGAATACTCCTCCATCGGCAGAACAGAGTAACACTCCATCGACAGGAGACTCTTCATCCAACTAAAGAAAATTCCTTTGAGGGTTTAGCAACAAATTGAAAAACATGCTATTATTCCCTCGGTTGATGGTGAGAAGTTGAAATTACTTCTATACTGGCAGATATGTTAAGTTGTAACTTAACCGACATGCATTAATTGTGGTGGTTGGTGAAAATAACATTATAAAGCAAGTACTTTGACTCCATTTTTCATTCATCGAGCATTCAAATCTTCGAGAGTGCAAAAGTTCCCGAGCGAAGGTATTCCAAGCGAAGAAGCGAAGCAATCTATCAAATCATTCATCCTTAAGGTAGAACAAGGTATTTATAGCTATGGCATCTTCATCCACTCCTAAATTTATTGCGAACCCTACTGTTGTTGAAATTGTTAAGCGACCTAGACCCGTTTTTCAGCTGGTTCCCAAAATTGCTAAGAAAGATGATAGCATAGGTGCATTCTCTCAAATCCCTAAAAGAGTAGTATATGTTGAAGGCCCTAGAATGTATACACATTATCATATTGATGAACTAGGTGATGATGAGATTAAAAATATGTATAAAACTGAAATCTGCGATGAATCCGGAAATGTCAAGCCTGAACACAAGATAGTGGAAACCCTAGGTTTCACTGCAATTCTTAGTATACCGGATTTCCCCAAGGATATCATAAGAATTGTGTTAAGCAGGGTACATGGTGAATTTTTCTGGTTAGACTCTATTCACAAGATCACAAAAGAAGCGGTAAGGGCAGTAATAGGGTTACCCTCCACCGGCAACAGACTTGACAAAAATAAGAAGGTCTCCAATGATCTAGTGACAAGCCTAACTAGTGCAACATTTGATAAGAGATCACTGAGGGTAAACGATGTTAAGGATACAAATATCAGATTTATCGTATGATCTTAGGTTACAGGGCTACACATGCAAATAGGTTAAACTCAGTTTCTATCCTATGTATTAAGAGTGCCTATGATATGGTAAATGATAATGCAAGGATAGACATATGTGAATGGCTTAAAGATGAGCTAATTGACAATCTAGGAAAGATAAAAAAGGATAAGAAAGGTACATTCAGATTTGGAAACCTACTTGTTTGTCTGATGCTATACATAACCAAACAAGTACCCGGTATTGGTGCTAAAGACTTTGTATTTGATATACCAGTAGGAAAACAACTATCAGAATTGCTAAACAATATGGGAGAGAACCGGGAGAAAAACATAAATGAGCACTTTCAAGCACTAAAGGCTCAAATGAAAACAAGAGTAAGGTTATCACAAGCTATTGTGGATAAGTACCAAAAGGAAATCTATTTTGTGATAAAGAAAGATGAAATTTGGATGGAGGTAGTTATCCCTAGAACCATCTGGTTTACTGAAATGGGGTATGAAACTGATGACAACATAATAGAAACTTATGCAAAAGCCCTCCTAGAAGCTCCTAAGGAACCTGAAGAAAAAGTATTTGGTAGTGTTGAAACTATAGAAAGCCAAATTAAATCAAGGAAAAGAGTTAAGAAGGTTGAGGCAACTGTTAGAAAAGGAACACGAAAGGAAAAAGCTATTAAGGAAGATGTGCTAAAACAAACCGGTATAACTAAAAGTGAGTTGGAAGCACTTCAACCGGAAACTCATATTTCACCAGTTGGAACTTCTTCAGAAAGTGACATACCTGTAGTATTCAAGAGAGTTGAAAGGAAAAGAAAACCTTCACCGGCACCTTCTCCTACACCAAAGAGGACAAGAAAGAAGCAACAAGCAGTGAGGTCCCCAGCAAAGAAATTAACTCCAAAGAAGAAGAAGATGACTCCCCAGAAAAAGACACAACAAACTATTGCACCCATTGATAAACTTCTTAGTGAAATTACAGAGGATGGAAAGTTGAAGAACATCAGAAAATTATATGACACACTATCCGTTGATGACAAAGAGAAAGTAGAGAACAGTGTAATATTACACTTAGATATTTTCAAGAAATTTTTTATGCAAGTTGTTGATCAAATACCAGCAGATCTATATAATAGACTAGAAGCTAGAAGAGTAGCTATTATTGAGCTGGATAAGAAGATAAAGATTGAAAAACTACTTGCGGTGCACCATGTTAACTCACCTGATGAGATAGATCAATTAATCTCTGAGGCTAACTAGTCAGTATTCTCAACTACTCACCGACATGTAGCACTAATGGCAGGAAGAGTGAATCAGGTAACAAAAGAAATAACAGATGCATGGGACATATTCCTAGTAGAAAAAGAGAAATAGGAAGAGTATCAAAGACCTAAAACCTTCAAGGAATATCAAAAGGATAGAGACAAAGGAAAAGGTAAGGTAGGTGGACCTCTCAGTATAAAGATAACAAACAACTTACCCCCACCACCTTTAGATACTCCACCGATAGACACTACTGACAATCAACCGGCATCTGAGAGTATGGACACACCACATGAGGATACAAATCCTGACTCTGAGGTGTTATATGCAATGAACATTGACACTCAGGAAGTCAATATTGTGGTGGATAAGGAATCAACAGAGAAATCAAATGTGGCAACTGAGCCATTGGTAGGAAATATTATAGTAAGTAGCATTGAAATTAGGGAACTAAAACAAACTGGAGGGTCAAGTGAACCCCCGGACACTGGAATGGAAAAGACCATAGATGGGCATACTGATGCATCCACTGGGACACCGACACATACTGAAACAGAGAAACCAACTGAGTTACCGGCACTAGACAGTACAGAGGTAAACAAGGAAAAACCGGCAGTGGACAACACAGAGAAACAGGTAGAGCAACAGGCTCCTTGACAGGTACTTACTCCAAATGTACCACCGACTACACCTGAAAAACCCAAGCCCTTGGTAATGGAAATATAAACTCAAACAGATCCTCCAGAGAAAGAGGAAAGCAAAGCTATAACTACAACCAGCGGATTACAAATTATAAAAACTATTGGACAAACATCTGGTACAACCATGACAGAATTCAGGCCTACTAATGTAACTGAGGTCTTATTGGATTAAATAAAGAAAATAAAAAAATGCAATGCACAAGCCTATAAGGCTATAGATGACACTTTACCAATTTTGAAGATGATAGCTCCAAAGTGTAACATAGACAACAAAGATTCTTTGAGCCAATTAGACACATTGTCTAAGTATATAACCGACAACCTAATAACACTGGACAAAATAAATGGGATACATTTAAGGATAGGATGATAAAAGAGAAAGAGAAATTCTTTATGGAAATTTTAAATAAGAACAAAGAGGAAATGGATACACTTTTACTGGAACTCAATGAAATCATTTTTGACTTTAAGAAACTGTACAAGGATACATGTAAAACAGATATATTAACAGAGGATCTTGACAAAGAAATTGGAAAAGCACAGGATAAGATTAATAATATTGTTGATAATCTTATTGGAACATCAGACTCATTTTTGGAATTAGAGAAGAAAATTGCAGTGCAGGAAGAGAAAATCAAGAAACTGGAAAATGAAAAACAAAGAATAAAGGACAAGGCAAGGGACTTAAAATGCAAACTTGGTCCAAGACTAGAATATCTTATTTCTTTGAGAAAAGAAATATCTGAGGCTCTGGTTCCCAGACTAAAGACACCGGAAGAGAAAATGCACATACTCACCGGTACAGTGCAAAGAACCCATGAGGCTATAAAAGATAGTAAAACATTCAGCAACAACATAAATTTAATTTTGACAAACATTTTTCACATTGTAACCAATCGGTTACAAGAATTCAGGCAGGACTCCACTGACAGCGAATGACAACCTTTGTCATTGATGTCAAAAGGGGGAGTAGAGGCAATGAGAAAAATGGTCAGTAGATGACACCATCAGCTCAGGGGGAGCACACATTTTTGGTAAGACAAATCTAGCAGATTCTTTTTGGATGACACTTTTTTGGGATTTTTCTCATGAGTGTTGCCATCAATGCCAAAGGGGGAGATTGTTGGAAAATGCACACTCCAATGAGAAATTGTAGGTGATTGAAGGTTTTGTCATTGATGGCAACCTTGAAATCATATGATACTGGCAAGTCAAATATACCAGCACCGACAACAACAAACTCTACACCGGCACAGAGAACACCGACAGTGAAAGGAAGGATACCGACACCCTAGCCGACAGGAATTTTGTTGATAATATATTTTGTAATTAATTATAAAATAATTGTAAGCCAACATGGAAAGTTGTAATATGACTCATATATGTATGATATCATTGTAGAATATTTAAAAACAAGGTGATAGGAGAATTTATGTAGACCTAATATGTGAATTATAGGTTAACGGCTTATCTATGAAGCGGAGCTAAAACCGGTACTAGATCTGGCATAACAGATGCTATTTTGAGGCAGTTAAAGACATTGGATTTGTATAATTCATTTTGTAAGTCAGTGTGACTTCCCATTTTGTAATTGAGTAGTGAGCTCTAGGCACTTGGTCTTCCTGCATGTGTAGGCCCCTCTTGTAAAACATTAATATTCCCTTATTGGCCAGTAAGTGAATATTGTGGGTCACAAATCCCATCGAGGTTTTTCCCACACCGGTTTCCTCGCTAAACTATTGTGTTATGGTGTGCTTTTCATGTGGTTGTTATTATTCTTGTTGACTACATTATTTTTGGTTTATCGGTACACAGTATTGATATGCTTTACATGTTTTAAATCAAGTAAATTCATATACTGGTTAGATACTGATTCACCCCCCCCCCTCTTAGTATCTTTGGGAATCCTAACAGTTATTTGTTAGATGAATGGTGAGTGTCATATTATGTTGAATGAAGTGTAGTTTGATCTTCTTTTCTAATGATGCTGAGCATGTAGATTGTTGAATGAGCTTTAAAACTACATGTACCTAGGTTTTATATGCTATTAGTGTTCCAAAAATATTCTGGCGTATCGCTTAAGTAGTGTAGCTTTTTAAGTTTTCCTCTTCCCCTTTTCTTCCCCAATTATATGAAGATTCAGCTTCTCAAACCTGGAGGTTATTTAGTGAGTCTTGCGGAAAAGGTCCCCCATCACTGAATTTCCCATAAGGTTGTTAGTGTTTAATGTAAAATTAAGAGTCAATAGTTCTTTTTCTGGCACGCCCCGTGGGACCCAAATTTTGAACAAGCCTAAGCAAGTTTATGAGTCATAGACTTGTTAATAGGAGTCAAACAACTTTAAATCCTAATTTTCTTCTCCCACCCCTAGTAAGTGTCCATTCGCCCATAACTACTTCTTCTCAAAATCCACCTATTATCCCTGCGGTACCTGTTCTCGTAGTAACAGCTCAAGTTCCTCTTATAAACTTTATGACTTGGAATAGCGATAGCCCTCTCATTCCTCCCATTCCACTTGCAGTATGGGGGCCAATTCCTACCTCCATGCTAAAAGTTGTCCTTAAATTCACTAGAGAATGTTCCAAGACACCCGGGGAACACCTCCAAGATGTGGCTGATCTCTGCACTGTCCATAACATTACACAGTAGAATTTATCTCTTAGATTGCTTGAAACTTCATTCAAACGAAGAGCTTTAGATTGGTATATAATTCTTGGTCCAAACTCTATAACTGATTGGGACCAGCTAGGTGACCACTTCTTTGAGAGATTTTTTTTGACAAGGCTGATAGATCATCTCTAATGTAGCAATTGATGACCATCAAAAGGGCTCCTTAGGAAGAGGTGATAGAATTCAATATGAAGTTTCAAAGGACCTGGAAGAGGATATCATTGTCTTCTCATCCTTCTGTAGATATGGCATTTGTTTTTTATCTGAAAGCCTTAAATTTAGATATATCCATGATGATCCAATCTCTCGGAGGAAATACTCTCTCGGATGCGTATGACTTGGTGGTCTGAGCACAAAACAATTTAATTGATGCTAGAAATCTTGCATAATGACCACTCATGCCGGTCTTCCCTGAGTTATCAAATCAAGTTCCCGAACCAACCATGCCTAGCACATCTGCACCCCAATCTATGTATGTGTATCCTGGATCCAAACAAGCAAGTACGTCTTCCCCCTCATCTCTAGCTATGGAAGTCAATGATATGAAAAATTTGTTGAGATCTTTCTCAAATGAAATCATTAATTTGAAAGATCCCAAATCCCCCCTACTAGACCTCCCTTCCAACAAAATTTCCAAGGGAATAGACCCACATATTAGCAAAACCAATAGGCGAATAACTGAGCTTCCTCAAGTCAGTCAAATCGCCAGATAATTCCAATGCCCAAACCTTTGCAAACTATCTATCCCAGCACCAATAAAGAGTTGATAGTAGGATAAAATATTCTAGCAGATGAAACCAATTCTTGGTGTTTCCTATGTACCAATTCCCACACCCCAAGAAATTGTCTGAAAGGCATTTTGCAACAAAAAATTGTAGATCAACGAAGTCAAGGTGTTGCCTCGGATGATTCGGTTTATGCTTCCCCTGGCATGGACAATGAGGCTCTCATCGCACAAATGCAGGGTATGTCAATAGAGAAGGAAATGGAGATAGCTCTAGACCATGTTTTATTCTCTTGGATGGAGGATGAGGACGTCATAATCACAAACGATGAAATTGCATCAAGCTCGAGGGCTCCTCAAGTGTAGTTAGATTACTTCTGGTCAAAAAGATGTTTTACGAGAGATAATATAGGAACACAGGGGAGGTTCATCTCAAATAAAGTTCCTTTAATACCCGTAGTTGCTACCACATATCTGAGAAAGGAGTTTATTCCCTATAAGAAGAAAGAAACAAAAACATCAGTGCCATCAGTATTGGACGTGGTGGAGCAGCTAAAGAAAACCTCAACTAACGTCTCCTTATGGGATCTCCTTAGCATCCCAAAGCAGAAGAATCAGTTAAAAGAAGCTCTGTTAGAAGTGGAGAGACCCGCTGACAGTAATGTTACCAATTCTTTGCAAGATAATGAATAAAGACTTGTGAACCCTGCAACACAGTCACACTCTCTGATGGTGTTGACAAATGAGATCATACCACCTAGATCCCAAGTAGAAGGTAAGCCCAAACCAAACCCTTTTTATTTAACCCTCATATTAGGAGACAAGCTAATACATAATTCTATAATAGATTTCGGTGCTAGCACTATCATCATGCGTAAGCGAATTACTAAGGTTTTGAACATCAAATACGAACCTCTAAGTAGGGGTGTTATCCAACTATATGGAAATAGAGTCCTGATTGTGGATCTTATTAAAATCCTTCTGCAAATATTGTTCGTGTGTCCTAGTGTCACCGTGTCCCAAGAAGTAGTAGTTATTGATATCCTACCTGTTTTCGGCCTCTACCTCTCTCGAGACTTTACCGCCAAAATAGGAGGTTACCTATCTTTAGATTGGTCCCACCTCATCCTTCAGACCTAGCATGGTGCTAAGCTCAAAATTTTTTTAGAACTACTACACACCGAGCATGTAGTTGATCAAGATATGCTCAACTTTGAGCCTACTCATACCTCCATCTCTAATGAGGAGAGAAAAATGGTACAACTTCTGGAGGATGAAGATGTGATCGGGGATATTACACTAGAGCAAGAAGTTTTTCTCAATGAATTCATAAATTCTAATCCATATTCAAATTACCATGCCACAGGTCTCGGTACCTACTGTATTTTTGATAAGTATCAGATTATCCAAAAACTAACTAATGGTCCCCTAACCAAGGAAGAGATGTCTTCTATGCTCTGGAACTTGCACTTTGATGGTGCAAGGTGCAATGTAGGTTCAGGCATTGGAATTTTCCTTATTTTGCCTTTGGGTGAACAAATCATGAGATCATTCCGCCTGCAATTTGCTTGCTCCAACAATGAAGTGGAATATGAAGGGTTGATCCAAGGCCCGAGTTTAGCACAAAGGATGGGCATAGAAAAACTAAAATTTTTGGGTGATTCTGAGTTGATAGTGCACTAGGTCTGAGGAATCCCAAGTGCCAAGAACGTCCACATGAGGTCCTACCATCATAGGACATGGGATTTGATTAAAATCTTTGATGATTTCAACATCCAGATGATTCCTCAAAAGACAAACACATTCGCTGATCGGATGGCCACTATTGGGTCATAATTAAACCCTGTTGTGGACTTGCTCGCCAACCCCCAAGCGGTCTGCATGATCATTCAACCAGCTTTTCTAGACAATGACACCCATTGGAAAGTTTTTGAGAGTGATGAGAAATATGCTCTGTTCATTCAAAACTCCAAAGAGTTTGTTGATCAAATGCAGTCTAAAGTAAGGGAGGCTTATGGGGATCAAATCATTCAATTTAAATCCAACAAGCTCCCAAATGGATTGATCACCCTGGAGAATTTATTTGACCATGATGATGCTAAAAATGACAAGCAAAAAATCACGACCGATAAAGGTGACTACGTCAAAATGTCAGTAGGGAATGGGAGAACACTTAAGGTTGGAAAGGATGTTCCCCCATAAGACTAAGAAAGGTTGGCTCGATATTGTGATGAATGCGTGGGCATGATAGCATGGTCATATGAGGATTTGAAAGGTTACAATTCTAGCATCATTTTGCACACCATTGAGCTTGCCAATGGGGCCAAGATGGTTCAATAGAAGCAGAGACCTATCAATCCAAATATTGAGGTTCTCATGGCACAAGAACTGAAGATATTGATAGAGTCCAAAATTGTCTACCCTATCAAGCATAGTACATGGGTATCAAATTTGGTACTAGTCAGAAAGAAGAATGGGGATATCTGACTCTATGTGGACTTCCATGACTTGAACCAAGCCTCTATAAAAGACCAATACCCTTTGACACCAATAGAACAGTTGTTAAGCATTGTGGCAGGGTCAAAGATGTTTTTGATTCTCGATGGGTTCTCAGGTTATAACCAAGTGTTGGTAAATCCAGAAGACCAACATAAGACAACCTTCACAACCAAATGGGGAACATTTGCTTACCATAAAATGTCATTTGGATTGTCAAACGTAGGTGCCACTTTTTAGAGGGCTATGGATCTACCTTTTAAGGAGCTGATTAATAAAATCATCCTCATCTACTTGGATGAATTGATGGTGTTTTTAAAGCATAAAGAAGATCATTTTGATCATCTCGAGCTAGTTTTGTAGAAGTGTTTGGAATTCGGCATTTCATTGAACCCAAAGAAATAAAGTTCCATTCAAGAGAATATAGGAATTTAGGGGAGGTTCATCTCAAATAAATTTCCTTTACAACCCGTGGTTGCTACCACATATTCGAGAAAGGAGTTTATTCCCTATGAGTTAAGAGAAGTAAAAACATTAGTGCCATCAGTATTGGACGTAGTGGAGTAGCTAAAGAAAACCCCGACTAACATCTCCTTATGGGATCTCCTTAGCATCCCAGAGAAAAAGAATCAGTTAAAAGAAGCACTGTTAGAAGTGGCGAGACCTGCTGACAGGAATGTTGCCAGTTCTTTGCAGGCTAATGAAGAAAGATTTGCGACCCCCGCAGCACAATCACGCTCACCGGCGGTGTTGACATATGAGGTCATACCACCTAGATCCCAAGTGGAAGGTAAGCCTAAACCAAACCCTTTTTATTTAACCCTCATAGTAGGAGACAAACTAATACATAATTCTATGATAGATTCCAGTAATAGCACTACCGTCATGCCTAAGCGAATTGCTGAGGTTTTGAACATCAAATACAAGCCTCTAAGTAGGGGTGTTATGCAACTAGATGGAAATAGAGTCCAAACTATGGGTCTTATTAAAATCCTTTCGCTGACATTGTTCATGTGTCCTAGTGTCATCGTGTCCCAAGAAGTAGTAGTTATTGATATCCCACCTGTTTTCGGCCTCTGCCTCTCCCGAGACTTTACCACAAAAATAAGAGGTTACCTATCTTTAGATTGATCCCACCTCATCCTCTGGACCTAGCATGGTGCTAAGCTCAAAATTATTTTAGGACCCCTACACATCGAGCATGTAGTTGATCAAGATATGCTCAACTTTGAGCCTACTCATACCTCCATCTCTAATGAGGAGAGAAAAATGGTATAACTTCTAGAGGATGAAGAGGTGATCAGGGATATTACACTAGAGCAAGAAGTTTTTCTTAATGAATTCATAAATTTTGATCCATATTCCAATTACCATGCCATAGGTCTGGGTACCTACTATATTTTTGATGAGTATCAGATTATCCCAAAACTAACTAATGGTCCCCAAACCAAGGAAGAGTTGTCTTCTATGCTCTGGACCTTGCACTTTGATGGTGCAAGATGGAAGGTAGGTTCAGGCACTGGAATTTTCATTACTTCGCCTTCGGGTGAACAAATCCGAAGATCTTTCCGCCTATAGTTTGCTTGCTCAAACAATGCAGTGGAATATGAAGGGTTGATCCAAGGCCTAAGTTTAGCACAAAGGATGGGCATAAAACAACTGAATGTTTTGGGTGATTTTGAGTTGATAGTACACTAGGTCCGAGGAATCTCAAGTTCCAAGCACGTCCGCATGAGGTCCTACCATCACAGGACATGGGATTTGATTGAAAGCTTTGATGCTTTCAACATCCAGAGGATTCCTCGAAAGACAAATGCATCTATTGATTGGATGGCCACTATTGGGTTGCAATTAAACCCTGCTGTGAACTTGCTCGCCAACCCCCAAGCGGTCTGCGTGATCATTCAACCAGCTATTCTAGACAATAACACCCATTGGAAATTTTTTGAGAGTGATGAGCAAATTGCTTTGTTCATTGAAAACTCTGTAGAGTTTACTGATCAAATGCAGTCTAAAGTAAGGGAGGCTTATGGGGATCAAATCATTCAATTGAAATCCAACAAGCTCCCAAATGTATTGATTACCCTGGAGAATTTATTTGACCATGACGATACTAAAAATGACAAGCGAAAACTCACGACCGATAAAGGTGACTACGCCGCAATGGCAATAGGGAATGGGAGAACACTTAAGGTCGAAAAGGATGTTCCCCCATAAGACTAAGAAAGGTTGGCTCGATATTGTGATGAATACATGGGCGTGATAGCATGGTCATATGAGGATTTGAAAGGTTACAATTCTAGCATCATTCAGCACACCATTGAGCTTGTCGATGGGGCCAAGATGGTTCAACAGAAGAAGAGACCTATCAATCCAAAGATTGAGGTTCTCATGGTGCAAGAATTGAAGATATTGATAGAGTCCAACATTGTCTACCCTATCAAGCATAGTACATGGGTATCAAATTTGGTACCAGTCAAAAAGAAGAATGGGGATATCAGGCATTGTGTGGACTTCCATGACTTGAACCAAGCCGCTCTAAAAGACCAATACCCTTTGCCACCAATAGAATAGTTGTTAAGCACTGTGGCGAGGTCAAAGATGTTTTCTATTCTCGATGGGTTCTCAGGTTATAACCAAGTGTTGGTAAATCTAGAAGACCAACATAAGACGACCTTCACAACCAAATGGGGAACATTTTCTTACCAGAAAATATCATTTGGATTGTGAAACGTAGGTGCCACTTTTTAGAGGGCTATGGATCTGACTTTTAAGGAGGTGATTAATAAAATCATCCTCATCTACTTGGATGAATTGACGGTGTTTTCAAAGCATAAAGAAGATCATTTTGATCATCTCGAGCTATTTTTCCAGAAGTGTTTGGAATTCGTTATTTCATTGAACCCAAAGAAATGCATCTTTGGGGTCCCACAAGGGAAATTATTAGGACACATAGTGTCAAAAGGAGTCTCCACTGATCCAGATTGAGTGAAGGCAATAAAAGAGCTTCCACTTCTCATCAACAAGAAAGGCATTCAGTCCTTCCTAGGCAAAGTGAACTCTGTTAGCCATTTCATCTCAGACTTTGTTGGAATGGTGAGGCCTATCCCGCTAATGCTTAAAAGGGAAATACATTTTAAATGGACTCTTGAAGTAAAATAGGCATTTGAAAAAAATCAAAGACGCCATCTCTTCCGCTCTAGTACTCTCAAACCCTGATATGTTTAAGGATTTCATATTGTATGTTTTCTCTAAGGATTATAGCATTGTCGTGTTACTAACCCAAAAATATGCAGACAAAAAGGGTGAGCATCCCATAGCTTTTCATTTGAAAACTCTAAAGGAGTATAAGGCTAAATATAATTTTTTTGAAAAACAAGTACTGGCCATTGTTAAAGGCCTCAAAAAGTTTAGGCATTTCATTGCCTGCAATAAGACTACTGTGTATGCCACTCATCCTTCAATCAGGGAATATATAATGGAGGGTAACATTAGAGAGAAAAGGGAAAACTAGATTACCGAGATCTTAGAATGTGACATTTGATGTTAGGCCCACTAAGGTAATCCATGGAAAAGGCCATTGCAAATATATAGCCCAAGAGTCTGACCCTCGAGAAGTCGAAACTACTACGAAGGGGGTTGCAATGTTCACCTTTGAGCGAATGGAAGCAAGTTGGATTGAGAGCCAAAGACACTTCATAGAGACTTGAATCTTCCCAATAGATATCTCTCCTAAAAAGAGGAGATTCTATAGGATGCAGAATAGTGGTTTCCGCATTGTTGAAGGAGTTCTTTTTAACAGGAATTTTGACGGGATTCTACTTTGCTGCATAAACCAAGACCAAGCCCGTAAAATATTACACGAATTCCATCATGGCCTTTTAGAGGGTCATTATTCAATGCAAACCACCATCATCAAGATTACCCATGCTGGGTATTTCTGGCCCTCGATGTTTAAAGACACACATGCTCTAGTAAGAGAATGCAAGGAGTGTCAATACTATAGTGGTAGGTGCTTGAAGGAAATAATGCCGCTCAAGCCAATAATGGTGGAAGAACCCTTTGCTCAATGGGGTCTAGATTTCATAGGGATGATTAATCTGCCTAGCTTAGTTGGAAACAAGTTGATCCTTACTGCCACTGACTACTTCACAAAATGGTCCGAGGTTGTACCCCTTAGGAATTCATCAGAAACAAAAATACTAGCATTTTTGGAGGAGCTAGTATGCTGGTATGGTCTGCCAAAGACCATAATATTGAATAATGCATGTGCATTCACGGGCTCCTGTGTAACTCAATTTGATCTCCACCAGGGCATATATCTGAAGACTTCCTCGAATTATTACCCTCAAGAAAATGGCCTAGCTGAATCTACCAATAAGAACCTGATAAGACTCATTAAGAGAATGGGGTCTAAACACAAAAGGGAGTGGCATCACCTCTTGAGAAATGCGTTATGGGTGGACCATATCATGCCTAAGAAGATTTTAAAGAACACTGCATACAAGCTGGTCTACGACAAAGATGCCTTATTCCCTGTGTCTTTGGAGATCCCTGCTTTGCAGCTCCTCAAGTCCATTGAGGTGGCCAAAAATGAGCCCATGGAGGTAAGGTTGGTAGAGCTTATGGAGCTAGAAGAAGAAAGGTGGATGACATCTGAGTCTCTTCAGAACCATCAATAGACCATCTAGAGGTGGTTTGATAGCAAGAAGAAATATGATCTGGAGCTCAAACTGGTCAATCTTATTTTAAAATATAACGAGAGGCCGATCAGGCTAGGTCAACATGCTAAGTTTGATGGTTTATAGGAGGGAACCTTCCACATCATGAATTCTAAGGGGTATAATGCATTCAATCTCAAGAATATGCAAGGGGAATCTCTCAAAATTCTAGTTAATGAGTTTCATCTTAAACCTTTCTATTAAGCTTAGTGCCCCCAATGTAAATATTGTATTTTAGTGTGCCTTATTTATTTAATTATTTATCTTCATGCATTGTAAGGATGAGAAATAAATCATAATATACATCATAAATAAGAAAAGATTAGTTATATTATATATATATATATCAGTATCTTTATAAAATTCACAAATAGGCTTACAACTTGCAGATCTTAGTAGCATGGTGGCAGTCTTTCAATTGTCTTCCTCATCCTCATCCTCATCCATGAGAAACTCCAAGTCATCATGTTCATAATCATCATCTCCCATCCACTCATGGTTGGAGTCACTATCAGATTCCTGAAATATTGATACAAGCACCAGGTTCGAAAGAATATGCGACGTCAGGATCTGAGGGAAGATGTAGTTGCGGAACTTGGTATACCATGTTGTGCCGGCTAGAGCGGGCACTAGTAGATGGACTCTGAGGAGGAACTTCGTAATACACTCTACACATAGGTGATGAGTGGACAATGACATACTCTTTAAGCCACCTATAAGCAGATACCAAGTCACCTCCTCTCTTAGGGTTCAATGAAATGCTGCAAGTCCGAGGCCAAGGGAAACCTCTAAAAGGGATGAAGTATTCTGCGACATCCTCAAGACCGCCCAGATATTATGATGAGAACAACATCTTGGTCAGCTCCTTCATTAGGTAGTCACCTGTCCCAGCATCCAACAATGAAGCCATGAAGTGGGAGCAGATATCGATGTTGACATGATATCTGTCAACGTCATCAAAAAAATCCTCCCCGAGCACCCATTTAATTATAGTAGTGATCAACGGATTTCTCCACCACGTCATTCCTTGAAACCTCCAGTTTGAAATGTTGCCAAGAAAAGTGCTTGTGCCTTGTTGTTGGTAAGCCTGACGAGAGTATCCATAACTCAATAAACTCCACCGTTGAGCTAACTTTTGTGCGAAAGAATGTCTAAAAAGACATATTTATAATTGATTTCTAGCTCTGAGTAATAAAATCAAATTAAGAGCCAACACCCTCAATCTCCGATGTGGTTGTCCTTTCTCATTACTCACACAAGTGGATGGAGTCAAGCCTGAAGGTTGTGTATGTCTTGTCCAGAGCCTTGAAAAGCAAAATAGTATACTCAGATGCCACGCATATTTTTGAGTATGTCGTGCCTTAACCCAGTAGTCCGCAGGTTTATTTTGGCTTGTGCGAGCATTGCTGGATGTGTTTTTTCTATTAAATAAGGAGATCCATCCGGATAGGCAAATCATCTCTAGTGGATTGGAATGATGACTTAGTGGGCTAACGTCTTTTCAAAAATGCAAGTGGTGGCGCTTCTTCCCATTTAAGCATTAATGTTGCTTGGAAAATGAAGTGGCATGCGTGTTGAAAGATGCCTATCATGAATGCTTCATTTTCACGCACAAATATAGGCATGCGATGCATTTAAGGAAGAGAGCTTCAAAAGTGCATGTCATATTTGCGGTTTTCTTTCCCAGTGCCAAAATGTTGTAGTGTCAGATAAGCTCGCCTGGAAAAATGGAGATGGATACCATAGCCTCAAGTGCTTCCCAGGGTGAAATGTGGGTGGACATATACAGGGAAGTTTCATACTCATCCCATGCCATTCTCGCCAAGCCATAATATCCCAGAACCAAACCCAAATCCAAGATAGTCACCTGCAATTCCATGGCGGTGACTGATTCCTTAGAAGAGGTCATTGAGCCTGAGCTACACAAATAGCCGAGAGCTCTCAGGGAGGCTATGTTCAGAAGAATGATAAATCACAGAAGCGAGTGGCAGTCTACAATGTTCAAATTTTGGCATTCCAACACTCCTCAGTTCGTGGTCCCTATGGTTCTACATTGTCCAGAATTTTTGGTTGTATGCGCAAGCAGATTCATGCTAGATTGTCTTTCGATACAGGGCTCCTCTTTGCAGGTCGTCATAACCCCAAGAGCTATTCGTGACATGCTATGTTTCCCTAGAATTGATAGCATGGAAGTGTTTGATAAAGACACTAGGCAAGACTATTGGCATTGAAGGAGGGATATTGTCTCATTTTATCAAGCTAATTTGAACCAGAGTTTGGTGGTCGAGCCTCCAAAGATCCCTATCCACTATAGCAATTTAAGGAACACTAATCTCAAAGATATCTCCTCTACCATTGCGTTCTTGTGTGGTCATGACAATGATCGAGAGATCATCGCTCCTATGATGGGTTTCTTGTTCAAATGTTGGAAGTAGAAGGAGCCATTTCATTTTGACTTCTCTGTGTTGATAGCTAGAGAAATGGTGAGGTAGTTGGTTGAATTTGAGCAATCACGGCGGTTTAGGTTTGCCTCATTCCTAGTTCATTTGTTTGTACACTAAAATGTCACTTTCTTTAGTCAATTCATGCCATTTGCTACTCATGATGAGTTAGGAAACAAAATGTCTGTGTCTGCCCGCACCCCCGTACTATTAGCCACTTATGATGTGTACCACTTTTCAGACTCTTTCTGGGCTCCCATCCTTCTTGATTTTGTGTCATCCCTAAGGAGCCTCTCGTTCATTTTTCTCAAATCCAAATAAATTGGATGAGTAATGAATGCCCTCACTGCGACTGGTTCTTGGGTAAGGATTTATCTTTTTTCTGAGTACATGGCTTCTCTAAAGAGCCCTTCCGCCTTCCTACTTATGTTACTGAGAGAAACCTGGCTCTCGAGATATCCCGACTGCTGGTGGAAGTTGAAAAGGCTATAGGGGTGGGAAAGAATGATACATCTATTACTGAGGACTATAAAGTTATTGGCCCTATTATTCTTGAGTGAAGAAGCCTCACCAAGAGGGTTCTGACCTCCAAGCTAGTGCAACTAGGCTTGGTAGCATTGAATGATGTATGGAGCTATGACCTGGACAACTGTCAGTCCAGTAAACACAAAAAAAATGCTATTAAGCATGTGTCACGGAACTCATGAGAGGGATGCATCTTCATGCTGGTGAATGATCCAAGACTTTATGTGGGTCCTAGTGACTTTCCTGTCCTTGAGCACACCCCATGGTTGGATTTTTACCATATCTTTCAAAGGCACAATCTGACTAAGCCTATTCCTCAGAACATGTGGCAAGCGATGGAAAATGATCGTCGGCCAAAAAAGAAGAGAAATGATTTTTGGATCTACCGCCAAGGGACTAATCAACCTAGGGCAATTCTAGGGAACACCCATTTTGATGAGAATTTTGAGGAAGAATGGTGTAAACATAACAATTTAGAAGAAGAGACAAGTGACGAGTCCTTGCATAATGACTCCTCCCCTGAGGAGGTCCGACCTCAGGAGGATGAGATTATAAATATAGAAGAGCAAGGTATTGGAGCCGACATTTTAGTTTCTCTTGCTAGCTCAGTTTGGATGCCTCATTCCCAATCCACCAAGAGATCAGCTGAGAAGAAGGCTCCTGATTCCCCATCTAGCAAGAAACAATATTTTGGTTTAGTGAAGAAGGGTTCATCTTCTCAAGCCCCAGTGGTTCCTCCAGTCCCTCCACAATCAGTGGCTTCTATGGGTCAGGTAAGCTCTACTCTTCCCTTCCTATCTACTAAATTTGCAGTTTCCTCAGCTCCCAAAGTTGCATCTATTTCTTCTCAGGTCCCTACTGCTCTTACATTATCCCCCATCGGAACACTGTATGAGCCTCAAGTTGCATCATCGCAGGTCGTTTCTTCGCTCCCTGTAGATTTTCTCATAGATTTCTAGTACATCTATCATTTCACATAGGTTTGGTTTTGGAGAGTCCACTCCTCCCCCAAATGTCAGTGCAACATCCACTGATCTTGCTCTTTCAGGAACGTCTCCCTTTGTACCATTGTTCTCTTTGACCATGTTAGCACAACCCATTCAAACCACTTTTGCCAACCCCATTTCCTATTTCCCCTATGTCGTCCCTCATAGTATAGCATTTGCAGGGTAAGCCATTTAGGTCCCAAATACTTATTATCAACAAGTTTCCTTTTCCAAATTTGCGCGGGTTAGTTAGGTACGCAAGAGAAAGGAGAAAGATGGTGCTAAGCCAGCCCAGCCACATGTGCATATGCATTTCAATGAGAAAAATGTTGATCTCCTCTTTGCAACCATGTTCCCAAAGGTCAACAAGCTGGAGGACCAAATGAAGCCCAATGATTACACTCTACATGGTTTTGGGGTTAATCTCTCAAATGCCATAGCTATGGATAAAGTAGAAATGATGGAAGAAACTTTAAAGGTGGTGTCTTTGGATTTCATCAAGAAGAGTCGTCCCCTGGACAAAATGTGAGCAAAGCTCATCCACCTCTAAGAATATTTGGATACTGAGAGGAAAGAGGATAAAGATAGAAGTGTTGAGATAAACTACTTGTAGGGCCTGTTAACTGAAGGCAATTCTAAAAAAGGGAAGTTGCAATCTACCCTGAACAACGTGAGCTCTCAATTGAAAGGGCAAGAAGTGATGAGGAATGTGGCACTAAACGAATTGTAGGAGAAGGAGCAAGAGATACAATAGCTGAAAGCAACTTCCAGATATGCTGCCCAGATTCATAGTCATCTGTGAGAGGAGGTCCACCTGAAGGAAGAATATGCTTGGCAGCTGAGCGAAGCACAGGTCATGCTTTTTGAGGAGAGAGCAAAGTTTGAAATAGAAATGTGCGAGATGCAGAGTAACCTAGAATAGACTGAGAAGAAATTCCAAGATATAAGGAGATTATTATAGCTAGAGTAGGATCGCACAATGCAACTTTAGGAGGCTTTTCAAGATGGAAGAACTAAGATCCTCTCTTTGGAACATCAAGTGTCCCGTGAGCAGGATAGATGCAAAAACCTCTAGAATAAGATAAGAGCAAAGGATGATGAAATCACACACTTATCTCATCTTCCTCCCCCTCTGGAAGTTCCTCAGGATCTATCCCTGGTTGTGGAAAATTTATATGTTTCTCAGTGGGAGAGGATCAAGCAGTATTTCCCTTCGTTGTAGCTCGTGCTGATGTTCTTGGGTGAGGCACAATTTCTCTGTGTCGGAGTGGGTGTTCTTATTGATAGAATTATGCTTTGCATTGGTCCTAAACTCCCCATGGCCTAGAGTTTGATTCATCTCTTGTATGCTACTTCAGATGAGGAATTAAGAGCAAAAGGGGTGGCAGAACGCAAACAATTGATCAGGAAGGCCAACATTTTCAGTAACCAACATAGGGAAACCATGCAAGCATCAAAAACACTTGATTCCTTGAAGATTTTCGTTCCAGATATCAAGCGACATGTAGAGAAGTTTGTGTTTTGGGTTTGCCTTCACCTTTTCTTGTAGATGGCTTCGTGCTAGGGATTGAGCAAGTCATGAATCAAATCAAGCAATTGCAACAAGATTAGAATTTCCTACAGTGCCTTAGCAGTCCTATTTTGGTAGATGAAGTCGAGCATCTCTTACACCCCTTAGCCCAGCTCTATGTGCTCTTGAAGATGGTCCATGATGAACTGATGAGCTTGCCATTTGATGAAGTGATCTGTTTGGACCAGAATTGTCAGAATCTGGAAGCTCAGGTGTTACCCTCGGAAGATTATTGGTTTCCATTGCAGCAGGTCTTTGATCTTCTTTTTCTTGTTCAAGCATGAAGTCTGGTCTCCGTAACAACAATTTTGGGTCCTAGTATTTTGCAGGCAGAATTTCGCATTAAGTCGCCAAGAAATGTTAATATTCTTTTAGAGTGGTTCGTGTGTGGCATTTTGGTAAAGTTTCGGTCCCTTCCTTTAATTTTGGCCCACACTTTCGATCACTCACATGTGTGCCAAGTGGTGTCTTGGCATTGCTCTAAGCAACTCTTCCTTCTCACCCGATGTTGAGAGGATGCAGAGCTACCACGTGGCGTAGGTCTTTTCTTCGACGTATGTTTCCTAGCCCCACCGTCTTCCATGTGTTGGTAGCAACACTTGGTGCCCCCACGTTGCATGTTCCAGTTCTCTTTTTGTGTTTTACTTCGGGTCTCCCCCAAGTCATTACATGTCTTCTTTGATGGTTCGTGAACCAGAATGCTATTTGCACTGTGATTTTCTTGTTTGGCAGGTGCAGGGGTTGCCATGATGTGGTTGGAGTAACAAAATTAAAGGTCACTTTTTGCTGGGTAGCGTCTCATGGAGTGCCACACTAGAAGATTCTTGATCAGAAGTAGTTGCTAGGATTTTTCTGATGCTTTTGTGCTATTTGTTGAGGGTCGAGGGCTCTGTATAGGCCTTCTTTTCTAATTTTTAAGGGGTTCAGACTTTCGAGAGAACGGATTAGACTTTGGCTCATTGAAAATATTTATGTTAATTAAATTAGGTGAATAATAGACATATCAGATTGTGCCTATGGCCTCTATGGTTGTTTTATTTAAAGCTTAGTAAATTGACTTATGTGTTCTATTTAGATTCAGTAACTTCTATGATATATGTTGTGAGACTCTACAAATTAAACTATGTTTTAGGACTTGCTATCTGTTAGATGAATGGTGAATGTCATATTATGTTGAATGAAGTGTAGTTTGATATTCTTCTCTAATGATGTTGAGCATGTAAATTATTGAATGATCTTTAAAACTACATGTACCTAGGTTTAATATGTTGTTAGTGTTCCAAAAATATTATGGCGTATCGCCTAAGTAGTGTAGCTTTTTAAGTTTTCCTCTTCCCCTTTTCTTCCCCAATTGTATGAAGAGTCGACTTCTCAAACCCAAAGGTTATTCAGTGAGTCTCACACAAAATGTCCCCCATCACTTAATTTCCCATAAGGCTATTAGCATTTAATGTAAAATTAAGAGTCAACACATAACATAAAGACAAGAGAAGCACATAACTTGCAGGTTATGTAGTCATTCATAACATGTCATGTTATGCTACACAAATGTTATGAGATATAGAATAACATGAAATATAGAGTGTAAAATAGTGTTGGAGCTGATCTGCATATACCTCAGAGTGTGTTGGACCCATCGGGTTTAATTCATGACGACTGCAGATCCAAATACATTGATTCATGGTAGTTCGACCAGAAAAGAAGTTTGACTCGATGGCCTCTATCACTTATCAGAGTATCACATTTAACTGGAAAGGATAAGTTGGATTTGAGTGGTCCCCATCCATTGAGGTGTTCACATATGTACATGTGTTGGCCGCTCAGTGGTTTTCTCAAGATGTGTTGTGTTCGTGTGGGACCCGTTGTGAATGTGTTGACATCCTGCTACCCCATGGCATGTTGGAAAGTAGCCAAATGACCTTGCAGGATAATGTTTAAACAAAGAAAATGCAGCATCCCACCATCCTATACTGCTGATGACCAAACAAAATTGGCCCTATGGGATAAGAAATTGATGGAAGGATAGAGGCTTCCTATTATCCTGCATCATCAAAATGTGAGAATCAATGATTGTGTGGGGTAACACAAGGAGAAGGGAGAGATGTCCCTCGCAATCCCACATCAAAGAAGATTTAGGAGAAATAGTTTTGTGGGATAAAAAGATCAAAGAATAATTATGCATCCCGCTATTCTACACTATTCAAGATGGGTGTGTGATGGTCGTGTGGGATAATAAAGTGAAAGAAGAGAAGGATCCTGCTATCTCACAGCGAGAATGACCAAAGCAAAATGATCATACGAGGTAAACGAGAACAAAGAGAACAATGAAGTCACTTATCCCACATGGGTTAAGAGGTCACGTTGAGTGTCATGTGGGCTAAAATATGTGAAGGGAGGCTTCTTGAAGCTTATCCCAGACAAGTTAGAAGGTTACTCGTAGTGTCATGTGGGCTAACAAGAGAGAACATAGTCTCTTGTGGATGCTTATCCCACACGAGTCCAAAACTCCTTAAAGGTGTTGCGCAAGCTAACAAAAGTGAATGGAGTCACTTGAAGATTCTTATCTTGCACGAGTAAGATGGGATCACGGATGATGAGGTAGCCAAATAGAGTCAGTGGCCTATGTGGTAGTTGACCAATGTTGACCAAATGACTTGGATGTTGATTAAGAAGAATTTTGATGACGTTTGTGCATGTCAATAGTCATAGAGTTTTACGTGCCAGCTGACTGACCTTGACCAAGTGATGTGGACAAAGAAAATGGAGACATGTGGCTCCTTGGTTGTTGAAGAAAATATTTGATACGCAGAATTCAGTGACGATGGAGGTAGTTGTTGATCCTTTTAGGGTAGATTGATTGAGGATGGAGAATGCATTAATGGTGACCAAGTTGCATGCCAGTTGTGTGGCTCGAAGAAGGATTTTTAGATCTCTTCAGGTAGAGAAATATTACTAAACTGAGTAATCTAAGTATAGAGAATGATCTAAAGAAAGATAGGATGCATGTACTATAGGCGACAAATATGAGATTATATTCAGAACATAGAATAAAATCTCTAGAGGTACAAATATCCAAGACAATCGACTTAAATAAAATATTAAAATTTTGCATTGGAGGAAAAAAACTGATGTGTACAAAGTCGATTGAATCCAACAGTAGAGGTGATGAGATTTGACATTCATAGGTGTGGTTGTTGAGACAAAGATAGAGGTGGAAATAAAGAAGTCTCAACAAGACTACTATAGTGTGTGAAGTAAGGTGAGTTGTTGCCAAGAGAAGTAGAAGAAGCTATAGAATTAGATAGACAGAGAATAGAGAAGATATAATATTCAACAAGGTGAAGAAGAGACAAAGAGAAGAAAAGATAAAGAGAAGTAGAGGTAGAGAGAAGAAGAAAATCTCATAGAGGAAGATGAGGAAGAACATCAACAGGAATAAAAATCCATTCTCCATTGTGAGAAATTTTTTAAGTGTTACAAAATACATTTGTAACAAGGTTTATCATTGTATTGTAAAACTTGATATTATTGTATTTATTTGAGTGGGTGCTCAGAGCAAGGGTAGGTGCTTCTTTAAGTATAGGTGCTCATAAAATCGGGGGTTGGTGCTCCATGGGTTGGTGCCCTAAACATTGTAATTTGTTATTCACTGTGAGGCTGGATTGGAGTAGTAGACTCCAATAGCTATTCTCAGTGAGGTTTTTCCCACATTGGGTTTTCCTCGTAAATTTGGTGTGGTGGTTTGATTTGTGTGTGTGTGTTCTTAATTATTTTGCAGTTTTAGTTTTTGCACACATAGTTAAAAAATTTTAAAATACACTTATTCACCCCCCTCTCAGTGTCCATTTGTGTTCTTCAAATGGTATTGGTGTACGTTAACCATTTTATCTTTTGCACTTGACCTATAATGTTTTGGTATGTGTGGTTGCATACATATCTATATGCATTGATTTGGGATAGATAGTAAGGTGTGTCAACACAGTGTGATACCTCACACATTCTATTTTTCCTTTTGTAATGCATTGGAGATTGTTTTGGGTTGATTGTTCTTTATTTACATGTTACATCTAATTAGGCCAACCTAATTGATGTTATTGTGTTTTCAAATGGTGTATATAGAATGAAATAGTTTTAGAGATGAATGTAGACGTTGTATACATTGTATAACATGTTTGTGAAGAAATGAAAATGTTTGCAAGTGTAGAAGTGTAGCAATGAAGGTAGTTCTAGATTTGTTTTAAATAGAGAACTATAATCAACATATCACTGGATGTGGTTGCCTACAATTCAATCATTTCCATGTATCTCTTTTATTTGTAATGCATATTTCTTTGATGAAATACTATTTAGTATATGGGTGTGTGCAAAAAGTTGAGTTACCATTTTGGCCAAAAAGTGGAAGTATTTTTCTTGTTTTTCAGAATTTGTCCTAGTTGACCTAAAAATTTGAAGCATTTAAAGAATGAATCTTGAAAAAAATGGCAATAAAAAATGCAATTCGCGAAGGATAGTTTCCAAATATGAAAATTATTTTAATAACCAAACGATACAACTTAAGTTTCAATAGACATTTTCAAAACTTATAGCTTAAAAGTCACTCTTTTAGGACCATACCATGCTCGTGTAAAACAAATGTAATTTGACCTAAATGAAAGTCTTTTTTTGAATCCTTTTGGAAAATATTTGTAACATACTCACCTTTTCTAAGGATATTCTTTCGTAATCTTTTTCGAAATATTTTTTTGGTTAATTTTTTATCAGGCATAACTGTTATTTTGAAAAACCTTTCTGTACGACAAGCATAACTTGACCTAGACTTATTACTTTTTTTTTTTTTCAAAAGTGCATACATTTGTCTCTAGTTTGATGTCATATAACTTGTTTTTTTATGCAAGTATAAATATAAGGTTCACTAAAAAAAAGAAACCCTATTATTTTAGGTTTATGGACCTCTTTCATTTAAAAATATTTTAAAAATAAAAAAATAATCCATTTTTTTAAATTACATATTTGAAATCTAAATACTCTCTTCTATAATAAGTTTTTGATTTATTCAAAAATAAATAAAAATAAAAGTCTTTAGATATATGTACAAAGTCAATATTTTGTATGGACATTGACATGACCTTCAAATTGTAGGTCAAACTAGGTCCAAGGCTAAGGGTTGTCCCCTAACTTTTTTCTGAAGTGAAATCCAAAGCAAAAATTAATGTTGGAATTCAATTTTTTTTTGAACGGGATCCCATTTAGTAAAACATGAGATCTCATTTCAAAAACAAAAAAGATCCCATTTATGTTTCTTTTTAAAGTGTTTATTTTTTTATATTGAAAATGACTTATATAAACATGAAAAAATAATATTTTCTTATAGTGTATTTTTTATAGTTTAAATGATTTATATATACATGAAATATAACATTTAAGTATAAGGAAAAAGACATATTCAAATGTGACTTATACTCTAAGTTATATTGCATGTATATATTGATAGGATGTTTGAGAGTGGTTTGAAATATGTAGGAGTTATAATGAAGACTTTGGATTTTTTAAGATCTTATAAATTTTCAGACTTATTCAAATTCTAGTAATCAACAAGCTCCTATCAATATTTTATCACTCTCTATATATCACTCTCTTTATCTCCCTCAATTTCTAGACCTATCTCTCTCTCCATATCACTCTTCCTCTATCCCCTCTCTACCTCTCTCTATCTCACTCCTCTCTCTCCCAAAATTTACACCTCTCTCTCTCTCTCTCTCTCTCTCTCTCTCTCTCTCTCTCTTCTCTATGTATATATATATCCCCTCACTCCCTCCCTATCTCTATTTGTCTACATATACTTCTCTCTATCTCTCTTTCACTACCTGCCTATATTTCTCTATATATCTCTCTCTCCCACCCTCTCTCTTTCTCCCATCCTCTTCTCTCCCCTATCTAGTTCTCTTCCTCTCTCCTCATCCTTCTCTCTCTATGAACTTCCCTCCTTACCTCCCTCTCTCTCTATCTCTTTGTTCTTCTCTCTCCATCCATTGTAGAGTTCATTACCTCTACCTCTCCTTTATAGGGTTTAGGGTATGGATTTAGGTTATAGAGTTGAAGGTTAAGGTTATTTTTATATAATTTAGGGGATAAGTTTGATGGTATAGGGTTTAGGATATAAGGTAGAGGTTATTGAGTGTTGATACCTCTCTCTCTCTCTCTCTACATCTCAATCCCTCCCTTCTTCCCTCTCTACCACTATCTACCTATCCATATCTCTCTACTTAGTTCTATCACCCCTGTCCCTCGCTCTAAACATCTATCTCCTGACTCACTCTCTCTTTATAAAAGTATAGAGGGAGAGAGGAAGAGGTAGGTATAATGAGTGAGAGGGGAGGTGAAGAGAGTGATTAGAGACATATAGATAGATAGAAAGAGAGGGATATGAGAGAGAGAGAGAGAGAGAGAGAGAGAGAGAGAGAGAGAGAGAGAGAGAGAGAGAGAGAGAGAGAGAGAGAGAGAGAGAGAGAGAGAGAGAGAGAGAGAGAGAGAGAGAGAGAGAGAAATAAGTAAAGAGAGATGTGGGTAGAGAGGGGAAGATTGGGAGGAATGGAGAGGTAGAGGGAGACAAAGAGTGGTAAGGAGAAAGAGAGAGGGTGGAAGAGAGATTTATATCTAGAGAAAGATAAGTTGGCAAGGAAGGAGAGAAAGGTATGTAGAGAGAGATAAAGAGGTATATGTAGAGAAATAGAGGTCGGTAGAGAGAAAAAAGAGGTGTGTAGAGAGAGAAAAGACAGAGTGGAGAGTTAAGGACATGATTAGATTTATTTGTTTTAAAAATTATTTTATCACATCTCATTTTATCTTATCCAAGAAGATATCTTTTATCCTTTAGAAAAAATGTGTCTATCTTTATCTAAACTTATCTTGCCAATAATAATTATCTTAATTATCTTAAAGCATAATAAGAAACTAAAGAAAAGTGAAATCCATAATAATTATCTTGTTTTATTTTATCTTACCAATTCTTATCCTTCTATGACAACTCACTTTCAGCAAAATGGTTTTATCTTTCTTTCTAAATTTCAAAATTTAAAATATCCTAAAATTCCCTAATATGCTTTTAAACTTGATTAATTTTCTAATATAGTAAAAAGTTTTACTCATTTTTGAATTAAAACTACCCTTAAAATCTTGCACGTATTATGCATTTTCGTTCTTATTTCTCTACTTTCTTAAAACTTATTTTCTTATAAAATAAATATTTTTTTATTATTGTTCATTTTATATTTAAATAAAATGATAATTTTGTTTTTAAATTTTTAATATAAAGAATATTTAATTTATTAATAAAATAATTTATAATATTAGATAAATTTCTAATTAAATATATAATTCAATTTTGGAATAAATAATAATTTAATGGAGTATCAGGGTTCCCTAGTGGAAACAAGTGTGCAATAAATTTTCTTGGCCCAAATGAATTTTTTTTATATGGCTGGTGATTCAAAATCAATGTCTTACTTGGGATAATTTATGCAAGTGGGGCTTCCATGGTCCTTCTATGTGTTTGTTGTGTTGTACATCTGAAGAGTGTATTTCTCATCTTTTCTTTTAGTGTCCTTTCTCTAAGGTGATTTGACACCTTTGGTGGGGAGTTTGGAAGCAGACCTACTAGAATGTCTCCTCTTTGGCTAAAGTTTGGGATCATTGGGGTAAGCCTCCAGTTAAGACTTATTTTCTTCAGGTTGCTTGGGTTCTTGGACCCACTTTCATTATTTGACATATTTAGCTGGAAAGAAATCAAAGATTCTTTCAAGATGCTTGAATGGTTAATCAACATTTGTGGTGGCAAATTGTTCATGCACTCTCTATGAAACTATCTTGGAAAAGTGTGACCTTGTTAGAGATGTCTGTATTTACATTAGGCTAAGTTTCCCTATTTAGAGAGTTGATCCTTCTCTTGGAGTGGGCTATATGTAGGCTTAGAGGAATAGGGGCATACAAACTTTACAGTTGATTAATTAGTTGGGTCATTGGCACCCTCCTCCTTATGGGGTTTTGAAGATAAAGTTGATGGTTCTTATAGGGGAAACCCTAGTCATGTTGGTATTGGTGGGGTAAAATGTGATAGCTCTAGTCTGTTCTAGTTCATTTTTCAATTTATAAAAGTTTTAATATTAATAATTACATGGAGTCTCTCACCATTTTGTTTGGATGTAGAGAGGTTGTGATCTTGGCTAGACAAAGATTATTTATGAATCTAACTCACAAGTGGTGGTGACTCTATTGATTGAGCAACAATTTGATGATGTTAATTGGCACTTAGCCTTAGTTGTTTGATAGATTTTACGGTTTTCTCATTCTTTGGAACTTGTTACTTTTACTCACATTTCTAGGGAGTGGACTGGAGTTGCAAACTATGTAGCCAAATGGGCTTTTGATCAAAGGGATGGATGCAGTATTATGAATAAGCGACAATTATCTTTCGAATTGTCTCATTAGTTGGAGTAGGTTTTTTATACTAATGGAATTATTTAATGTTTTATTATTTGAAGGGATTCTAACCCTTTTTTCTTTGTAATTTTCTTTTTGTTGCATAAATTTTTGACAACTTTTTAATAAATCTAGTCAAAATAAATATTATAATAAAATAAATATAAATTTTTATATATAATAATATTATGAAATATCTTCCAAGTAAAATATGTAAATTTAAATATTAATAATTAAGTCAAAAATAATATCTTATTATTTTTTACTAAATCAATAATATTGGAAAAACAATAATTATCTTTAATGACAACAACCACTTCATGATATGCAATACCCCTCTAACCCTCACACGATAAATAAGGTATTATGATACTGATAATACACTTAAATGTAGAGGATGTAAGTATTGAAATGGTAATTGTTAGTGCTAAAAAATGCACACTTGTTAAATTCTTGAGAACTTAACACTTTTGAGGTAACATGGGAACAACCAAAGGCTGTGGGATACCTATAGCTTGGTTGAACCCCCAGATAAGGCTGGCTCTTAACTGGCTATCACCTAAAAACTACTGATTGCTGAGAAAGGGGGGAGAAGGAAAATAGAAAACTAAAATCTAACCTACAGGGTGATCCACCAGAATATAAACCTGACTTGTAAACAGCTTGCATACACAGGTTAACCAATGAAAAAGCTTCATATACACAACTCAATATTAACAAGTAACCTTCATAAGTGTTCCATAAGAAGTCTTTGATGCTTAATTCATAGAAGGAAAGATATCTCTCACAGCTAGAAAACATGCATTTAATACACCCTATGACATGCAACATACATATTATTCTGCAAAAGGTGCTAAAATGAGACATAACCACAAGGATTCAAATGATTTCACAAGTAGTTGCATCAATAAAAAAAAATGCACACATATAACAACATATTGAGAAGGTAAAATGCTCATCTTCATTAATCTTCAAGGCATAAGTTGGCATACAAATCTGAAATAAAAGGCTATGAATCTTTCTCTGGAAAAAAGAACTCTGAAAAATGAGTTACAATAGACTACCAGTGAAAGAAAAGAACCCCCTTACATGAAGAAGGAAGGGGGTATATATGATTTCTCAAAAGCAAATAATCAATATAAAAATCATTCCTTCTGGTCGAGAAGCTCTCAAAATCCCCCTTTTTAGGACCCAAAATAGGTCTGAAAGGGAATGCGCTTGACGAAAAGTCAAGCCACCCCATGTTCCATGATAATGGTCCTTAAATTCAATATTAATGATCATTAAATGAGTCAAAAAGACCCATTAAATGCCCTTTACTTTTCCAAAAATATCTGGCCCCCTCTTTTTCAAATTAAAAAAAAATCACCACCAACTATTGCATTAAAAATATTAATATTATTAATTGATTTATAAGAAAATCAATTAACAATATTAATTTAATGCAATAACACAATAAAAATATTCCCCCTTCTTAATTTTACATGACCAATTATTGCATTAAAAATATTAGTATTATTGATTGATTTATAAGAGTATCAAACAATAATATTAACTTACAAACTTTGAAATATGCAATAATAAAAAGACTTTTGCCCTTTAAGTTTTAATATCATTAATTGATTTTTCCAAAAAATAAATTAATGATATTAAAAATTATTAATCATGCAATGATCATAGAGTTTAACTTTTAAGTTAAACCATGTATGGATACATTATTAAATAATGTAGAATTACATCATTTAACCTAAAGGTTAAAAGGTTTGAATGCTTAAACAAAAAAAAGATAGATAAAAAATCTATCATTTTTGACACTTAGCCATTTGAAAATGCTTTAGGGTTTGTTGGCGGTATATATAAATTTTCATTTTTATATCGCCTTATGGAGTCATGTCCCTAAATGGTCCTTCGGTCGGGTTGTGTTTCTCGAATTTTTTATGCAAATCAGTCTTCACAGTCTTCTTTATTTAAGTTTCATTGTGTTGAACTTGAACTTTGAACTTGAACCTTGTGGGTTCAAGGTTCAAAGTTTAGCGGGAGTCATGTTTAAGTTTATTTCCCCGCGTGGTTTTGTAAGTCCTTTTCACTATTTGTCGGTGTTTTGCATTGGTTGAACCTTGAAATTGAACTTTGTGGGTTCAAGGTTCAAAGTTCAATATTTGTCATGTATATTTTTTTTCTGCATTGCTGTTGTTCTTCAAGGTTCAAAGTTCAATGTTTGATTTCATGGAAATCGTATCACTTTTCGTGAGATGGAGACATGGATTTTAAGGAATGGCTAACAACAGTAGGAAAAGGGAATATTCTTTCTTAATGATTTAAAGGTTGTCATTTATACCAAGTTTGGCATGGGAATCCATTTTTTAGATACGAAGTGACTTGTAATCAAATGCACGATCGTGTGCGATCATTTCAGAGTAATGTCACATGAGTTAAGAGTAATGATGATAACTTATGGAAATCATGAGTAAGATTTTCTTGGTTGTTTAAAATCGAGCAGTTGTTTTGTCGAGATTATCATTTGTGAAACATAAGTTTTAAGGAGAAATTTTGGAGCGAAAGGGAAATAGATCGTGACAGGGGTTTTGCAGATGACAGAGGAAGGTATGTTCAATGACTTTCCTAATTGATACAGTTTTTAAAAGATCTGGGAATATTGTTTAGCTGCTTGTTTCTATTTTACCTATTTTTTGCTTTATTTGAGTTGATTGGGGAAAGATTACGAGTTAAATATGAGGCTGACTTTGCCTAAATTAGTGAGCTCTTCTTTCCCTTGTGAGTTCCTTATCAGAGCTAGCAGATACGACTCTATTTCAATTAGATTTAGATGTTTTCCTAGAAAGAGTAAGGAACCCAGCTACTGATTCTATGTTGAAAGATATTGCACAAAGTGGTTTATTGGAAGCGGCAGCATTTCCCCCAGCTACCCCTTGTCCTAAGTTGGTTTTAGAGTGCATGAATCACTATGACAAAGTTAACAGGTGCATTAGGAGAAATAATGGTGAGGTTTTGTTATATATTGATAGAGAGACAGTAATGGCGGCCATGGGTATCCCACATCGGTAACCCTATGAGGATTGGACTATTGGAAAGTCTTATGGGTTTTATTCTGAGAAGAAGCAGTATTACAGAACCATTATTGCACGAAATTGGCTTTTGAAGTTTCAAAAGGGTGGCTCAAGGCTGCCAAGGCCATTAAACCGAGAGCATTTGATTCCTGGAATTAGGGATTTGGTAGTAATGTTGAGCAGAATTAGGGGAAATTCACACTCTTTCTATTGGGAAGACTGGATGTATTTCTTCATCCAAGTTACTCTAGACAAAGACCGGTTCATTGACTGGGGCACCATAATTGCAGAAAGGTTGCATGAGGGTTTGAGCAATTACCTTGGGATGTCAAATTTTTATATGTCTTCATATATGTTCTATATGTTAGCTTGTGCGATGGAGTGGCCTAGACTATTCCATACAAAATGGGTTCAGGGTATTAAAATCTATGAATATCACCCCCATTTGACCTAAAAAGGACATGTTGACAATTGCCTTCGCTAGAATGATATTTTTGCTGGGACATTAACTTTTGAGTTACAAGGTAATTTGCACAGAAGAATGTCAGTTGAAGCTATTGAACTATTTAACATCTATGGTAGCTTCTTTACTCAATTTAATCATTTCACTTATATAAGGGTAGGGGGCTTTAAAGGTGAACCCTTTAGGTTGCCTAGATATGTTTCAGACTACTGTGTTTTGATTGAAGTTTCCACACAATCAGCTCATGTTGTAAAGGATTATGGTGAAGATTCTGGCACAAGTGGAATTTTTCCTATTGATTTAGGCCATTACAGTTACAGGTCTGTTTCTGATGCATTGAATCTTGAGTTCGAATTTAAAAGGTTTCATTTGAAAACCTTCATGAAGAGAGATAATTTTGACAGCAAAGGTTTTATTGCTCATTATGTGAAAAAGATAATGCCTAATCAACATGTCTC
Source organism: Cryptomeria japonica (assembly GCF_030272615.1). Taxonomy (NCBI): domain Eukaryota; kingdom Viridiplantae; phylum Streptophyta; class Pinopsida; order Cupressales; family Cupressaceae; genus Cryptomeria; species Cryptomeria japonica. The sequence goes on from NC_081408.1 coordinate 111,919,385, forward strand.
ACAATTGGAAGATTACTAGGAAGACTGCTCAGATGAATTTGAAGTGAGAAAAAGGAATTGGTCCAACTTAACTCTGAAGCAGATTCTCGATATGAAGTTGCAAATGGATACCTCTGGTGTAACCATTGATAATGGAGATGTATTAGATCCAGAATTCATGAAATGGGTACACAATGAACCCCTTCCAGAGGCTGATTGGAATAGAAAGATGGAAGATAGTGTACAGGCACGTACCTTTAGTATAATTCACAGAATAGAGAATTGGCTAAGGAGCTACAGATTTCATCTGGGAAAGGCAACCAGTTCAAGAAATAAGGGTAGAAAAGGGGAAACTGTGAGTAAAACCATTGTTTTAACTAACATTCCTATTTCTGTTGCAGGAAAGAAGCAAGTTAAGCTTAAAGAGGAAAAACTTGACTCTGAAGCTACACATTCCATTGGTGGCCAAGTTACTAGGTCAAGATACAAGAAGAACTTTAAGCCACCTGCCGCTCATCTCATTATTGATTTGGATGCTTAAGAAGTACAGGGCAATATGACAACACCTATTTTTTATGCTAACAAGGTCTTAACTGATGCTGATGCTAATATCAAGGATTCACAAGTGCTTGATGTTTTGTCTAATACTGATAATGCTATGCTGCTGACTTCAGGAGGGCCTCCGCCCATGCAATCCAAGGATCTAACTATGGCTCCTAAATGGTTAAGTGATTCAATTACCAAGAAAAGGAATGTTGTGCCTATTTCTGTGTCAATGGAAGATGTCATGGGTAAATGTCTAGGGAGAGCTACTAAGCCGAAGCGACTAAAAATGGAGACCATGATCGGTTTTGATGAGGGCACAAAACATTGGATTGCAGATATTGCTAAGCCTACATCCAATAAGGATGCTGCCACTACCTCAGAGGCTGATTATACTATTGAGAGAGTTGATTTGGGGGTAGGAACTCGAGCAGTTGATGTGAAACATTTAGAGACTTCAACCAAAAGGATTATCTCTCACACTTGGAAGGATGAAAAGGATAAAGCAGAGTTGAAATAGAGTTTAATGCAAATGGCTCAATACATCCACGCTTTGCAAAATAGTCCACTGCCATTGTCCAAAAACTTTGTTCCCTTTAGTTCAAAATCCCCTGGTAATCAGAAGTTCTTTGATGAGGTTCAATGAAACAAGATGATCGCAACGATTTTCTCTGAGTGGCTTACATCGATTGTGCATCAAGGAACTAATTATATATCAGATTTAGCCCAAATCTTCAAAGATGCCAATGATGTTACTAAGGAATTGGGCGCTGACTTAATCACATGGCAGAAAGAAAAGACTAAATGGGCAGTGATTTCAAAGCAAATGCACGCTATTCAGCGCTATGGCCTAATGAATTTTCTTGTTGAAAGACAAGTGCCAGGATTAGACGAGGATATAATGTTCCTATGCAAGGAAAGTATAGAGTGGGGCAACCAAATCATTGAGCAAGGTCATAATGAGTCTGCCAGTCTGTGAGGTGAACTAACAACCCTGAGAACAACCATGCAAAAAGATCTGCATTGTGTTGATGTTCAGCTGCTTAAAGAGGATGGCCAAACTCTGGAAGATACAACAAAAATGGTCAATCTTTTCAGTAGTCGTATTAAATAGATAAAGGTGGAAAAGTCCTTAGCCGTGGAAGATTTTACAAAGATTGTTAAAGTGGAGTTGATGCTTACAGTATGTCTTGATCATTTGGACTCTCACAAAGATAAAGTGTAGCTGGTGAAAAAGAAGAAGGAACTCTGGAAGTAGAGGGTAATTCATATCAGCCTACCGCATGTAGCAGTAATCCAGGAATTCTCAAGGGTTCATCGAGAGTGGAGTGAAGCAAAAGTAGTTATGGTGTCTGCCCAGAATAGCAATCCGGGCAATCCGACTGAAACTGAATCAATCACATGACTAGCACTGCTGGCAGTTGTATGCCAACATGTCTAGCTTTCTTTCATTTTCTATTATGCAGTTAGGACAGTTGCTCATTAACTCATTTGCAGTTAATTTTACCTTTGATTGAACTATTGGGTCTAGTGGCCTATTTATAATCTTTGTAATGACTTTATGAGGGTCCGCTAAGTTTTTGAAAAACTATCTCTTTAATTTTGGCTGAATACTCTATGTCTGTATTGGAAGTTGATGATCATTTATGAATGAAAATTGAATTACAGTTTGTCTTTGGCTTCAAATTTGTGTGTTTGGTGTTTGAAATTTGATTTATGTGAGAATCTGTTTCAAGAAAGGATTTGTCATGGCTTTGTATATGTGCAGAAAATTTTAGTGAAATTCATCTTTAAAGGTTTTCATTTTGTTTTAGCATACATGAGAAGTCTGTCGACTTTTCACAAAGAATTATATATGAATCAATGCTTGTGTTCATTTGGTATTGACTGGTGAATAAAATCACCTTTTTGTACTTTTTGGTGAAAAGTATAATATTGGTTGTATGTAATTTGAAGCTGATTGAATATTTATTAAAGGGAGTTGTACCATAATTCATAGGTTAATCTATATGATGATTATTCCAACTATATGGTGAAATTTGTCTTTCATTTATTGGGCTAAAGAGTATAAAATTTAAATAAATTGTGAGAGACAAATCTGTTTACCAATAAATTTCTGGCTACTCTGCTGGGGAACGAACCAGTTAATTAATCTTTTAAAAAAAAAGTCATCTTTATGGTGATGCTTTGTTGTTTATAAATGGTGCTGCCTCACGAAGGGTTTTTACCTATTTTACAACCAAATCTAAATTAGGTACAAGAAGAGAAAAGTAACATTATCTCTGAGTTGGATACTATAGCTTGGAGACATAGAAGAAGTTGATCTTAGTACGACAGAATAAGTGCATTCCTCGATGAAGTAGAAACGCAAGCAAATCATCCTATGTTAGTTTTTGAAAGGGTGATTGTTCCTAGAGTCTTCTTTATTAGAATCCCTGATAATCAACAACAGAATCTCAAATTTTTGTTACCTTGATTACTTTTCACATTGGAGTCCAAGCCTTATACCCAGTCACAACGGAGGGAGGGAATTGTTGATCACACCTTCCAGGAACTTTTAGACCTTGGTTTTGTTTCTTAGGCTACACCTAGGAGGGCTAGAAGTAGACCCATATCTCCACCAAGAGCAACTGCTTCACCTATCTATCAAGCCTTAACTTTACATGGTGTTGTACCCCCAATTGCTATAAACCTTACCCCTTTGAATAATACTGGAGCAATGGCCAACAATCCTTGGGGTGCTGCTATTGGACCTTTAGCTTTGGGGGCAATCCATGACCTTCCTAAGGGAGCGAAAGATCATCTGCCTAAGTTCAGGGGCAATGGCAAAGTAACCACCACTGAACATTTAAATGCTTTCAAAGTTGCATGTGGAGTGTTGGCAGTTCAACATGAATATGTGGCAGTGAGGTTATTTGTTCAAACTTTTATTGACATTGTCGCTGATTGGTTCTACCATCTACCTAATGGAGTTATTACAAATTGGTAGGTTTTAACGGATATTTTTTAGGCTAGATTCAAATTGACTGAAGATGAGCATTCACTCATTGCTCAGTTGGCTCAATTAAAGAAAGAAATAATAGAGCCTATGAGAGACTTTGTTGCCCATTTTGATAAACTTTGTCATAAGATCCCAACACCACAAAAACCCTCTGATGAAAACTTGAAATGTTTCTTCATGAGCTCCATGCCTACAGAAATACGTTTCTTGATGAGGTGCAAGTGGCTACAAACCCTTGATGCTATGAAAGCTTTAGCTGTAAGTCTAGAAGATGATTTAATCATGGCAGGCAAGTGGAAAAGAGAAGTGCAAACTCCTGCTTCTCAAGTTGCAAATGCCTCTACTTCATCTGACCCCGTGATTCAACGGTTAATGAATGATGTGATTTCCCTAAAGAGACATGATCCTAAAGCAATTACTTCATATTCTCAACCATACCAGGACATTCCTAGAAAATATCCCAATCAACAAGGAGGAAATGGAGGAAGACAATTACAATTACCTCCTACGCAACAAAGACTTGCTATTGAAGTGCCATCTCCTAAGACAAACACATGTGTGTTTCATTTAACTAATGAACATGATGGTTCTTCATGTCCAGAGATGGTTAATTTTTCTCAAATGATCAGTAAAGGAGAAACAATCTTAGAAGCTGACAAAGGAGGTTCCCAAAGTATGCCTGGCGACTCTAAAATTCATTATATGGAATATGTCTCTGACTCAGAAAGGGGAGGAAACATGTTGGTGACTTTGGAGGATTCCTCATATGCAATTCTTACTAGAACTCAACAAAATTTGAAACCTCATGATGTTGTAACACCTGTCCATAGCACTGTAAAGGGTAAGGAAATTTTGACTCATCCTGGAAGTGTTTCAAAAGTTGTTCAAGAAGTTGCTTCTTCAAGTTCCGATTCATTTAATAGTTCCTTTGATATCATTGAATTTTGCAAATCATCTTGTGTTCAGATTACTCTGGCTGAGTATCTAAAGTTGAACCCTAAGGAGTTAGATAGACTAGTTGAATTTGTCAAGGGAAATGATACCCATACTCTAGCAAGTGAAACTCAAACTCCCGTGACTTGTAATTCTTCAGCATAGGAAAATGTCAGCCCTGCTCTAGTAATTCCTAGAGTTTCATCAAATACTATTCCTCAACAAGCTGAGTTGGTAGAACCTAGTCTTGAAAATAAGCCCGAACCCTTGTATGTGTCCTTGTTTATCAATGAGCATAAATTGAGTAATTGTATAATAGATTCTGGAGTGTCAGACAATGTCATGCCCTCAGTAGTAGCAAAAGATTTAGGTTTAACCTTAACAAAAACCTTTGGCAAATGTTATTCCATGGATTCCAAGCAGGTTCCTTTATTAGGCCACATTAAGGATGCACAAGTGGCTTTAGTAGCGCATCCTGACAAGAGAATCAAGTTGAGGATTCTGGTGGCTGACATCCTTGTCTATTATGGTATGTTATTGAGTTGTACCTTTTGTAAAGACATGGGTGGGGAAATTAGAATGGATTGGTCTCAGGCAATGATCACAGTTGGAAAACAGAGAGTTGTCTTGCATCCTGAAACAAAAGCTAAATATGCAGTCTTTCCTTCAGATGATCTGAAAGCTCGAATTTTGTACCAAGATTGTGGCTTTGGAAATTATATGATATCAACCAATTTTCGAGAGGTGGATAAGACCGTAGATTCGGGATTGTCTGATGAACTCTAGTCTATGGAATTTGATGGGAGTTGTTTGTCTTCTGGTTCAGGGGCTAGGGTAGTATTAATACCTCCTGAAGGTAAAGTTATTCCTTATGCTTTCAAATTGGAGTTTCAAAACACTAATAATATGGCTGAATATGGAGCTCTATTATTAGGTCTTGCTGAAGCGAACAAATTGCAGATCAAAATGTTGAAGGTTAAAGGTGATGTTGAACTTATTGTAAAGCAAGTATGAGGTTTATTCGCTATTAAAAATGAGAGATTGAGAAATTATAGAAACCGTGTTTGGGACGAGATTGAAACATTCAAAGCCTTCTTGATCAAAGCAGTACCAAGGGAGTTCAACTCAAAGGCTGATTCTTTGGTGATTTTTGCAGCTCTACTAGTTCCTCATCCTGATTTCACAACAAATACCTACAGAGTAGAGCTAGTTTATAGGCCAAGCATTCCCAATAATTCTGAATCCTGGCAGGTGTTCGAAAATGATAAACAGATTCAAAACTTTTTACAGTGTGCAAAGATTTTCACATCCTTGTTTTATGAAGGATCAGAAGTAAGTTGTAAAGAGTTTTCTCTTGATTCACTAGAGGAACTGCATGATGGGGTATTATAGTTGAAAGGAAATAAAATCCCAAAAGGCTTGGTGTCTCTTGAATGTCTTTTTGATAGAAAGGATGGGTATGTTAAGAAAGTGGAGAAAGAGACTCATGTAATTCAAAACTTCGGTGAGTATGAGCGAATCAACATTGGTACTGAGGAGGATCCTAAATTTGTTAATTTGGGTAAATGTTGTTCCAAAGAGGAAAAAAGGAGGTTCATTAGCCTGTTGATTGAGTTCAAAGATGTTTTTGCATGGAGCTACGATGATTTAAGAATTTCAGAGATGGTAATTTTCAGCACTACATTCCTTTGAAACTTGGTGTCAATCCTTTTCGACAGAAGTTGAGGAACTTTAATTCGAAGGTAGCAAAAGCAATCTTTCATGAAGTAGAAAAAATGTTGAAGGCTGGAATTTTTTATCCTTTACATCATTCTACCTAGATTGCTAATATTGTTCTTGTTCAGAAGAAAAACGGTGAAATACGAATCTGTATTGATTTCAGAAACTTGAACCAAGCAAGCCTGAAGGATAATTATCCTCTACCAGCAATGGATAATATTTTATAAACTGTTTCAAGATCAGAGATGATGTCCATGTTGGATGGCTTCTCTGGATATAACCAAATCTGTGTCTCAAAGCAAGATCAACACAAGATAGCATTTATAACTCCCTGGGGCACCTTTGCATATAACAGGATGCCTTTCAGATTGATTAATGCAGGGGCAACCTTTTAGAGGGTGATGGATCTTTCCTTTGGGAATTTGAGGGATAAGATCATTGTAGTGTATTTAGATGATTTGACTGTGTTCTCTAGGAAGAGGAAACATCATCTGCGAGATTTGAGGAAAGTTCTAATGAGATGTAAAGAACATGGAGTATCATTAAATCCTAAAAAAATTGCTTTTGGAGTCACAGAAGGAAAAATTCTTGGACATATTGTTCAAAGGAGGGAGTAAAGGTGGATCCGGAAAGAGTAAAAGCAGTACAACAAATCAGCCTTCCTTCCAACAGAAATGGAATGAGGTCCTTCTTTGGACAGGTGAACTTTCTAAGATGTTTTATTCCTGATTTTGCTGAGACTACTAAATATATCGTAAATATGATGAGTGAGAAAGTAGTTTTAAAATGGAATGAGGAAGGTAAAAGGGCTTTTGAAGAAATAAAAAGAGCAATTGTGCATGCATCTACTCTAGTTAACCCAGATTTTGGTAAATATTTTATTATTTATTGTTATGCATCAGAGAATACGATGTCTGGAATTTTACTGCAGAAAGGTGAGGGTAATGAGGAAGTTCCAATTTCCTTCATGAATGTACCTCTGAAGAAGCATGAGTTAAAATACTCGCAGATAGAAAAGCAAGCTTATGTGTATGTGCAGGATCATGGTGTGCCAAAACAGGCCCTTAAGTGGCAATGAAATTTCAAAAAATCAGAGTTATGCAACTTGACATGAAAATTTGAATAAGTTGTGAACATTATTTTTAAAATATGTAAGAAGAGAATATATAGAAAATTGAATGTAGTTTCTAAGATGCTAGTTGTTTTTTGGAAAAATAAAATCCTATGTGATGAAAATTTCAAATTTCAATGCAGTGGTACTAAAATTTTAGGAAAAAATAAGAAGTAGACGTATGTCTGACCACCCTAATCACAATGAAATCATAATATTTTTTTATAATATTTATAATATAAGTATTAGATTCATGTCCAGATGTGACACATATTTTTTTTAAATTTTTTATAAAGTAAATAATTATTTATGAATTTTTTACTACAACTTTTCAGAAATTTAGAAACTCCTACGTCTGACCACCTTAATTTGGTCAAGACCTTATGAAATTTAATTTTTTTTAATTTTTCCCTATAGTAGATGAAGCATAGGATGTGACACATGTTTCAGATTCAAAAAATGTTATATCATTTGAAAGTTATAGTGTTTTTCAATCAGTATATCAATCAGGACTATTGTCAGAATTTAAACATAAAATAAATAATAATTATTTATTAAAGTCTAAATAAGACAAGCCTTATATTGTTGGAAAGCTAGGAACGTCCTCAAAAAACCCTTTTCGTTTTATAAATTTTGGCTACAAAAAAAGTCATCAGCCACCAGTGTAAAGTTTGGAAAATCAAGGAATACTGAAAAACATGTTTTTTTAGTTCACTTTCCAGGCTTGTCACTTCCAAGCCAAATACCAAAGAATTCCCGAGCCGAAATTTGAAATTTGAAAATTTGACTACAAAAATCAAATATCTGATTTTAATTAGTAGATTCTCTAACTAGATTTGCCCATAATTAATCTAATGTTTATTAATATATTAATTTATAAATAAATTAGTATTTGATATTAGGGAGAGAGAGAGAGAGAGAGAGAGAGAGAGAGAGAGAGAGAGAGAGAGAGAGAGAGAGAGAGAGAGAGAGAGAGAGAGAGATGAACAGATAGAGAGAGAGAGAGAGATGGGGAGGGGGAAGGGAGAGAGATAGATAGATGGAGAGATTAGGGAAGATGGGTAGAGAGAGATTAGGGGAGAGAGAGAAGGAGAGGGAGAGAGAGATTAGGGTAGAGAGAGAGATATTAGTGGAGAGGGGGAGAGAGATTCAGACACCATAGGACCCAAAGTGATCCAATATGGTGTCATAATAGGTCGTATGGTGTCCTAAGGGGTCATAAGGGTTCATGGGACATGATATGACCCCTAAGGACAACATATGACCCCTTATGAAACCATATGGTGTCATTAGGGGTCATATGGTGTCCTAGGACACAATAGGTATCATATGGTGTCTTAGGACACCATATGACCCCTTAAGACACCAAATTATGTTGTTATGGGTCATATGTTGTCCTAAGGGGTCGTAAGACACAATATGACCCAAAGCGACCCAATATGGTGTCATTAGGGGTCATATTGTGTCCTAGGGGGTCATATGACACAATATGACCCACTAGGACACAATATGACCCATAACGACCAAATATGATGCCTTAAGGGGTCATATGGTGTCTTAGGGGTCATATGGTGTCGTGAGAGGTCATAAGGGTTCGTGGGACACCATATGACCTCTTAGGACACCATATGACCCCTAATGACACCATATTTGGTCACTTTGGGTCATATTATGTCCTAAGGGGTCATATTGTGTCCAACGACCCTTAGGACACCATATGACCCATAACAACACAATTTGGTGTCTTAAGGGGTCATATGGTGTCTTAAGAGGTCATATGGTGTCCCATGAACCCTTATGACCTCTTAGGACACCATATGACCCCTAATGACACCATATTGGATTGCTTTGGGTCATATTGTGTCCTAAGGGGTCATATTGTGTCTTACGACCCCTTAGGACAACATAGGACCCATAACGACACAATTTGGTGTCTTAAGGGGTCCTATGGTGTCCTAAGGGGTCGTAGGACACCATATGACCCCTATGGACACCATAGGACCCCTTAAGACACCAAATTGTGTCATTATGGGTCCTATGTTGTCCTAAGGGGTCGTAGGACACAATATGACCCCTTAGGACACAATGTTATCCTAAGGGGTCATAAGGGTTCATGGGAAACCATATGACCCCTTAGGACACCATATGACCCCTAACGACACAATTTGGTGTCTTAAGGGGTCCTATGGTGTCCATAGGGGTCATATGGTGTCCTACGACCCCTTAGGACACCATATGACCCCTTAAGACACCAAATTGTGTCGTTATGGGTCATATGTTGTCCTAAGGGGTCGCAAGACACAATATGACCCCTTAGGACACAATTTGACCCAAAGCAACCCAATATGGTGTCATTAGGGGTCATATGGTGTCCCAAGACACCATATGACCCCTATGGACACCATATGACCCCTAACGACACCATAGGACCCCTTAAGACACCAAATCATGTCGTTAGGGGTCATATGGTGTCCTAAGATGTCGTAGGACACATATGACCCCTTAGGACACAATATGACCCAAAGCAACCCAATATGGTGTCATTAGGGGTCATATGGTGTCATTAGAGGTCATAAGGGTTCATGGGACACCATATGACCCCTTAAGACACCAAATTGTGTCGTTATGGGTCATATGTTGTCCTAAGGGGTCGTAAGACACAATATGACCCAAAGTGACCCAATATGGTGTCACTAGGGGTCATATGGTGTCCTAAGGGGTCATGTGATGTCTTAAAGGGGTCATAAGGCATCATATGGTGTCTTAAGGGGTCATATGGTGTCCCAAGACACCATATGACCCCTATGGACACCATATGACCCCTAATGACACCATAGGACCCCTTAAGACACCAAATCACATTATTAGGGGTCATATGGCATCCTAAGGGGTCGTAGGACACAATATGACCCAAAGCGACCCAATATGGTGTCATTAGGGGTCATATGGTGTCCTAAGACACCATATGATCCCTATCGACACCATATGACCCCTAACGACACCATAGGACCCCTTAAGACACCAAATCATGTCGTTAGGGGTCATATGGTGTCCTAAGGGTTTGTAAGACACAGCATGACCCAAAGTGACCCAATATGGTGTCATTAGGGGTCATATGGTGTCCTAAGAGGTCATAACGGTGTCTCATGAACCCTTATGACCTCTTAGGACACCATATGACCCCTAATGACACCATATTGGGTCGCTTTGGGTCATATTGTGTCCTAAGGGGTCATATTGTGTCTTACGACCCCTTAGGACAACATATGACCCATAACGACACAATTTGTGTCCCTCTCCCTCTCTCCCTCTCTCCCTCTCCCTCTCCCTCTCTCTGTCTCTGTCTCTGTCTCTGTCTCTCCCTCTCTCTCTCTCTCCACTAATCTCTCTCTCTCCCCTAATCTCTCTCTCTCTCTCTCTCTCGCCTAATCTCTCTCTCTCTCTCTCTCACCTAATCTCTCTCTCTCTCCCTCTCCCTCTCTCTCTGTCTCTCTCTGTGTCTCTCTCTCTCTGTGTCTCTCTCTATCTCTATCTCTGTCTCTCCCTCTCCTCCTCTCTCTCTGTCTCTCTCTCTTTCTCCCTCTCTCCCTCTCCTTCTCTCTCTCTCTCTAAAATATGACTAATAAAATCTGATATCGGATTTAATCGGATATCAGATTTCTGCCATCGCCATTAATGTGGCAGTTCAGTAAATAGAAGGCGACAACAGGAAAATTTTTGGGGACCACAAATTTATACATTAAAATCGGATATGCGATTTTTGTACCAAAAAAAAGAAAAAAAAACCTTGTGGGCCATTTTGTGGATTCGAACAGCCCACAATCTACATATTTTGTTTTCTGTCAAGGATCATGGGTTTTCAGACAGGTTGAGACAAATTTGTGCTTTTGGGAGATTCTTAAAGTCAAAACTTACAATGTCAATCACGTAGGAGCATATGTGTGGAGGGAAATGGGGAGTAGTAGTTGTCAGAAGTCTAAACGCAAAAGAAAACTTTCAAATGACCAAATTGAAGTGTATAGAGAAAGAGATAGAGAATGTCATAGGAGGAGAAGACAAGGTATGTTAAATATTTCTAATGTTACTTCAAGTGAAGAGGAAATTGAATTTGAAAATGTGCCACAAGTTATTGAAAATGAAAATATAGATTTTGAAAGTGAAAATATTGAAAATTTTGAAAATTTTGAAAGTGATAATGAAAATGCTCAACATGTGGAAAATTTTGACAAAGGAGGTGAAAATGTGGAAAACTTTAGCATTGAAGGTGGAATTGCTCAACCAAGTGAACCATATGTAACACCTAATTACTTTAGAAATGAAGACCCTCTCATGGATGAAAGACAAATTCCAAATCCAAGACCTTCAAGAACCCCAAAATGGTTATTTGAAATTGATGAGAACATTATTATGAATCTTGAAGGCAAGAGGTCAACAAGAACCGTTCGGTTGTGGGCTACACAACTTTTGAACCAAAATTTTAGCAATAAGACATTGACTAAGAAATGCCAACTCTTTGTTCAATTGCTAAAGATGATAAAGATGAGACCACTGCTAAACAAATTGAAGATTCGTATGAACAAGAAGATGGAGAGACATTCTATTATTGCAAAAAATCTATTTGACGCTCTCAATTCTATTGGAAAGAATACCAAAGAAAGAGATAAGAGAGCCGCTCAAAGAGTGATTACAACCTCCTTAGTAAGCCATCAATTGAGGAAGGCTCGTCAAATGAGACAAACTTGTGTTGATTTTAACATAAACCATAAAACTTTGGATAGAGCACTTGCACGAAGACAAAGACTTGACGATCCACTTCAACAAGATACATGGGAATTTGGTGGGAGGCTTCCATGTGTTGATAGAAAGTTGACTGACAATGTGAAGGAGGAAATTCAACAATTTTGGCACTCTAATTCTAGAGTGTCACCCAATGTAAAGGACGTTTTGAAATTAAGAATCGGCAACCGAGACTGCACATCACATCCCAAACATTTCCTGGAATCAAGCCAAACAATGTTGTACAAAAAATTTTGTGAGTTACATCCAACTTTGCAAATATCACAAAGGGCCTTTGAATCTTTGAAACCATTTAATTGTGTTCCTCTTAAGATTCACAATACTTGTTGTTGCAAGTACCATGTGGATTTTTCAATGTACCATGAACTTTTATGTCAGATTCATCCTACGATGCATACTAATGAGATGTTGCAGGAGTGTGGTGAAATGCTATTTTTGAGATCATCAAGAGACTTGCAAGATCTACTTTTATGCCCTAGAGATGATGGCTGCTATTTGTATAGAAATGATTGTTTGAATGAGAAGTGCTTAGAATGTGGTGGGTTGTCAAAGTTTGTTTCATGTTTTCATGAGGGTAGTGAACATGAGTTTGGAAAGAATTATGTTGAGAAAAAAAGATACGAGACAGTGAAATATACTTTGAAGAGTGGAGGTGAAGGTTCTAGATGCAAATTAGTCTCAAGATAAGTGAGTATTGCTGATTTTATTTTAAATTTTAAGGAAATCTTTTCTACAAGTATGCAAGGCACACCCATAGGTCTCAGTGGTTGGATCAATAGTTCAGGATGTGTAAGAACTCTTTCCCGATTGGCACTATTGTATCGGTGGTTGATTTTGCAGAGAACTATACATTGCAACCAAAGAATGAGGTACAATCTCAGTACTAAAATTCAGTCCAGATTGCTATTTTTGTTCACATTACATATAGACATGCTCCTGATAGTATAGAAGAGGACAGGAAGATAATCAGGGAGTATCATTTTTATATGAGTGATGATAGATCACACTCCTCCGAGTATGTGCAACACAAGAATTTTTTTGAGTTCTTGCATGAGAAATATATTGCAATTGACCGATGTATAATATGGTCAGATAATTGTATGGGTCAATTCAAGAATGCTCATATGTTTTATTGGTTGAGTAGAATGCATGTAGAGAGGCGTATACCTCATATTTGGTGTTTTTTTGAGGCAGGGCATGGGAAGGGAGAGCATGATGGAGTAGGTGCATGTTTGAAGAGAGCTCTAGTTAAGGAGCAATTGAGGATTTTAGGTGCAAATTTCTTTGATGCACATTCTACTATTGATTGGTGTAGTTTAGCATTGTCACATGGAGGTACTCTTGATTCAGCAGTGAGTAGATTCTTTTGGTTGGTTGAGGAGGGAACATTGGGAGATAGATTGGATTGTCAAACAATTAAAGATTCTTCAAAGATGCATTCATTTCTCAGCTCAGATGCAAGTACATGGACCATTTGGACATGAGCGTTGGCTTGTTTTTGTCAGAGTTGTGTCGGTGTGATTGGGATCAGTGCGAGTCAAGTGAGTGGGTTGATACGTGGGTTCCCCACTATCTAACTCCTTTATCTCAAACAATATCCTTGTCAAACGATGACATAGAAAGTTCACTTGAGTATGATTGTCTATCAGATCTTGTACAACAAGGACATGTTTTTGTAGTTGTCGCACCGCAAGAGAATGAAGAGAGATAAAAATATTGGTTGGCACGATGTGTACAGGGAAAACAAAAGCTAACACAACCATTGATAGATGATGACAGGTTCACATATCCTACAGGTTCAATTGTTGTTGTGGGAACTTGGTTGCAAACATACATGATTAGAAAGAATGGCATACCTGCATTTGAAGACTATGAGAGACACAAAACCATTATAATGTATTCACACCCTATTATAGCTACAAATGTCAAGTTGTTGAAGCATCAAGCAAAACCGAATACCAAAGACCTATGGACAGTGACTACTGCTGATCATGAAGCAATACTGGATACTATTAAGAAAAGAGATGACCCTTTAGGCACACTTGAGTAGTAGGTCCTTAATGGTGCCTTATTTTTTTTATCATGCTGTAGACGTCTAAAAATGGTCAACAGTTGCGGAGTCATACTTTAACATTTGCGCATTGCCTTATTTTAGGGTTTTTGCGTCGCATTAACATTTCTTCTATGTTGCGCACTTGCTCTTTATCATTTGCGAGCATTGAGTCCTTCTTCTGCATTCTTCATTTGTCTCGCTTTTGAATTTGGTCTTGTCGATAACAATCTTCAGTCATGATTTTGGTTGATCTTATCCTATCGCATCAATGTGCATGCTCATTTGGCATATTTTGACATCGTCAATTTGATTTCATTTTGGACATCGTCAATCCTAATCGATGATGGAATTAGGGTTTTTTCCTCTTGTCAATCTCGTCAATCTTGCGATCAATTTGTCATCGATCCTTGTCCTCTGGTCAATCTTGTCATTTTGCGATCAATTTGTCATCAATCTTGTCATTTTGCATTGATTTCTCATCAATCGTTGTCCTTGTCAATCTTGTCATTTTGCGATCGATTTGTCATCGATTATTGTCCTTTTCAATCGTGTCAATTGGATCAATTAGTCATTGTTCCTCGTCAATTGGCACCTATCAGTTTGATCCCTTTATCAATCTCAATTGTTTATCAATCAAATCATTTATCAAATCAAAATCATGATCATAATCGAATCGACATCAATTATCTTTTATCAAGACCTAATTGTCATCCTTGCATTTCTAATTCATCTTGTTTGTCATTTTCCCTCTAGGTTAAATAATTTATTTATTTATCCTGAGTCTTCTTGTCACAATTAAATATTTATTTAATTGGCTAACTAATTCCTCCCTCTTTTTTGTGAATTAATTAATGAATGAAAAATTATTAATTAATTTACCTAATTTTCCAATTTACTAATTTCTCCTAATTCCTAATTTTCTAATTTTCATCAATTTTCTAATTTCCTAATTTCTAATTCATCTAATTTTCTATTTTCTCTAATATTTCTCCTAATTTCATGGGAATGACATAGAAAATTTGTCATAATTTTTCATAATTTGTCAATCAATCAATTTTGCATAACAACCTTGTCAATTTGTCATAATTTGTCAATCAATCGATCTTGCATAGAAAGTGTCAATTTGTCATAATTTGTCATATTTGTCATTCTTGATTTGAAATTTCTTTTCAAATCTCTTCATGCTAATCTTGTCATCTCTCCAATTTGTCTATAAATTGGATGAATTTCTTCAATCATGCCCCCGATTGATCCCCGAATCAATCACGCTTCTAGTATTCTTGCGCTACCATCTTGTCAATCTTGCTTTCACATTACGCTTATGCACTTGAAGGTGAGATCCACAAAACAAAGCAATTTGAAGGAGAAAGAAGGAAAATGGAGAATCATGGAGGAGACATCCGCATTTGTGATGGTTTGCATTTGAATTGAATGTTTTATTTCCATATCTCTATTGAATGGTTTTAGGTTTTGTTATCATTGCAATCTGGTTTTGTGATTGAGCTAGTTTAATGTTTCTATTGCTTTGATGATTTCCAAATTCCTAGTTATATTTAAATGAATAAATCATAAAACCCTAGAAGATGAATTAGAAATGCAAGGACGACAATTAGATCTTGACAAAAGATAATTGATGTAGGGTCGATTTGATCATGATTCTGACTGACAAATGACCAGTGTTGATAAATGATTAAAATTGGTTGACAAAAATCAATGACAAATTGATCAACATTGACAAGGAGATCAAATTGAAAAGCGCCGATTGATATGATTAAAAAGGACAAGGATCGATGACGAATCGATCGCAAAATGAAAAAATTGGCAAGGACAAGGATTGACAAGGATCGATGATGATTTGATCGCAAAATGACAATATTTGACAAGGACAAGGATCGACAAGGATCGATGACAAATCGATCGCAAAATGATGAAATTGACAAGGACAAGGATCGATGACAAATCAATCGCAAAATGATGAGATTGAGAAGAGGACAAAACCCTAATTCTATCATCGATTAGGATTGATGATGTCCAAAATGATGATAAATGAGCACGCACCATGATGCGACAGGATAAGATCGACCAAAATCATGACTGAAGATTGTTATCAACAAGACCTAATTCGAAAGCGATAAAAATGAGTAATGCAGAAGAAGGACTCGATGCTCACAAATGATAAAGACCAAGTGCGCAACATAGAAGCAATGTTAATGCGATGCAAGAACCCTAAAATAAGGCAATGCGCAAATGTTAAAGTATGACTCCACAAGCGTCGACCATTTTTAGACGTCTACATTTTGCCCCTCTTTGAGACAATGCGATTTTAAGCGTTGTTTCAAAGAACAATAATGAAAATGCCCCAGACAATAACAATGACATATGCATTCCCCCTCGAGGAATTGGCCGGAAAAATCCAGAAAAGAGGCCAAGTGATCAATAAGAATGACAGAAGACGATAGGTTTGAATAGATCAAATGCACTGCCAAGATTGATGCAAGAAATGTTAGTAAGAAGAAATTAGACAGAGGACAGTTAGAGATGAAGGAAAAATTGCTTTCACAAATGCACAGAAGTAGGTGAGAACCTTTATTTAATGTAGCAAAGCGTCATGGCATGGAAGGCCAGAGCTGAAACACAACCCCTTTTGCAAAAGACAAACACATCTCACACAAGGAATGAGTGAGTCATCCTAGGGTGCATACATCAAGGGTCAAGGTATGTGCGGCGTTCACAAAGCGAACATACTTATCATAGACACCCAATGATATAGTTGCCCTAGTTTGTGACAAACATTCCACACACAACAAACACAACCAAAAAAAGGAAAGGGACCATGAACCATCCCGGTCACTCTAAATCACTCAGTGACATCCTTAAGCAATGTAGGAACATGATCGAAGCCAAAGATAAATTAGTAAAAAGATAAGACTCGCTAATTCCAACCAATTCAAACAAACATCTTGATCTTCATTGTCAAAAGTTGAAAGTGTTGATAGGACGATCATGCTGTCTGGTTTCAAGGAATGCGGTACCCCGTCTAAGACAGGACACAGTCTAGTTTCGAGTATACCACACCCTGTATAAGACCCATGATAGTAGTGACAAGGACAAATGATATTGATGTTGATGTTCGATTGATCAGACAATGTTAATCAGTTTGAATGTCTGGTTTGATTGAAAAGTTCATCTGTGAATGCGTGATTTTAGTAAAGCATAGTATCATTGCATGTCGTTGGAGGTATGCTCAACGATCTGTCTATGCACAAAGGGATCATTTATTGCAAAATGCGTGTTTTTGGATTTTAATGTTTTAAAATTTTTTTTGTTCATTTTTCAGGACTTTATTTGTCTTTTTAGGCATTTATTTCAGGACATTTTTTCAATTTTTTTTGGATTTATTTCAGGACATTTTTCAATTTTTATGATTTTTTTTAGGACATTTTTCAATTTTTATGATTTTTTCAGGACATTTTGCCGATTGAAAGCTCCAGTAATTGATCATGACAAGGGGCGTGCACCCAATGAACATTTGAAAAATATATACAGTGACCAGGATCGAAACATATGCACAAGGACTGGAAACCTAAGTATGCAAGACAATGATGTTGACCAATACAGGCCTGGAATAGAACATTGGGTCAGGATAAGGATAGGCATGATAAACCTGCAGAGAGAAAGCATAGCTAGACATCATGATAGATGACAGAGCAATGATCTTTTTACACATGGCACCTGTTGGCTAGGTTTTCACCATGGTACTTGCCCAAAGCGCCTGTTTGCCAGGTTTTCACTAGAGGGCGAATGATTTTTCTTTACTTTTGTTTGTTTTTTTCAATTTTTATTTTTATTTTTATTTTTTTTTGTATTTTTTGAGCTTTTTGATTTTTTTTGCATTTTTTTTAGGATCATATTTGAAGAACTGTTGATAGAAAATTATGCCTAGTACTTGCAAAGGTGCATACTATTGACTGGATCTGACAAAGGTTCACCTTCTCGGGTGGCAAGCTGATATGCCCCCGAGCCATAGGCTGCAGTAACTATGAAAGGCCCAACCCAATTAGGTTCAAACTTGCCTTTGATGATGTCAGTAGATTGTGCATTCTTGGGGTTTGCCTTTAAAACCAGATCTCCCACTTTGAAGTGTCTCCCTTTGACCTTCTTATTATAAGAGCGACAGAGACAGTTTTGATATGCTTGCAAATGTGTCAGGGCTGTCTGACGTTTCTCATTTAACATTTCAAGCTGATGCAACTGAGAGACTCTGTGCGTCTCATCATCAATCAGATGTTGCAAGGAAACACGCAAAGAAGGAATCTCCACTTCCAAGGGTAAAATGGCTTCCGCACCATACACCAAGGAATAAGGTGTTGTGCCAGTAGGTGTACAGATAGAAGTACGATAAGCCCATAGTGTTGGATTCAACTGTACATGCCAATCTCGACCAACGTCATTTACAACCTTTTTCAAGATCTTGATAATGGTTTTATTTGATGCTTCGGCTTGACCATTACCCTGTGGATAGTATGGACTGGAGAAACGGTGTTGGATGTGAAACTTTTCACAGAGTTCCTTGACATCTTTATTCTTGAATGGATGACCATTATCTATGACTGTAGCAAGGGGAACCCCATATCTACATATGATATAATTCAGTAGGAATTTTGAAATTTGCCCACCAGTGATATAGGTCATGGGGATAGCCTCGATCCATTTTGTAAAATACTCTATGGCTGTAATGATGAACTTGTGTCCATTTGCAGATGTCGGGTGAATCTTGCCAATAAGATCCAATCCCCATTGAGAAAAGGGCCATGGAGATATGAAAGAATGAAGCTCTTGGGCTAGTGCATGAATGTAATTTCCATGGATTTGGCATTTGTAGCACTTCTTGACAAAATCATGAACATCCTTTTCCAGAGTGGGCCTATAATACCAAGCACGAATCAACTTTTTGGCTAAGCTCAGACCATTGAAATGGCCCCCACATATACCATCGTGAACCTCGCGTAAAGTCGTTTGTGCTTCGTCAGAATTAAAACACTTGAGGAGGGTATGGTCAAAGGAACGACGGTAAAGGGTGTCGGCAATGATGACATATTTGACTATCTGTTGGATGAAGGCTCGGCGTTGGTTAGCGAAAAGGTTAGGTGGTAAGGTTTGGGATTATAAATATTGATAGACATCATTGTACCACAGGGAGTTAGGACCAACAAGAACACACATCACATCTACTATCTTAATTTCAAAAGAAGGGACAAGCAACCGTTCGACCAAAAATTCACATTTGTCCATATTGTGGGGCATATTTAACATGGAAGCAATCATAGCCATCGCATCTGCCGACTTGTTTTGAATTCTTAGACCTTGACTGAAATGGATAGCCGTGAATTTTTTCTTGAAGAAATCTACCATATGCTTGTAGGGAATAAGCTTTTCATCTTTTGTTTCGTAGTCATCATTCACTTGACAGATGACTAACTGAGAATCTCCATAGACTTGTAAATGTGTGATGTTCTAGTGGACCGCTACTCGGAGTCCTATGACCAGAGCTTCATATTCTGCAATGTTATTGGTACAATGGAAAGTTATTCTGTAGGATTTGGGAATAGCATCACCTTGAGGGGTGACAAACAATATACCTGCTCCAAACCTGAATTTGGTATGGGATCCATCAAAATATAACTTCCATTCATTAGAAGATGTGAGAGCAAAGACTGATTCATCCGAAAAATCGGTCAACATGGGATGATCATCATGAATAGGAGCCTCAACAAGTTGATCTGCTATGATTTGTCCTTTTATTGCTTTTCGCTCCATGTACTCAATATCAAACTCACTGAGGATCATAACCCACTTTGCTAGGTGACCTGTCAAAGCTGACCTACTAAGCAAGTATTTCAAGGGATCAATTTTTGCAACTAACAATGTCTGATGATTTAACATATAGTGTTGAAGCTTTTGTGTTGCAAAGACCACTGCTAAACATGCCCGTTCAATAGTTGAATAATTCAGCTCATAGCCCACTAGTATCCAACTGATATAATAAATAGCCCACTCTTTGCCTTTCTCATCCTGTTGGGCCAAGAGAACTCCTAGTGCCATTTACGTTGCAGAAATATACAATATAAATGGCTTCCCTTCTATAGGAGGCATTACAATAGGTGGGGACAACAAATAATCCTTACGAGTTTGAAATGCTGATTGACATTGCTTAGTCCATTTAAAAGTGACTCCTTTATGCAATAAATGTTGGAATGGATGACATTTGTCTACCAATTGAGCTATAAATCGGCGGATTGACTGTAGCTTTCCTTGCAGACTTCTTAGTTGATGGAGATTGGAAGGAGGAGGCATATCCATTATTGCTTTAACCTTGGCAGGGTCGACTTTGATGCCTCAGTGAGAAACAATATACCCTAATAATTTGCCGGCTATGACACCAAAGACACACTTCTTTGGATTGAGTCTGAGCTTGTAGGTCTCCATTGGGTCAAAGATTGGGCCCAGGATGCCTAGAGGACTATCTCTTGTGACGGATTTGCATAATAAGTCATCAACATAGTCTTCCATCAAAGTATGCATGAAATCATGGAAAATTGTCATCATAGCTCTTTGATATGTTGCTCCAGCATTTTTAAGACCAAAGGGCATCACATTCCAGCAGTAAGTACCCCAAGTGTTGAAATGTGGTGACTGATCAGCAAAGTACTGTACACTCAGCACGTATCCTCACTGGGGTCTGGGGTCGGGCTGGGCCCCGGGCAGGGGTTCGGGGGCGGCAGCCCCCGAGAAAAGCAGGGGTTCGGGGGTGGTAGCCCCCGAGAAATTTTTTTTTGCCATTTTTTGTTGATGAAAATCGACATTGTAATAAAACCCTAAAAAGGCCGACTTTGTTTGTTGCCCTGAAAATGCATGTTATAAGCGGCTGGGATGCTTAAGGCATTGTAAGGTTGATGTGCTGCTTTTGCTGGATAATAAGAAAGATTGGACGGCTGTGTATGGTGGATGTAACCCATTCTGGGTGAACCACATTAAATCTCTGTGTTATCTGTGTCCTGTTTTATTTCTTTATCTTTTGTATTTAAATCTGCATATAATTGTTAGTTCATATTTGCTTCGGATCTACTTGAAACCCTAACAATTGGTATCAGAGCGAGGTTTTCTGTAATTTGGCAGGACTTTCAGATTTGAGTGGGAGCAATAGAGGATTCCAAATTCAAGGTCGAAAAGTTTAATGACCAGAATTATCAGTTATGGAAAATGCAGATGGAGGATTACCTGTATCAAAAGGATTTGGGGCAGCCATTGGAAGGAAAGGCAAATAAACCAACCACAATATCAGATGAAGAGTGGGACATTTTAGATAGAAAGGCGCTAGGATCCATTCGATTGTGCCTTGCGTCATCTGTAGCATTCAATATAACAGAAGCAAAAATGACTGTAGATTTGATGGCAACATTGGCTAAGTTGTATGAGAAACCCTCCGCTTCGAATAAGGTATTTCTTATGAAGCGTTTGTTTAATTTGAAAATGAGTGAGGGAGGATCTGTAGCAGAGCACTTAAATGAATTTAATACAATTATCAGTCAATTGTCTTCGGTAAAAATTACCTTTGTAGAAGAGGTTAGGGCTCTCTTGATTTTATGTTCTTTGCTAGAAAGCTGGAATAGCTTGGTTATGGATGTAAGTAACTCTGTCTCTGGTAAAAATACTTCGGTATTTGATGATATTGTTGGTGTTATCCGAAGCGAGGAAATGTGAAGGAAAAGCACAGGTGAGACTCCAACATCATTGGGTAGTGTTTTGAATGTGGAGAACAAAGGAAGATCAAAGGAAAGAGGAAAAGGCCCTGGGAATGAGAAGTCACGAGGGAAGTCAAAGAAAGGACGCTCTCAATCTAGAGGAAAGAAAGATTGTTGGTACTGCGGAAAGCTTGGTCATCTAAAGAAAGACTGTTGGTCTCAGAAAAACAAAGAAGGAGACAAAAATGAAAATGACAGTAAGGAAGCTAATATTGCAAGTAATACTTTACAAGATGCTTTAATCTTATGTTTGGATAATGTTAATGATTCCTGGGTAATAGATTCTGGGGCTTCATTTCATGCTACACCCCATAGAAAATATTTTCTAGATTATGTTCAAGGTGATTTTGGACAGGTATATTTGGGTGATGATGAGCCCTGTCAAATTGTTGGAAAAGGAAAGATAAAGATCAAGTTGCAGAATGGTAATGACTGGTTTCTGTAGGAGGTAAGACATGTTCCTAATTTAAGAAGAAATTTAATTTTTGCAGGGCAACTAGGTAGTGAAGGTTGCATAGTTACCTTCTCAAATAGTATGTGGAAGGTCACTAAAGGATCATTAGTAGTAGCTAAAGGTGCGAAGGTAGGCACATTATATCTATGTACTGGTAACACTTACTTTACCTTAGCTGCTACAGATAAAGTTACTGCAGGGACAACAACAATAAATGTTGCAAGAATAGATTCGATAATGTGGCACCATAGGCTTGGGCACATGAGTGAGAAAGGGATGAAAATTCTTCACTCCAAAAATCTATTGCCAGGACTAAAGAAGATTGATTTAGAGTTCTGTGAAAACTGTGTTTATGGTAAACAAAAAAGAGTCAGATTTCTCAAGGTTGGGAAAGAGAAGAAGAGTGAGAAGTTAGAGCTTGTACATACAGATGTATGGGGACCGGCTCAGGTATCATCTCTTGGTGGCTCTTGTTATTATGTTATTTTTATTAATGACTCAACCAGAAAAACATGGGTATATTTTCTAAAACAAAAAATAGATGTTTTTGAAACTTTTAAGAAATGGAAAGCTTTGGTTGAGAATGAGACAGGAAAAAAGTTGAAATGTCTCAGATCGGATAATGGAGGTGAGTATTTCAGCAAAGCATTTGAAGATTACTATTCCTTAAATGGGATTCAAAAGGAGAAGATAGTTCCAGGAACTCCACAGGAAAATGGTGTGTCAGAGAGAATGAATAGGACTATTATGGAATGCACGAGGAGCATGAGATTGCATGTTGGATTGCCCTTACATTTTTGGGCAGATGCTGTACATACTATTGTCTATTTGATAAATAGAGGACCTTCAACCCCTTTGGATGGTGGTATTCCAGAGGAGGCATGGACTGGTAAAAAGGTAAATTATTCTTTTCTAAAAACTTTTGGTTGCGAAGCTTTTGTCCATGTTGATAAAGAAAACAGAACCAAGCTTGATGCTAAATCTCAGAAATGTACCTTCATTGGATATGGGATAGATGAATATGGCTATCGGTTATGGGATTTTGAAAATAAGAAAATAATTAGAAGTAGAGATGTTATATTCAATGAGAAGGTTATGTATAAAGAACAAATGCAGGAAAAGAAGCATGAACAGGACAAACAAGAATATGTGGTGTTGGATGAAATTCCTGAAAATGAAATGCCACAGGTACCTGATGCTCAACAACAACTGATTGTCCCACAAACTCTTGCAAGTGTTAGCTGTTCTATGAGGACAAGTAGACCCCCTGAAAGATTTTTTCCTTCTTTGTATTCTATTTTATTAACGGATTCTGGTGAACCAGAAGAATATGAAGAAGCAATGTAGGTAGATGCCAAACAACAGTGGGAACTAGGCATGAAATAGGAGATGGACTCCTTGATGAAAAATAAGACTTGGGACTTAGTCCCTTTACCTACAGAAAAAAGAGCCTTGCCTAACAAATGGGTTTATTGGCTGAAGGAGGAGGAAGGAGGTCAGAAAAGATATAAGGCCAGACTTGTGGTAAAAGGTTTTGCACAGAAAAAGGGTATAGATTATGATGAAATATTTTCTCTAGTTGTAAAAATGACTTCAATTAGAACTGTACTTAGTCTTGTGGCTGTAGATGATTTACATCTTGAAAAATTAGATGTCAAAACAACTTTTCTCCATGGAGATTTGGAGGAGGAAATTTACATGTTGCAACCACAGGGATATGAGGTCAAAGGTAAGGAGAACTTGGTGTGCAGGTTGAAGAAAAGTCTGTATGGCCTAAAGCAAGCACCCTGACAATGGTATTTTAAATTTGATAGTTTCATGGCTGAACACGGTTATCATAGATGTCATTTTGATCATTGTGTTTATTTTAAGAGATTTGATAATGGCAGTTATATTATCCTGTTGCTTTATGTTGATGACATGCTTGTTGCTGGGTCTAACATGCAACATATAAATGATCTTAAATAGAAATTAGCCAAGTCATTTGCTATGAAGGATTTGGGTGCAGCTAAGCAAATTCTCGGTATGAGGATTACACAGGACAGGAAAAATAGAACCTTGAATTTGTCCCAAAGTGAGTATATAAAGAAGGTGTTGAAAAGATTTAACATGCAGGATGCAAAAGCAGTTAGTACACCTTTGGCTAGTCATTTCAAATTGACTAAGGAGATGTGCCCAAAGGCACAGGAAGAGGTTAATAAAATGTCTAACATCCCGTATTCATCAGTTGTTGGTAGTCTGATGTATGCAATGGTATGCACAAGGCCAGATATTGCACATGCAGTGGGAGTTGTGAGCAGGTTTATGAGTAATTCAGGTATGGAACATTGGAATGCTGTGAAATGGATTCTTCGGTATTTGAAAGGAACTACTACGAAGGCATTATGTTTCAAAGGATCTAATGCTGCTCTGAGTGGATTTGTTGACTCTGATCTGGTAGGTGATATTGATTCACAGAGGAGTACTACAGGGTATGTTTTTACTATAGGGGGAACTGTAGTCAGTTGGATTTCTAGGCTACAAAAGGTTGTTGCACTTTCAACCACTAAAGCTGAGTATGTTGCTACTACAGAAGCCAGCAAGGAGATGATTTGGTTGCAATGTTTTCTGAAGGAATTGAGTCAGACACAAGAGGATAGCTCATTGTATACTGATAGCTAGAGTGCCATTCAACTTGCAAAGAACTCTGCTTTTCATTCAAGGACAAAGCACATTCAGCTCAGGTACCACTTCATCTGGACTATTTTAGAGGAGGGTCAATTACAGCTTGAGAAGATTCACACAAGTGAGAATCCTGCCGATATGTTCACAAAGGCAGTTCCACAGGAGAAGCTGATTTCTTCATTAGTTTCTGTTGGTCTTCTTGATTGATAATTGTGGAATTTATACCAGTCAAGTCCTAGTGTCTTATCCAACGGATGTTGCATGTGCAGTGGTGTCATGTAGTATCAGTCTCCAAGTGGGAGATTGTTCGGTGTGGAGCCTGATCAGTCTCTGAGTGGGAGATTGTTGAAATGTGGTGACTAATTAGCAAAGTACTGTACACTCAGCATGTATCCTCGTCGGGGTCTAGGGCTGGGCTGGGCCCCGGGCAGGGGTTCGGGGGTGGCAGCCCCCGAGAAATTTTTTTTTGTCATTTTTCGTTGATGAAAACCGACATTGTAATAAAACCCTAAAAAGGTTGACTTTGTTTGTTGCCTTGAAAATGCATGTTATAAGCAGTTGAGATGCTTAAGGCATTGTAAGGTTGATGTACTGCTTTTGCTGGATAATAAGAAAGATTGGACGACTGTGTATGGTGGACGTAACCCATTCTGGGTGAACCACGTTAAATCTTTGTGTTATCTATGTCCTGTTTTATTTCTTTATCTTTTGTATTTAAATCTACATATAATTGTTAGTTCATATTTGCTTCGGATCTGCTTGAAACCCTAACACCAAGCACATGTGAATGCAGTCTTATGTTGATCTTCAGGAGCAATTTGAATTTGGTTATATCCAGAGAAACCATCCATTAATGATAGCATCTCATATCTAGCAGTCATGTCAACTATGATGTCTATATTTGGTAGTGGAAAGTCATCTTTAGGGCATGCTTTATTGAGATCCCTAAAATTTGTACAAATTCTGATGCCCCCAGTTACCTTGCTAACTGGTACCAAATTTGAAATCTAGTCTGCATAATCAATGGGTCTGATAAAACCCACGTTTAGTAATTTTTTTAGTTCTACCTTGACCAATAGAGCCACCTGGGGATGCATCTTTCTGAGTTTCTGATAAAGCCCACGTCTAGAAATGATGTATGAACTCAAATTGAAAAGTCCCAATACCATTGAGAAACTCATTAAGAAAGGGATGAACATTGAAACCACTCTTGTAGCTAAGGGAATCATTAAGCTCAACAAAGACAGTGACAACACAAATAATTCAGGGGACATAAATAGATTTTGGTACAAAAATAAGAATGTCACTAATGATGGAGTTGTTGACGCAAGAGCGGTGAATGCAAATCAACTCTCGTTCACAATAAAGAAATTGAGTACTCCTAATATGTCAACTATGGAACAAAATCAAACACCAGCAAGCAATGTTACTCAACAGCCACAATACCAACAACATACTCAACAATACACTCAACAATATAATCAACAACAAGGTCAGCAACAAAACCAACAACACAAACCTTTTTGATCAAGGGATGGGCCTCCTCGATAGTTTACGCCATTGGGAGAGCCTATTGAGTTGATAATGAAACAATTAATACAAGCAAAATTTATCAAATTACCAGATATCAAGGCAGAACCATTGGTAAAGCCGCATTGGTGGAATGATAATGCATATTGTGAATACCATCGGTCAAAAGGACATAAAATCACATCGTGCTTTCAATTGAAACATATGATTCAAGACTTGTTAGATCAAGGAGTAATTGAGATAGACCTGCCCAACGCGACTTCTAATACTGATCATATAATTTTCAAAACTCCTTTGCTTGATCATGACAAGGGTAAAGCATCTTCTTCAAACTCTACCCAATCAAAAAATTATGCAAATACTGGTTATAACAATGTCATCAATTGTTTTTGAGCGTCAGATGAGTATGTTTCCACCATAAGAATAAAGGGACAAGATCCTTCTTGCGCGGTCACCACTCGTCGATCTAAGATAGTCCCAAAAGGAGCTCCTGCATTTCCTCCCAAATAAACTCCTGCGAGTTAGTATAATCTCCTAGATCATCTGGGAAAGACACCTACACAAATATCAATCATTGAGTTGTTGAAAATGTCCCTTATGCATCGCGCAGTCCTAGATAAAGCTTTAATTGAGTCTATTGTCCCGACAGACATTGATGTTGACCAGTTTCAAGCCCGAATTGGACATCTAGCTATTTTCCAAAATGTTGCCTTTTTTGATAATGATATTTCTCCTGATAAGCTCCCACATAATGATCCTTTACATCTCAAAGTCTTTGTCCATAATTGCAAAATCCAACGAGTCTTGATAGATGGCGGAGCGGGTCTTAACATTTGTACCCTGAGAGTGGTCATTGGTCTTGGTTATATAGAAAATGACATTGATGCTTCTAGAAGAATAACAATAAAAGCATATGATGATGCTGAGCGCCCATCTAAAGGGATAATTACATTGCCTATCAGAGTCGGTCCAGTGACAGAAAACACTTTCCTGCAGGTCCTAGACCTCGATCTCCCTTACAATATGATTCTTGGTTGTTCGTGGATCCACGCAATGAAAGCAGTTCCATCCACTTATCATCAATGTTTAAAATATCCTTAAAATGGGACTGAGATAACAATTCCAGGAGGTCCTAATCCATTTCAATTTTGTGCCAACCTAAAGGATTCCTCGCAGCAACAAGTCCCAGTCAATAGAGAGGCCCATTCACATAATTATGTGGATCCTAATGAATTTTTAGATGTTGTCAAAGGAAAATTGAAGATACAGGACCAAGGATGCGGAGAGTATTCAATGGCTCAAACATTCCTCATTGGGAATTTACCAATATCTCCAAAATCACATGGCAAACCACATTTGTTGCAAAAGGAACCTAAGATAGTCATTCAATATCATCCCCCCACTACATTTACAAGATGGGGTGAACTTGATAAAGAAACTTTGGATGATGATGTCATAGATTGGCTTTATAAGGATCCAACTGAGACACCACCTGTCAGGTTGCCGGTGGAGTGGTATGGCAAAGGATTTACTATGCTGCAGAAGAAAGGATATGATGGCTACTATGGCTTGGGCCCTGACAAGAAAGGAAGGCTAGAACCTATTATACTCAAGATGCGACCTCCAACTTTAGGGTTAGGTTTTGTACCATTGCGAATTGGACCCTCGTCTACCAAAATGACCACGTGTAGAAAGGGGCGTGACTCTAATGATGAAACGACACCTGAGGATACTTGACCCAAAACTGATTCCAATGAATGGGAGTGGACTTCCTTTTCTTCTAGCTCCTATGCCCTTGCAATGTTTTCCTTGACCCTGATGATTTGCCCATGGATGACAAACATGAAATAACTCCCCCTCCTAAAACATGTCCTAATGCTTGGATAGAGTCATTCTAGGACCCAAGCTCCGAATCAGATGCGAGCAGTTCGGACAGTGATACCACAGACGTTTACATCTTTACCATCTCGGCCCTCTCTCTCCTTAAAACTGATGATGACATGCCCCTTGTCTATCCATAGCTTATCCAACATGACCAACAAGAACCACTCACATTGGATTGTTTTCAAAATGACGAAGCAATTGCCAAATTTTTGGGACTACGGAAAGGCATACCACAAGGTGATCATAAGGCAAGATTTGCTATTGATCTACATTCCACAATATATTTTGGGGAGTCAACTCCATCTTCCAGTCATAAAAAAGAAAAAAAAAAGAAAAAATCAAAAATCAAAAGAATGAGTCTTTGGGTGAAAACCATAAGGCGCTCTCTGACCATGAAAAAGTAAAAATAAAAGACATACCTGTGAGTGTAAACCTCTCTGAGGCATCCAAACGTGGAAGATTGGACATACCCCTATCAAGTTAGGATAAATCAACATTGCTTGTGGAAATGACCGAAGAGATAAATTTGGGTACACCTGACAACCCTAAGGTCATTCATTTCGCTGCTTCTCTATCAAAATAGGAAAAGATAGATTTTGTAAATTTCTTTCTTGAGAAGAAGATCAGTTTTGCATGGTCCTATGTAGATATGCCCGACCTTGATCTAGAATTAGTCCTTCATCACTTGCCATTAAAATTAGATGCCAAGCCCGTCACACAGAAACTCAAAAAGATGCATCCCCAGGTGGCTCTATTGGTCAAGGTAGAACTAAAAAAATTACTAGACGTGGGCTTTATCAAACCCATTGATTATGCAGATTGGATTTCAAATTTGGTACCAGTTAGCAAGGTAACTGGGGGCATCAGAATCTGTATGGATTTTAGGGATCTCAATAAAGCATGCCATAAAGATGACTTTCCACTGCCAAATATAGACATCATAGTTGACATGACTGCTGGATATGAGATGCTATCATTAATGGATGGTTTCTCTGGATATAACCAAATTCGCATTGCTCCTAAAGATCAACATAAGACTACATTCACATGTGCTTGGGGTACTTACTGCTAGAATGTGATGCCCTTTGGTCTTAAAAATGCTGGAGCAACATATCAAAGAGCTATGATGACAATTTTCCATGATTTCATGCATACTTTGATGGAAGACTATGTTGATGACTTATTATGCAAATCCGTCACAAGAGATAGTCATCAAGCCATCCTGGGCCCAATCTTTGACCGAATGGAGACCTATAAGCTCATACTCAATCCACAGAAGTATGTCTTTGGTGTCAAAGCCAGAAAATTATTAGGGTACATTGTTTCTCATCGAGGCATCGAAGTCGACCCTGCCAAGGTTAAAGCAATAATGGATATGCCTCCTCCTTCCAATCTCCATCAACTAA
The DNA here is from genome assembly GCF_030272615.1 of Cryptomeria japonica. NCBI lineage: Eukaryota > Viridiplantae > Streptophyta > Pinopsida > Cupressales > Cupressaceae > Cryptomeria > Cryptomeria japonica. Next base: position 111,949,261 of record NC_081408.1, read on the forward strand.
GAAGTCTGCAAGGAAAGCTACAGTCAATCCGCCGATTTATAGCTCAATTGGCAGACAAATGTCATCCATTCCAACATTTATTGCATAAAGGAGCCACTTTTAAATGGATTGAGCAATGTCAATCAGCATTTCAAACTCTTAAGGATTATTTGCTATTGCCACCTATTCTAATGCCTCCTATAGAAGGGAAGCCATTTATATTGTATATTTCTGCAACTGAAATGGCACTAGGAGTTCTCTTGGCCAAACAGGATGAGAAAGGCAAAGAGCGGGCTATTTATTATATCAGTCAGACACTAGTGGGCTATGAGCTGAATTATTCAACTATTGAATGAGAATGTTTAGCAGTGGTCTTTGCAACTCAAAAGCTTCGACACTATATGTTAAATCATTACACATTGTTAGTTGCAAAAATTGATCCCTTGAAATACTTGCTTAGTAGGGCAGCTTTGACAGGTCGCCTAGCAAAGTGGGTTATGTTCCTCAGTGAGTTTGATATTGAGTACATGGAGCAAAAAGAAATAAAAGGACAAATCATAGCAGATCAACTTGCCAAGGCTCCTATTCATGATGATCATCCCATGTTGATCGATTTTCCGGATAAATTAGTCTTTGCTCTCACATCTTCTAATGGATGGAAGTTATATTTTGATGGATCCCATACCAAATTCAGGTCCGGAGCAGGTATATTGTTTGTCACCCCTCAAGATGATGCTATTCCCAAATCCTAAAGAATAACTTTTCATTGTACCAATAACATTGCAGAATATGAAGCTCTGGTCACAGGACTCTGAGTAGCGGTCCACTAGAATATCACACATTTACAAGTCTATGGAGATTCTCAGTTAGTCATCCGTCAAGTGAATGATGAATACGAAACAAAAGATGAAAAGCTTATTCCCTACAAGCACATGGTAGATTTCTTCAAGACAAAATTCACGGCTATCCATTTCAGTCAAGTTCAAGGAATTCAAAACAAGTCAGCAAATGCGATGGCTACGATTGCTTCCATGTTAAATATGCCCCACAATATGGAGAAATGTGAATTTTTGGTCGAACAGTTACTTGTCCCTTCTTTTGAAATTCCAACAGCAGATGTGATGTGTGTTCTTGTTGGTCCTAACTCCCCATGGTACAATGACGTCTATCAATATTTGAAATCCCAAACCTTACCACCTAACCTTTCCGCTAACCAATGCCGAGCCTTCATCCGACAGATAGCCAAATATGTCATCATTACCGACACCCTTTACCATTGTTCCTTTGACCATACCCTCCTTAGATGTTTGGATTCTGATGAAGCACAAATGGCTTTACGCGAGGTTCACGATGGTATATGTGGGGGCCATTTCAATGGTTTGAGCTTAGCCAAAAAATTGATTCGTGCTGGGTATTATTGGCCCACTCTGGAAAAGGATGTTCATGATTTTGTCAAGAAGTGCTACAAATGCCAAATCCATGGAAATTACATTCATGCACTAGCCCAAGAGCTTCATTCTGTCATATCTTCGTGGGCCCTTTTCTCAATGGCGATTGGATCGTATTGGCAAGATTCACCCGACTTCTGCAAATGGACACAGGTTTATCATTACAGCCACAGAGTATTTTACAAAATGGATCAAGGCTATCCCCATGACCTATATCACTGGTGTGAAAATTTCAAAATTCCTACTAAATTATATCATATGCAGATATGGGGTTCCCCTTGCCATAGTCACAGATAATGGCCGTCCATTCAAGAATAAAGATGTCAAGGAACTCTGTGAAAAGTTTCACATCCAACACCGTTTCTCCAGTCCATACTATCCATAGGGTAATGGTCAAGCCGAAGCATCAAATAAAACCATTATCAAGATCCTGAAAAAGGTTGTCAATGATGCTGGTCGAGATTGGCATGTACAGTTGAATCCAACACTATGGGCTTATCGTACTTCTATCCACACACCTACTGGCGCAACACCTTATTCCTTGGTGTATGGTGCAGAAGCAATTTTGCCCTTGGAAGTGGAGATTCCTTGCAACATCTGATTGATTATGAGACACACAGAGTCTCTCAGTTGCATCAGCTTGAAATGTTAGATGAGAAACGTCAGACAACCCTGACACATTTGCAAGCATATCAAAACCGTCTCCGTCGCTCTTATAATAAGAAGGTCAAAGGGCGACACTTCGAAGTGGGAGATCTAGTTTTAAAGGCAAACCCTAAGAATGTACAATCTACTAACATCATCAAAGGCAATTTTGAACCTAATTGGTTTGGGTCTTTCATAGTTACTGTAGCCTATGGCTCGGGGGCGTATCAGCTTGCCACCCCAGAAGGTGAACCTTTGTCAGATCCAGTCAATAGTATGCACCTTCGCAAGTACTGGGCATAATTTTCTATCAGCAGTTCTTCAAATATGTTCCTAAAAAAAATGCAAAAAAATCAAAAAGGTCAAAAAATACAAAAAAAGTGAAAAAAAAAAGAAAAAAAGAAAAAGACAAACAAAAGTAAAGAAAAATCATTCGCCCTCTAGTGAAAACTGGCAAACAGGCGCTTTGGGCAAGTACCATGGTGAAAACCTGGCAAACAGACACCATGTGTAAAAAGATCATTGCTCCGTCATCTATCATGACATCTAGCTATGCTTTATCTCTACAGGTTTATCGCGCCTATCCTTGTCCTGACCCAATGTTCTGTTCCAGGCTTGTGATTGGTCAACATCATTTTCTTTCATACTTAGGTTTCCAGTCCTTGTGCATATGTTTCAGTCCTGGTCACTGTATATATTTTTCAAATGTTCATTAGGTGCATGCCCCTTGTCATGATCAATTACTAGAGCTTTCAATCGGCAAAATGTCCTAAAAAAATCATAAAAATTGAAAAATGTCCTGAAAAAAATCATAAAAATTGAAAAATGTCTTGAAATAAATCCCTAAAAAGACAAATAAAGTCCTGAAAAATGAACAAAAAATATTTTAAAACATTAAAATCCAAAAACATGCATTTTGCAATAAATGATCCCTTTGTGCATAGACAGATCGTTGAGCATACCTCCAACGACATGCAATCACACACTGCGCTTTACTGAAATCACACATTTAATAGATGAACTTTTCAATCAAACCAGACATTCAAACTAATTAACATTGTCTGATCAATCGAACATCAACATCAATATCATTTTTCCTTGTCACTACTATCATGGGTCTTATACAGGGTGTGGTATACTCGAAACCAGACTGTGTCCTGTCTTAGACGGGGTACCGGATTCCTTGAAACCAGACAACATGATCGTCCTATCAACACTTTCAACTTTTGACAATGAAGATCAAGATGTTTGTTTGACTTGGTTGGAATTAGCGAGTCTTATCATTTATTGATTTATCTTCGATCATGTTCCTATGTTGCTCAATGATATCACTGAGTGATTTAGAGTGACCGGGATGGTTCATGGTCCTTTTTTTTGTGTGGTGTTTGCTGTTTGTGGAATGTTTGTTAAAAACTTGGGCAACTATATCATTGGGTGTCTGTGATAAGTACGTTCGCTTTGTGAACGCCGCACATACCTCGACCCTTGATGTATGCACCCTAGGATGCTTCACTCATTCCTTGTGTGCGATGTGTCTATATTTTGCAAAAGGGGTTGCTTTTCAGCTCTAGCCTTCAATACCATGATGCTCTGCATCTGCTTTGCTACATCAAATAAAGGTTCTCACCTACAAAGTGCTTTGGTGAAAGCAAGTTTTTTCTTCGTCTCTAACTATCCTCTGTCTAATTTCCTCTTATTAACATTTCTTCCATTAGTTTGGGTAGTCAATTTAGTCTAGTTCTCTGATCTCCAAACAAACATAAGTTGCATCCTACATTCATTGATTAGTACATTTGCATTATCTCCAGCATCATATCAAGCGTTTTATCCATTTCATAAATACATAAAAAAAAACACATCAAAATATATCCATACATATTCCACAATAGTACATAAACAGTGCATAAGACATCCATACATGGAAAATAAACATAAGTCATAACACATTGCATCCCATCATATCGATGCATATCATATCATATATCAAAATAATATCGGAGTACAAAATTGCACTGTCTGTCCTTAGTATGGCCGACAGGCTGAATACATAATGTTAAACTACATATGTCTCTGTCATAAGGAGTACGTGCCTCTGTCACTAGGTGCTCCCTCTATCCTCCTCATCCCTGCCATGTCTCACGGATGATGTCCCTCCTGTCCCTAGTCCTGGCTGTGGTGGTTTCATAGGTCCACTCATGCCCATGCTACTCACTGACCTCCGAGAATGTGGCCTGCTCTCTGTCCTTGATCGTGCCCAATATGACGATGCTCTCTGCTTTGGTGGAACTGCACTCTCATATAGTGTCCTCCAATGGCGTATCTCCTCTCTGGTCTCCACCAACATCTGTGCCATCTCACGTGCACTGGCATCCCTAATCGACCCAATATACTCAGTGACTCTCTGCTCTTCTTGCTGTGCCTGGGCTATTGCTGTATCTTGGGCCACTATAAGTCTGGCTATCTCTACTCTGAACTGATCATGCTTTGTCCTCAAGATAGAATTTTGTCTCTCTAATGTCGCAATGTGATCATGCTGACTCACTATGGTAGCCCTGCACATCTCCATCTCCTCTATCCTAGCTGTCTCTGGCTCTATGGGTATATCCTACAATGACTCCTGATTAGTTGAATTTGGCTCATAATCTTCATCCTCATCATCTCCATCCTCATCATCCCCCTCATCCTCATCACCACCCTCATCCTCCTCATCCTCATCTCTGTCCTCATCCTCTCCAGTGAGTGGGAAGTCCTCCTGTCTCCTAGGTACCAGAATATCAGGATCCGTCAATGGCACAGGCCGTCGTCGTGCAAACCATCACTCATACTCCTCTATCATTCCAGTGTCCACCACATCTGATCTCTAGTCCCACTATCTCTACTGTAGCTATGTGAAGTCGGCATATGCTATGTGTGGCTGAATCATCCTCCCCCACTGACTCAACTCTTTGTGAGATCGGGCAAAGTGTGCAGTCCCTCTCAGTACATCCCGTCTCTCTCCAAACTGTCGTCTGACTCTCTCTGGTAGGTACATCTCAATCACTCTCTGGTGATTTACTAGTCACCTAATCAGGTATCTCTCCTATCTGCAATACAGTAGCTCATCACTATCATCTGACCATCCAGGGCAATCAAGATATGGCCTCCATGTGAACTCTCTCAATCTGTCTAGCTCATGTCGCCAATACAATATGTATCCGAAAGGACCCTGTCTCAGTGCTCCCCCATAGTAGTACACATATGGTCGATGTGGTAATACTTGTCTCTCTGCAATCGGTTGACATATGGCTATGTGCTCAAATGCCCATACCTGTAACAGTGTGACCCCACAGCTCAATGTCTGCACTCCCTGATATGCTATCTAATGCAATTGAAAATATAGCATAGCAAGCACACATGGTCCCCATGCGTACACAGTCCCCTCTGTCGCCATCCACTCTAGCACTCTTCCCCATCCAATAGGGAATCCATGTCTTCGTCTGTCCCCTGCTAATAGGCATGCTATAACCATGGCTATCACCACATATCGCTGATTGTACTCTGATGCCATGGTCTCCCAGCCAATCTCCCTCTCTATGATATCCAGATCATCTGCGTTGCACTCAAATAATCTACACAAAGTGTCTCTCCTTGTCGCTGGGTCATACTCTATCATCTCCCCATGAATCAGAATGCAGAGGATGTGCCACACATCGTCTAGTGTCACAGTCGCCTCTCCAGTCGCTAGATGGAAAGAGGAAGTCTCTGAATGCCATCGCTTTGCCAATGCGGTAAGCAGTCCTGTGTTTTCCCTAATCTTGGGCATGAATGTGATGAAGTATAATCCAAGTCATGCTAATGTATCTCTATCTATGCTCCTGAGTCTATGTCGTAACATGAAGCAGTTAGGGCGATTCTCTCGTGTAATCAGTGGATACTGTCGACTTTGCATCACAATTGGGGCACACTTTGTTAGTTTTAGGGTTTGCTCCTATGGGTTGCATTTCCTCATTTCATTCACAAATCAGGGTGTTCTTTATCTATTTTGACCTATCCTACCCTTATCCCCCTTTTCGGGATCATTTGCATGCTATTTTTGGTCAAATTAGGGTTCCTAGTGCACAACTGCGCCTGTGTACCCTGTTCTATGCCTGTGTAGCATCAACTTGCACCTGTGTACCCTACACAAGTGCAGGACATCCCACAAAAGTGCAAGATGTGCCCACACAGGTGCAGAAGTCATTCTTTTCATTCCCTGTGGGCCCCGCAATGTCCCGCAAGCAAGTAAAATTCATGAAATTGACAATATGGGTTTTTGAGATACATACAGCTACTCCTGTGTCATCCGGTCATCTGTAGGTACATGTTCCCCAAGGTGATCTACCATTGGAATGTTCGCCATCTATATGCAAGGGTCCTGTTCCAGAGCAACAAATCCTCCACTTTGGCTAGTGCAAATAAGCTATTTTCACTCTCTTTGTCCCATTTATAGATCTTTGTCAGTGCATAGATGGATGTGCACCCTCTCCATCTTATGCTAGTCACGGTCTTTTGCACCTTCAATTTCTTGTCATTTATGCATCCGATCCCCGATTTTTAGTCTGTTTGCTCCTATCATTTTCTATCATTCTTATCGATCAATTGGCCTCTTTTCTGGATGTTTCCGGCCAATTCCTCGAGGGGGCATGCATATGTCATTATTATTGTCTGGGGCATTTTCAATATTGTTCTTTGAAACAACGCTTAGAATCGCATTGTCTCAAAGAGGGGCAAAATGTAGATGTCTAAAAATGGTCAACGCTTGCAGAGTCATACTTTAACATTTGCGCATTGCCTTATTTTAGGGTTTTTGCGTTGCATTAACATTTTTTCTATGTTGTGCACTTGGTCTTTATCATTTGCAAGCATCAAGTCCTTCTTTTGCATTCTTCATTTGTCTCACTTTCGAATTTGGTCTTGTCGATAACAATCTTCAGTCATGATTTTGGTTGATCTTATCCTGTCGCATCAATGTGCATGCTCCTTTGGCATATTTTGACATCGTCAATTCGATTTCATTTTGGACATCGTCAATCCTAATCGATGATGGAATTAGGGTTTTTTCCTCTTGTCAATCTCATCAATCTTGCAATCGATTTGTCATCGATCCTTGTCCTCTGGTCAATCTTGTCATTTTGCGATCAATTTGTCATCAATCTTGTCATTTTGCGATCGATTTCTCATCGATCATTGTCCTTGTCAATCTTGTCATTTTGCGATCGATTTATCATCGATCGTTGTCCTTTTTAATTGTGTCAATTTGGATCAATTAGTCATTGTTCCTTGTCAATTGGCACCTATCAGTTTGATCCCTTTATCAATCTCAATTGTTTATCAATCAAATCATTTATCAAATCAAAATCATGATCATAATCGAATCGACATCAATCATCTTTTGTCAAGACCTAATTGTCGTCCTTGCATTTCTAATTCATCTTGTTTGTCATTTTCCCTCTAGGTTAAATAATTTATTTATTTATCCTAAGTCTTCTTGTCACAATTAAATATTTATTTAATTGGCTAACTAATTCCTCCCTCTTTTTTGTGAATTAATTAATGAATGAAAAATTATTAATTAATTTACCTAATTTTCCAATTTACTAATTTCTCCTAATTCCTAATTTTCTAATTTTCATCAATTTTCTAATTTCCTAATTTCTAATTCATCTAATTTTCTATTTTCTCTAATATTTCTCCTAATTTCATGGGAATGACATAGCAAATTTGTCATAATTTGTCATAATTTGTCAATCAATCAATTTTGCATAGCAACCTTGTCAATTTGTCATAATTTGTCAATCAATCGATCTTGCATAGAAAGTGTCAATTTGTCATAATTTGTCATATTTGTCATTCTTGATTTGAAATTTCCTTTCAAATCTCTTCATGCTAATCTTGTCATCTCTCCAATTTGTCTATAAATTGGATGAATTTCTTCAATCATGCCCCTGATCGATCCCCGAATCAATCACGCTTCTAGTATTCTTGCGCTACCATCTTGTCAATCTTGCTTTCACATTATGCTTATGCACTTGAAGGTGAGATCCACAAAACAAAGCAATTTGAAGGAGAAAGAAGGACAATGGAGAATCATGGAGGAGACATCCACATTTGTGATGGTTTGCGTTTGAATTGAATGTTTTATTTCCATATCTCTATTGAATGTTTTTAGGTTTTGTTATCATTGCAATCTGGTTTTGTGATTGGGCCAGTTTAATGTTTCTATTGCTTTGATGATTTCTAGATTCCTAGTTACAGATGCATTTCATTTCAAACAATGATCATTAAACCTTAATGTTCAAGTTTGTTACGTGTATATTAAGGATGTGTTGAAAATGCAGGTCTATTGATGAACATTTTTTTTTGGCAACACGGTTTTTGCATGCACATAGCGGGTACACTCGATATAATTGGAAGGGATGTGTTTTTGCAACAGGACTTATTATCATGCATTTGATGAGCTTTACAATTTTTGTTATTAGAGAACACTATTTGACAATTTTTGATGATATAATTATCGCAAAATCTTTATGCTCATGCAGGTCTTTTTTGATGATATACAATAGTATCACATTATGATTTTTGCATCAACATTGTGGGTTCTGTTGATATAATTCGAGGCGACGTATTTTTGTGGTATATAATCCTACGTTTTCATTTATTATCATGCATTTCAGTTGAAGTGATTATCATGAAGCCTTTATGTTCATCCATGCATTTTATGTGTAGACTAACAATTCTTAAAAATACAGGTTCATGCTAGATCATTAGTCATTGACAAGACCCTCTCTTGGTGATGGTACATATTCCTTTGTGCATTAATGAGATAAAATTTTGTGCATAAACATTAAGTCAAGTGAATGTATTGCTATTTAGAAATGACCATATCTACCGTCATCTTCAACCATTAAGAGAAATGTAGTGAGAAGGGCTTTAATCAACATGCATCTTTCTTCAAAGTTATGCTTGTATACTTTGCAGAGAAACTGGTAAGTTTCATAATTATACAATCTTGTGCATCTTAAAAATGTTTCAAATGATCTATTTATAATTTTCCAAACTAATTTTTAATAAGTGTTATAATTTGTTTCTTGTAGCACATTCATTCCGCATTAAAAGGTTACTTATTTTGGTCTTCATTTATATGCAGGCATTGTTGTACGTAAGCTTTTCTCTTAGGACATGAGGATGTCTGATGTAGATGAAGTGGGATGTTGTATTTGTATATGGATGTGAATTGATGTAACATTATTATGATGATATACAATGTCCATGAGCAAATTGGTTTAGTTATATTGATGATAATGTCCATGTATCTATACATGAGTACATTGGTGTAGTTGTATTGATAATGAAAAAAAAAATTATGTTTGCATATCCCTTCATGGATGTCACATGCAAGTGTAATGGTAATTATGTGTATACAATACATGGAAATATTGATGATCATTATGTGTCTATAGTGTAATGCTTGTTTATATATAATTTTAGCACTTAGGGTGCTCAAGGAATGACACCGGTAGGGTATGACCCCGAGCGTTTGATCGAGTGGAGGGGAAAAATAAGAGCATGCATAGGGTAATAATGCCTAACTAGACATGTCAGAGCTGACGATTCATCATCGTGATGAGCAGAACGAGAAATTGGCCATGCGACAACATTCGATTGAGTGAGACTGACGACTTTTTTGCCAACTGAAAAATTGCTGCCCTAATAAAATCGTAGGGCAACTTGAAAAAAAGAGATAGGCTTTTGTAGGGACCCCTCTCATGACCTTGTAGGTTCAAACCAATTGTTTGCAAGTGCCACGGATTCCAAGTTAGGGTCCGTCAAAGTTTGACAATTTTGAGCACTTAGGGCGCTCAAGGGACGATGTCGGTAGGGTATGACCTCGAGCGTTCGATCGAGTAGGGGGGAAAAATAGGAGCATTCATAGGGTAATAATGCCTAACTAAAAATGTTGGAGCTGACGATTTGTCATTGCGACGAGAAGAACGAGAAATTGGCCACGCGACAACATTCGATTGAGTGAGACTGCCAATTTTTTGCCAACAAAAAAATTGCTGCCCTAATAAAATCATAGGGCAAATTGAAAAACCAAGATAGGCTTTTGTAGGGACCCATCTCATGGCCCCATAGGTTCAAACGGATCACTTGCAGGTGCCACGGATTCCAAGTTAGGGCCCGTCAAAGTTTGACAATTTTGAGCACTTAAAGCGCTCAAGGGACGACGTCGGTACAGTATGACCCCGAGCGTTCAATCGAGTGGTGGGCCAAAATAGGAGAATGCATAGGGTAATAATGCCTAACTAGACATGTTGAAGTTGACGATTCGTTATCGCGAGGAGCTAAACGAGAAATTGGCCACGCGACAACATTCGATTGAGTGAGACTGACGATTTTTTCGCCAACTAAAAATTTGCTGCCCTAATAAAATTGTAGGGAAACTTGAAAAACCGAGATAGGATTTTGTAGGGACCCCACTTGTGGCCCTGTAGGTTCAAACAGATCATTCCCAGCTACCACAAATTCTGAGTTAGGGCCCATCAAAGTTTGACAATTTTGAGCACTTAGGGTGCTCAAGGGACGACATCGGTAGGGTATGACCTCGATCGTTCGACCAAGTGGGGGGAAAAAATAGGAGCATGCATAGGGTAATAATACCTAACTATATTTTTTAGAGCCTACGGTTCGTCATCGCGATGAGCTGAACGAGAAATTGGCCACGCGACAACATTCGATTGAGTGAGACTGACGATTTTTTTGCCAACCAAAACATTGCTGCCCTAATAAAACCATAGGGAAAATTGAAAAAATGAGATAGGATTTTTAGGGACCCCTCTCGTGGCCCCGTAGGTTCAAATGGATCATTCACAGGTGCCACAAATTCTGAGTTAGGGCCCTTCAAATTTTAACAATTTTGAGCACTTAGGGTGCTCAAGGGACGATGCTGGTAGGGTATGACCCCAAGCGTTTGACCAAGTGGGGGGGAAAAATAGGACCATGCATAGGGTAATAATGCCTAACTGGACATGTCAGAGCCAATGGTTCATCATCACAATGAGCTGAATGAGAAATTGACCACGCGACAACATTCGATTGAGTGAGACTGACGATTTTTTCGCCAACCGAAAAATTGCTGCCCTAATAAAACCGTAGGGCAACCTGAAAAAATGAGATAGGATTTTGTAGGGACCCCTCTCATGGCACCATAGGTTCAAATAGATTGTTCGCAGGTGCCATGGATTCTGAGTTAGGGCCCGTCAAAGTTTGATAATTTTGAGCACTCAGGGCACTCAAGGGACGACACCGGTAGGGTATGACCCCGAGCATTCGATCGAGTGGGGGGAGAAAAATAGGAGCATGGATAGGGTAATAATGCCTAATTGGACATGTCAGAGCTGACGGTTCATCATCATGATGAGCTAAACGAGAAATTGGCCACGCGACAACATTCAATTGAGTGAGACTGACAATTTTTTTGCCAACCAAAAAATTGCTGCCCTAATAAAACTGTAGGGTAACTTGAAAAACCGAGATAGGCTTTTGTAGGGACCCCTCTTGTGGGCCCGTAGGTTCAAATAGATCATTCGCAAGTGCCACAAATTTTGAGTTAGGGCCCGTCAAAGTTTGACAATTTTGAGCACTTAGGGCGCTCAAGGGACGACGCCGGTAGGGTATGACCCCGAGCATTCGACCGAGTGGGGGGGAAAAATAGGACCATGCATAGGGTAATAATGCCTAACTAGACATGTTGGAGCTGATGGTTCATCATCGCGATGAGATGAACGAAAAATTGACCACGCGACAACATTCGATTGAGTGAGACTGACGATTTTTTCGCCAACCAAAAAATTGTTGTCCTAATAAAACCATAGGGAAACTTTAAAAAATGAGATAGGATTTTGTAGGGACCCCTCTCATAGTCGTATAGGTTCAAACAGATCATTCGTAGGTGCCATGAATTCTGAGTTAGGGCCCGTCAAAGTTTGACAATTTTGAGCACTTAGGGCGCTCAAGGGATGACGTCGGTAGGGTATGACCCCGAGCGTTCGACCGAGTGGGGGGGAAAAATAGGAGCATTCATAGGGTAATAATGCCTAACTGGACATGTTGGAGCTGATAGTTCATCATCACGACGAGCTGAATGAGAAATTGGCCACGCGACAACATTTGATTGAGTGAGACTGGCGATTTTTTCGCCAACCAAAAAATTGCTGCCCTAATAAAAACGTAGGGTAACTTGAAAAATTGAGATAGGATTTTGTAGGGACCCCTCTCTTGGCCTTGTAAGTTCAATTGGATCATTAGCAGGTGCCACAGATTCCAACTTAGGGTCCATCAAAGTTTGACAATTTTGAGCACTTAGGGCGCTCAAGGGATGACGCCGGTAGGGTATGACCCCAAGTGTTTGACTGAGTGGGGGGGGAAAATAGGACCATGAATAGGGTAATAATGCCTAACTAGACATGTTGGAGCAAACGCTCCGTCATCGCGACGAGTTGAATGATAAATAGGCCACACGACAACATTTGATTGAGTGAGACTAATGATTTTTTTTGCCAACCGAAAAATTGCTGCCCTAATAAAACCCTGAGCGTTCGAACGAGGTGGGGGGCAAAATAGGACCATGCATAGGGTAATAATGAAATGTATCAAGTATTGTTCATTAAATGAATTGTATTGTATTGTTCATTAAATGAATTATATTGTTCATTATATAAACAACACTTGCGATGAAATGAAATGAATTGTATTGTTCATTAAATAACCATTATTAACCATTGTTAATTATTGGAATGAAGATTAAAGATTTCCATGATAACACTACGCACAGATGAGCAACAATTTATATGATCGAATATCAACTTCTGTATATATAAAAATGTCAAATGATTACAAATGTATGTCCATACACAAATATGGCATAAACGCCAACTGAAACAAAATGTATGTCTAAATACGTGAATGTATGTCCATATACAAAATATACATGCCAACTAGACATGTAAGCATCCCAAAACTATCTATAACATCCTAAGCTGGTGATGGATCATCAAAATCGATCCTCTTCGCCGCACTGCTCGACTCTGAAGGATCCTGCACAAGAAAAACAAACCACGATTAATATTAGTTATATTATATAATTCACATTCAAAAAGTTAACATAAAAATGAACTATCATTGAACTATTCATGTTTACCTCATCTCCACGTTTTCTCTTCAGCTTTGTAGGACTCTTGATGTATGTCTTCAGTAGAGGAGGTGTGTTTTGAATATTTTCATACACAACCTACATATGTTCAGAAACATGACATTGATACAAGTTAGCATATAATTATCACTGATAATAACAAATTATATCTACTAATCAAAAAATAAAATAAACACACATCTACTCAAGGCATCTCTTCTTCTTCTTTAGGTATACTGGGTGTAGTCATCAAGGATGTGAAGCCAATAATTCTCTGTATATATACACAAGTATATGAAACTATCAATCTATGTCTAGACATGTATAATCACTATAAGCTATTTAAACTATTCATTCAATCATATTTGTATTCAATTACCTTTCCCTTGTCTCCAACTACACTACCAGATCCTAAATCACACTGCCCCACACTCGTGTTGCTTGTGCCCTACAAGAGTAAAATAAGATATACATGCAAGTTACTACATAATCTAATTAATACCAATATAAATGATGAGCATGTATGTACAATAAAATACAAACGACTAGGTGCAATAATATATATACCATCAAGCTATCAAGGCCAAATGAAATGGTCGACCAGGTGCCCTCCTGAATCTGTCTCAACTACTCCTCGGTCATCAACTGTTAAATAGATCATGTAAATAAAAATTAGTACTTAATATTATCTAGATTATAAATATTTTATTAAAATATAACATGAACTGTGAAAATACAAATCTTACCAATACATCATCAATGTATGATGACGTGCCTCCTTGCCTCTAGCGTGTGAGGATGCCCCAGGGTATCCTCCAGTCTGTGTAATAATATCTGGTGCATCATGCATCTCATGCACCTCATAATCTGCATTGTCCACAGGAGGATCAACGACTTGTCCAATTGGACCCAAGCATACGTGCCCACACATGAGACAACTATGGGGCACACATATGTGTGGAGCCGAGGATGATGTGTCAATGCCACTGGATGCACCGCTACCATCAAGAGTAGGCTGAGCTAATAACCCAGCCTGAGAAACCAAAAGGCTACTCAAAGAGTGAATAGCTGATATGGTCCATGAAGCCACCTCACAAATGATATCAGGTGGGGGATCAATAGGAGGAGGGGGGACATATGGGCCCTGGACTACTCTGATTGTCGTAGGTCTATTTTGGGGCATACCTAAACCTACACCCTGGAAAGGTTGGATGTCAAAGTAGTTTACATGTTTGCATAAAACAAACTCAGTATACAATTTTTTTATGAAATAGAAGGGGATATCAAGATTGTTGTTGGGTGGTTTGTCGAAAACCATCCACCAACGATCCCAAAATTTTTTCACAATAGCATCATTTATGCACCATTTAATAGAAAGTTTTATTTTTTTGGGATCTACGGGTTGACCAATACGGGGATTGACAAACAATGAGGTGATAGCGGCTTTGGATATCTCGAGATCCTTGATATCCTTATACGACAAGCCATATGCATATTTTTCCCTTGAATAGAATCTCTCCACAAAAGGGTGACATTGTGCTCCTCATTCATGGTTTCCATACTCTTTATGATTGATGTAAGAGGATCAAACATTGGGTTTAGACGAGGGATCCTACGATATACTTCTACAATCCCGCTCAATTCATTCAAATTTTGTGCAATCAAATCCTGAATTGAGGGGGGGTTTGGCAAATGAGGGTTTGGTTGTTGCAGTTGTGGTTGGTCAGTGTTTTCATTGTTATCCCCCATTTTTAACCTAATTGAATGTAAATAATTAAATTTAGTTAACAAATTTAAACAATTAGGTATTTGATTTTAAAAACCTAGTTTTCATGAAAAAAACCATATTTTCAATGAAAAACCAAATAAACATTAACAAAAAATACAAAAAATGAATGAAAATGATTGAAAACAATAAAATTCTTACCTTTCAATCTTTTTTTAAGCAATTTTTTGCCAAAAGACCGGATATCGGATTTTAATAAAATCGTGCAACCTGTGAGTTAAAAATGACTCACGGGTTGTCACTGTCGAAATATATTTGTCTCAGAAAATCGGATATCCGATTTTTATACTTAAATTATTTTAAAATAACATATATAATATAATAATATATTATATAATACGTATTGTATTATATTATAAAATATAATTATATATTATATAATATATAATATAATATAATATTGTATTATATAATATATAATATTATATTATATTATATATTATTATATTATATAATATATTATTATATTATATAATATATTATTACATTATATATATATTATATAATATAATAATATATAATATTATATTATATTATATATTATTATATTATATAATATATTATTATATTATATAATATATTATTACATTATATATATATTATATAATATAATAATATATAATATTATATTATATTATATATTATTATATTATATAATATATTATTATATTATATAATATATTATTACATTATATATATATTATATAATATAATAATATATTATATATTATATAATATTTAATATATAATATATTTTTTAAATTAAAATTACAAATAAAGATCAGATATCCGATTTTATCGGATATCCAATTTGCATAGGTAATTACCAAGCCAAGGTGTACTGACACCCAGGCGAAGATAAAAGTCAACACAGATTTTTGCCTTTTTAGGCGAGTGAAGAAGGCTATTTTTTTGACATAGCCACTTTTTGGCCCCCCTTGATCCTACACTAACCCTTATGCGGTAGTAAAAGCTGTCAAACAATTCAGGTATTATATATTTCATTCACATGCAACCGTCTTTGTTCCGAACTCTGCAGTGAAAAGTGTTTTAACCTAGCAGGATGTTGGTATCAATAATATAGCATCTTGGGTCTCTAAGATTCAAGAGTTCAATTTAGACATTAAGCCCACTAAGCTGGTCAGAGGAAAAGGCCTTTGTAAACTAATGGCGGAGAATAAGTTTGAAGAAGAGGAAAGTCTGCCCTTAACTTTATTTGTTAATCATCAAGATTCCTGGTTCACCGATGTTGCCTATTATCTCACTTATGGAGACTGTCCAGATTATCTTTCTCCTAGGGAGAAACAAAATTTAAAGCTGAAAGCTGCAAAGTACATCATCTTTGATGATATATTGTATAAGAAGGGTTTGGATGGCACCTTTCTCAGGTGTGTAGATAAGCCACATCAAGAAGCTTTACTAAAAAATTTTCATGATGAAGCATGCGGTGGTCATTTCTCCTCCATGGTGACTGCATATAAAATCTTGAGGAACTGTTACTATTGGCTGAGAATGTTCAGAGATGCGTATGCTTGGGTAACGAGATGTGAAAAGTGCAAATTGTTTACAAGTAAGCCTCAGTTGGCTGCCTTGCCTTTAAGACCATTAGTGATTGAAGAACCATTTAAACAATGGGGATTAGATTTCATTGGTCCGTTGAATCCAACCTCTAGTGCAGGACACACTCACATATTAACAACAATGGATTATTTCACTAAGTGGGTGGAAGCTACCCCTATGAAAAAGACCACTTCAGAGGTTGTGTGTGTATTCCTTAGGGACAATATTCTTGTCAGCTTCAGAGTTCCTTAGAAAATAGTCACAGATAATGCATCAAAATTCTCTTCATCTGAATTAGTTTTATTTTTCTATAATCATGGAATTTCTTTGGCGCATGCTTCTGATTATTATCCCTAGGGTAACGACCAAGCAGAATCAAGTAACAAAAACTTGATTAACATCATGAGGAAGTTGGTTAGCGATAATTTTAGAGACTGGCATAAGAAGTTGCATGAAGCACTGTGGGTAGATCGAACCTCACCTAAGCGAGCTATAGGGATGACTCCTTTTGAGTTGGTATATGGCATTGGTGCCCAAATCTCTCTTCCTCTAGAATCAATGGCTTCCAAATTGTAGACTATAGTAGAGGACACATTATTTCAAAGCTCTCTTGAGAAGAGAATTATGTATTTAATCAAGATCGAGGAAGAAAGGGAAAAACTGGTCGACAGGATTACAGAACATCAGATGGTGAAAAAGATTTTCGATCAGAAGGCAAGACCCAGGAAGTTCATGAAAGGTGATCTGGTGTTATTATGGGATAAAAGAAGGGAGCAGAAGGGCACCCATGGAAAATTTGAGCCACTGTGGAAAGGTCCTTATGTGATTCATGAGGTAAAAGGTCACAATTCTGTCAAACTTGCTTATCAGGATGGTTTTGAACTACCCCTGTCCTATAATGGGCAGGACTTAAAATTTTATCAATTATAAGCAGGAGTCCCCTGCCAGTTTGTACATACAGTTTTGTTGTGGTTAGCTTAGGTGTATGAGTTTTGGTGTAGGTCGGGCTTTACTTTTAAGTCATTTGCAAAACCAAAGATTCTGGGATTCATTGCTTGGTACTTCATAGTAATAGTCCCCATGCAGAGCCACTGTTGGTGGTATATATAAATTTTCATTTTTATATCACCTTATGGAGTCATGTCCCTAAATGGTCCTTCGGTCAGGTTGTGTTTCTTGAATTTTCTGTGCAAATCAGTCTTCACAGTCTTCTTTATTTAAGTTTCATTGTGTTGAACTTGAACTTTGAACTTGAACCTTGTGGGTTCAAGGTTCAAAATTTAGAGGGCATCATGTTTAAGCTTATTTCCCTGTGCGGTTTTATAAGTCCTTTTCACTGTTTGTTGGTGTTTTGCATTGGTTGAACCTTGAACTTGAACCTTGTGGGTTCAAGGTTCAAAGTTCAATATTTGTCATGTATATGTTTTTTTTGCGTTGTTGTTCTTCTTCAAGGTTCAAAGTTCAATGTTTGATTTCATGGAAATCGTATCACTTTTTGACAGATGGCGACACAAATTTTAAGGAATGGCTAACGACGGTAGGAAAAAGGAATATTCTTTCTTAATGATTTAAAGTTGTCATTTATAGCAAGTTTGGCATGGGAATCTGTGTTTTCAGATATCAAGTGACTTGTAATTAAATGCACGATCGTGTGCGATCATTTTAGAGTAATGTCACACGAGTTAAGAGTAATGATGATAACTAATGAAAATAATGAGTAAGATTTTCTTGGCTATTTAAAATCAAGCAGTTGTTTGTCGAGATTATCATTTGTGAAACATAAGTTTTAAGGAGAAGTTTTGGAGTGAAAGGGAAATAGACTGTGACAGGGGTTTTGCAGATGACAGAGAAAGGTATGTTCAACGACTTTCCTAATTGCTACAGTTTTTAAAAAATCTGGGAATATTGTTTAGCTGCTTGTTTCTATTTTACCTGTTTTCTGCTTTATTTGAGTTGATTGGGGAAAGATTTTGGGTTAAATATGAGGCTGACTTTGCCTAAATTAGCGAGCTCTTCTTCCCTTGAGAGTTCCTTACCAAAGCCAGCAGATACGGCTCTAGTTCAATTAGATTTAGATGTTTTCCTAGAAAGAGTAAGTAACCCAGTTATTGATTCTGTGTTGAAAGATATTGCACAAAGTGGTTTATTTGGAGCGGCAACATTTCCCCCAGCCGCCCCTTGTCCTAAGTTGGTTTTAGAGTGCATGAATCACTATGACAAAGTTAATAGGTGCATTAGGAGAAATAATGGTGAGGTTTTGTTCTCTATTGATAGAGAGACAGTAATGGCGGCCGTGGGTATCCCACATCAAGAACCCTATGAGGATTGGACTATTGGAAAGTCTTATGGGATTTATTCTGAGAAGAAGTAGTATTACAAAACCATTATTGTAGGAAATTAGCTTTTAAATTTCAAAAGGGCAGCTCAAGGCTACCAAGGCCATTAACCTGAGAGCATTTGATTCCTGGAATTAGGAAATTGGTAGTAATGTTAAGCAGAATTAGGGGAAATTCACACTCTTTCTATTGGGAAGATCAGATGTATTTCTTCATCCAATTTACTCTCGAAAAAGACCGGTTCATTGACTGGGGCACCATAATTGCAGAAAGGTTGCATGAGGGTTTGAGTAATTACCCTGGGATGTCAAATTTTTATATGTCTTCATATCTGTTCTATATGTTAGCCTGTGCGAGAGAGTGGCCTGGATTGTTCCATACAAATTGGGTTCAGGGTATTAAAATCTATGAATATCACCCCCATTTGACCCAAAAAGGACATGTTGACAATTACCTTCACTGGAATGATATTTTTGCTAAGAGATTAACTTTTGAGTTACAAGGTAATTTGCACAGAAGAATGTCGGTTGAAGCTATTGAACTAATTAACATCTATGGTAGCTTCTTTACTCAATTTAATCACTTCACTTATATAAGGGTAGGGGGCTTTAAAGGTGAACCCTTTAGGTTGCCTAGATATGTTTCAGACTACTACGTTTTTATTGAAGTTTCCAGGCAATTAGCTCATGTTGTAATTGTAAAGGATTATGGTGAAGATTCTGGCACAAGTGGAATTTTTCCTATTGATTTAGACCATTACAGTTGCAAGTCAGTTTCCGATGCATTCAATCTTGAGTTAGAATTTAAGAGGTTTCATTTGAAAACCTTCATGAAGACTAAATGGGCAGTGATTTCAAAGCAAATGCATGATATTCAGCGCTATGGTCTAATGAATTTTCTTGCTCAAAGACAAGTGCCAGGATTAGACGAGGATATAATGTTCATATGCAAGGAAAGTATAGAGTGGCACAACCAAATCATTGAGCAAGGTCATAATGAGTTTGTTAGTTTGCGAGGTGAACTAACAACCTTGAGAACAACCATGCAAAAAGATCTACGTTGTGTTGATGTTCAACTACTTAAAGAGGATGTCCAGACTCTGGAAGATACAACAGAAATGGTCAATCTTTTCAACAGTCGCATTAAACAGATAAAGGTGGAAAATTCCTTAGCTGTGGAAGATTTTACAAAGATTGCTAAAGTGGAGTCGATGCTTATAGTATGTCTTGATCATTTGGACTCTCACAAAGATAAAGTGCAGTTGGTGAAAAGGAAGAAGGAACTTTGGAAGCAGGGGGTAATTCATATGAGCCTGCCGCGTGTAGCCGTAATCCAAGAATTCTCAAGGGTTCATCAGGAGTGGAGTGCAGCGAAAGTAGTTATGGTGTCTGCTTAGAATAGCAATCCGAGCAATCTGGCTAAAACTGAATCGACCACATGACTAGAACTGCTGCTAGTTGTATACCAACGTGTCTAGCTTTCTTTCATTTTTTGTTATGCAGTTAGGACAGTTTCTCATTAACTCATTTGGAGTTAATTTTACCTTTGATTGAACTATTGGGTCTAGTGGCCTATTTATAATCTTTGTAATGACTTTATGAGGACCCGCTAAGTTTTTGAAAAATTATCTCTTTAATTTTGGCTGAATACTCTCCTTATGTATTGGAAGTTGATGATCATTTATGAATGAAAATCGAATGACAGTTTGTCTTTGGCTTCAAATCTATGTGTTTGGTGTTTGAAATTTGATTTTGTGAGAATCTGTTTCAAGAAAGAATCTGTCATGGCTTTCTATATGTGCAGAAAATGTCAGTGAAATTCATCTTTAAAGGTTTTCATTTTGTTTTACCGTACACGAGAAGTCTGTCAGCTTTTCACAAAGAATTATATATGAAGCAATTCTTGTGTTCATTTGGTATTGACTGGTAAATACAATTACCTTTTTGTACTTTCTGGTGAAAAGTATAATATTGGTTGTATGTAATTTGGAGTTGATTGAATATTTATTAAAGGGAGCTGTACCATAATTCATAGGTTAATCAATATGATGATTATTCCAATTGTATGGTGAAATTTGTCTTTCATTTATTGGGCTAAAGAGTATAAAAGTTAAATAAATTGTGAGAGACAAATCTATTTACCAAGAGGGTTTGAACCCTAAAGCACTCTCATCTTGTCTTCCCTGCATTTGAAAACCCTAGAGGGTAGGGGCGCCACCATGAGCAGAGATTTTGGAGTTGTTGATAGAGGTTTCGAGCTACATTGAGAGGTATTTTGAGCTTGCAAATTCTCTATTCGGTCTTCAATCGTAGGTAATGGCTTATGTGCTTTTCTCTATTTCATATGCTATGATATTCGCCTCCTTTTCCTTGCATCAATTTGCAACAAAAATATATTGATGTCACCATTTCTTGCTCTATTCTATTTGCATTGATCTAAAAAGATGGTGTCATGGCCGCCATCATTTTCTCTGTGATCTCTTTGTGGCTAAGTCATGGCTATTGCATTCTATCAATGGTGATTTTGTTCATTTGATGTATAGATCTGCAATAAAAATGTTAAAATTGCGGCCTCCTTACTCTGTGATTTCCATGCTTAGCAGTGTTATTTGAAACAACAACCCCAAAATGGGTTTTTTGTGGCTAAGGCTCTAGTGTTGATGGCTCCATTCGAAACCATGGGGTTTCAATTTTGAAACATCTCCACTCATTAAACAAGGGGGTCAACCTGTTTTTTTTGTTTGTTGGGCTTTTCTGAAACTCATAGGGCATGACCCTCTTCTTGTATCATTACCTCAAAATGTTGAGGCTTGACCTGCATCTGTGCATTCTGATTTGGCCACTTTGTATGCTCTGTTTCATGTAGAGATTTGAGAGGAAAGACACATCCCAAGGGGGATGTAGCGGCCATGGTTGAAAAACTTTTCTTTAGCTCGAAGCCATGGGGGTTTTGATTTGTTGAATGTTTAGCAAAATAAGTATCCAAAATGGGTAATGACTATTGCAAGTTGTCTTAAAATGTTGCATCATTCTTATTATTCCAAACCAAAGGTTTCGACTCCATTTACTTCTGTGTTTTTTCTGAACATGTTTTCTAAAAGCTCGACCTTTTGTAGATTTTGAGGTTAAAACCCTCATGACCGCCATTGTTATTCATCATGACCACCATTGTTATTTCAAATCTAGCTTCAATATTATGGGAAACTTGCATCTTTGTATACTGGCTTGCATTTTGGTTAAAGATGTAACTTCTGCAACATATCTTTGTCTAAAAAAAAGGCATATTTGTCATGTAATAATCTTTAGAAATGAAAGAGAAAACTCTCTTTGTTGTCTTAAAAAGGGCTTTCCCCTTCACTTTGCAATTTGGGAATACTATAAAATCCGAGGCTTCTCCTCTTGTTCATAGATAACTGATATATTCATTACTTTTATTGCACAAAATACTCTTGAATCTAAATGTTATCTACAAGGATGTAGCTGTCTTGAAATTGTTGAAATATTTGATCAATAATGCCCCTTCCAATTGATCATAAAAGTTTCAGGCTCAATGAAAAATGTCCTTTTAATGATCATTTGTAAATATTTGTACATTCTATTCATTCTCTTCACATGCATCTTCTCTTATACTCTTGCATACAACAACATCTCATCTATTTTATTTGGCATCTTCATTATGCATCCTGGCTTCCATACTTGAGGAAGAACACATCTTTGTTGTCATATAAATTCTTCTTTGAGAGCATAGTTGCACCTTTGTGTTTATGGGAGATATGTGATTGCAGATAATTAGTTAGAGATGCATTTTGAACAACTCATTCTTTTCATGTAACACTTACTAGCTAAGAGCATATATGTATTTCTTCTTGTGAACATGAACAACTTACCGTCATAACTAGAAGTGATGCACTTCTTCTCTTGTTCTTTCATGCATATGATCAACATCGTATTTGTTTAATTATGAGGCATTGGAAAGTTAGAAACACATGAATGCCATTATGGATATATATCCTTACCTCCTGCAGATGAAAGATGAAAACATTTCTTACCACCACACTTGATTACTACTGCCACCTTTGCTTTGAATGTAACGACCACTTGCTCAAGGCCTTGCAATGCTTGTCATGCCTTCACAATGATAGCCTTGTCTAATTGTTACTTCTCCTTTACTGCTTGATGAATTCATGTATTTAGCTTCTCACCTTACTTGGATAAGATTGCTTCAAGTTCATTCACTGCTATCTTTTGAGTAATCATCCTTCTTCTTTTGGATGAATACATCAACATCTTGCTCTTTTATTCCCTGCTTTGGTAATGTGTATCATCTTACTACTATGATGCATTGATATTATTCATTGGTTTCCATGTTGTTCTACCATTGTTTTTAAGGAATTTTCTTCAGTTTACAATAGTGAAATACTTGGCTTTGAGTGTAAATTATTAGAACATTATAATTAGCACATGATGATCATGCAATACTTCTTTCCTTTCTTGGTGTGATGATCTCAATGAATGAATTCCCCTCCTTTGACAACATGTTGACAAGGACATTCAGGATCTGCATGTTCTTGTCAACATACAGCCATAAGGAACACATTTCTTTATTGTGATCACCATAGGAGATGGGCAAGGGCTATTGCATTCTTGTCATAATCACACATTCTAAGATCAACCCTCGTGGGAGCTCATTTTACCCCACATGCTTAAAATGAATATGGTTTACTTGAATCTGCACATGAAGAAAACATATTAGAAAAACCACTAACTCTCATGAGATACATTATGGTGATATGACCTTGCTTTTCTTTATGAAAACTTAGAGCAGATATTACTAGCACAGGTGATAGGGATTAAGCATGATCAGTCATTGCTTAAATCCATTGGATCTAACCACTCTTTTCTACATGTAGGTTTCAGGAGCCACTTGGAAAGCAGATGGAGACCACAACTTGGCGCATAGATTCAAAGCCAACGAATGCTCGAAAAAGTCAAAAGGCAATGATTGGTCACTCTTAACCTCTCCTTTCTTTTATTTCTACTCTCTCTTTGTATAGAAAAGAGTAAGGCCACTCTCACGGCTTGTGTGAGAGATCAAATTGAAATTTAGTTGATTATGTTTGTTTTTTTGATGTATAAAGATATGAAATCTTTTATGATCAATACAAAAGAAAAATTCGATATTTTTTCTCCTTTCTTGTAATCTTTTAAACCTGAATGATAATGAATCAGCTAGAAAGATGTACTTTTCCTTGTTATGCATAATGCATCAACTAAAATTGAAACGTAGTGAAAATTTTGGTAACAGTAATCAACATAGATATAGAAATTTGTAGTCGTTACGATGATAAAGTTTCAACTAAATAGTTAATTATGGATGGTTGCATGAATATGTCTGTAAGGATAATTAGGTAGAAAGAGATGATATAATATCTTTGGAGAATGCATGTGATGTTAAAATCCCCTTCCTATGAATTTAATATTTTGGTTTCTTATATGTGTATATGGATATCTAAGTATAATGTGCAAATACTCCGATTGTGCTAATTAGGAGATGTTCACTTAATGTTACTTTTCTAATGTTATAATGTGTTATTAATAAGTGGATTGTTCTAGCTATTTTTTTATGATCTCCTTTAGAAAATAGATCATGATCTAGGGTAACATGTTCTATGTATGTTCTCCTGGATATGTTCTTATGGATTTATGTTGGCTTATGTGGAATTATGCATGCTCGATTGATTTATTGTAGATTGCTTGTGTATAGTGGATCTTGTTGGCAATTGACACTCAATTGGTTGGTTTCATTATGTTGTCATTGATGGCAACATGATATTTTATCTGGCTCCATGTTTTGGTTTAGTTGTGTACTGGTAGGAACTTCACAGACACTACACTGACACCGACACTGACACCGACACTGACACCGATACTGACACTGACACCAATAGGATAGAAGGATTTCTTTGGTTACTAGAAATGTAGGCTGACATGGTTTAGAAAAAGGTTATCAGTATTGGAGGCCGACATCTCTTGGATCCAACATTGGCAATTTTTTTTGTTATTCATGTATTTATGTTATCTAGTTGACATGTAATTTGATATTGTAATAATCTTTATAAGACGACATAAGGAATGACAAGTTGTATAGGGTATATAGGTCAGTCGGATTAGATCATTTTGATATAGATATGGCGATGGAAGTGTGGATGTGATATAATGCAAAATATATCAAAGAGATTATGTATGTGAGGATATTTATGTAAGGGTTATTCCGACAAAGGGTTTAAGGTTTTAGACCGAAACATACAAAGCTTAACTAGAACTATATTCTAGCATGGAAGATGCTATCTTAGTAGTTCACACACTTCTCCGGATTGTAGTCTGGATTTATATGTAGTCAATGAGGCTCCTTTTTTGATTGAGTAGTGTGCTCTAGGCTGTAAACCTTCCTGCAAGTGCAGACCCTTTATATTTTGTAATATCTCTTCATATGGCCTATGGATTGATATTGTGGGTCACAAATCTCACCGTGGTTTTTCCTTTTTGAGGTTTTCCACGTATAATTCTATGTGTTATGGTTCTCATTTATGTGATTGTCTTATTGGTTGCTTTACTTCTTTCAATTTTGTATGTATCAGTATACTTGTTGATGTATGCATGTTTGAATAAGGCTTAAATTGCTCTTTCTGGTATAACAATGATTCACCCCCCACCCCTCTTAGTGTTATTGGATTCCAACAATTAGTATCAGAGCTTTATACCTCAGAGGAAGTTTAACAGCTTGAGGGAGATCCTGAATCCGGAATCCATGGATATGGTCTTGGAGAAGCAACTTGAGATGGCACTTGAAGATTATGATGCTGAAAGGTTGAAGAAATTGAAGCTACAAGATGAATTAAATTCTGCTAAGGAATTCATTCTTGTTCTACAAGATAGGCTCTCATCTGTTCAAGCTAGGAGGAAGGAAATTTTGCAAAATTAGGATGATAAAGAAAAAGATGCACTTAAGGGAACAATGTTAGAAGCCGAGTCAGGAGAATATGGTCATGACAAATGAAATGCAAGATATAACTATGAGGATGTTTAAGGAGATTGAAGACCACAAGAAAAAGGAAGAAAATCTTGTTGTATCTCTGAAGAACAAATTTGAAGAATGTGGTAGGTTGGTTCATGAAAATGATATGTTGAGAACTGATTTAGTACAATCCTAGAGTAATGAACAAGATCTTGAGAGACAAATGATGATTTTGAGAGAAGATATAACTATTGCAAGTGAGTATAAAGAAAAATTCAAGATTAGTTCAGCACAACTAGATGAGTTAATGAAGAGACAAAGGCAGATTGGAGATTCCAGTGGACTTGGATTTGAGCAAGGACAAAGTTTTGGTACTGCTAATGATGATCAAAACCATAAGGCACCAGTAAGGCAATTTAATGCTTATAAATTTAATGATAGATATTTTGTTTGTAATAAATTTGGTCACATGGCTAGGCAATGTAGAAATAGAGCAAATCAGAACCCTGATTCTGCTCCCGTTCAATGTTCTAAATGTAATAAGTATGGTCATAAGATAGAAGATTGTAGAATGAATGTTAAATGCTATGCATGTGGAAAGTTTGGACATATGGCTAATTAGTGCATGTAAAGAAATTATAACAGTTTTAGCAAAGTAATTCAAAGGAACAATGTTACATGTTATGTATGTAATGAGGTTGGACATATTGCTAAATTTTGTAGAAGAAGAAATCCACCGGTTGGTAATGGAGGATCAAATGAGAAAGGGAAAGAAAAGGTCAATGAAATCCGACAAGATCATATTCAAAGATGGGTCAGGAAGACTGAAGAACAATTAGCATATGGGAATGCACCAGTTACTTATCTGGTAGAGGAGGTTTCTCCTACACCAACAGGTAGCTCATTTGGTAACTAAGGAAGATGCCTTAGGGGTAGGCAAAATTCATGAAGATATTGTATATATCCTAGGAAGAGGTTCTAGAAGATGTTCCATAAATTGGAGATGCTTATCTGATATGAATATGTTATTTTCAAGATCTGGTATCTTTCATCGGCAGTCATTGATGTCAATGAAAGATTAGGATTTTTCTTGAAGGATATAAGGTTGAATTCACTTCATTTTGATCACATTGTATTCAGAGTGATTTAGAAGCAATTAAGAGCGACCAAAGGCATTTCAGAGCAATCAGATTTCTTCTTGAGCGACTTCACCGACGACTGGAAGAATTTGTTAAAGGTTTTCACTAGAAGCGATTAACAGGTATTTATATTTAAACATGGAAACGAGATCATCATCGATTCCTATCTTTGTTGCAAATCTGACTGTAGTAGAGGTCAAGGACTGCCCCAGGCCAATTTTCAAGCGGTATCCACATGTGCCTACCCTGGAAGATTCGGTTGGAGCATTTTCCTGTGTTTCAGAGGGAGTTGTTTATTTTGAAGATGTTAGGGCATACATACATTGTCACATTAAGGATTTGGAGACATCTGATATAAAGAGCATGTACATGAACAAGCTTATGGGAGATTCTTGAAAGGTTAAACCAGCATACAAGCACATTGAAGACTTAGGGTTTACTGGTATTTTGGATATTCCATAATTCAAAGATAAAATCATAAGGTATGTTTTGAGCAGAGTACATGGAGAGTTTATCTGGTTGGATAGACCTTACAAGATCACCAAGGAAGATATCAGGCAATCATTGGTTTACCACAGGCTGGGCAATGTCCAGATAAGAAATTTTTGAATGATTATATCAACAAAATCATTGGCACAACATCAGACAGAAGATCTATGAGAATAAGCACTATTACCGCCATAGACATCAAATTCGGTAGCATGATCATTAGATATAAGGTAACTCAGTCAAACCGACTGAATTCTGTTTCTAGCTCATGCATTTTCACAACTTACAAAATGATGAGAGAAAATGAGAAATTGGATCTATGTGGTTGGATGTTAGTTGAGTTATTAATAAACCTAGGAAAGATTAAAGGTGAAAAGAAAGGGACTTTCTGGTATGGAAACTTGATTGTCTGCTTGATGTTAATTTTCATGAATGACACTCCTGATTTTGGGAAGAGGCAATGGGTATTTGATATCCCAGTAGGGAGACAATTGAAATAGTCAATTGCTACTTTAGGCAGTCAGAGAGATGATAAAGTATGGGGTTATTTTAAGAGATTCTAGAAATATATGAAATCTAGGGAAAGGGTTCCTAAGTATATTGTTGAGAAATATTCAATCGACATATGCTTCAAGGTGAAGAAGGATGAAACACTTATGGAAGAGGTTAAGCCCTGGAAAATTTGGATTGAGGAAATGGGCTATGAAGTTGATGCACACATCCTTGATGCTTACACAAAGATGTTGATTGATGCACCTATTGATGAGGCTGAGAAGCCCTGTGGTATTGCAAAACAAAAGACACAAGAGGTTGAAACAAAGTTCAACTAGAAGAAAAGAGAGAAGTAGGAAGGAAAGGAAAGAAAGTTTGTAGAGAAGGTTTCACAAGACATCAAAGCATTGATTGATGTTTTCCTAGAGAAAGGCAAGAAGAGGAAGGATCCAGAAGTACACATTGAGCCTATTACAGTAGATTCTGAATCTGAGGATGATACACCCTTGTCTTTCAAGAGGGTTATAAGGAAGAAAATAGAGGAAACAAAGGTAGAAGATAAAAACAAAATGGTTAGGAAGGTTACATTCAAGTTACTGGCATAGAAGCAAGCACCAAAGGTAACCACTTCAGCTCCATCTGGTATTGAAGAAAGGAAGAAGAAGAATGACATTGACAAGGCTATTCAATCTGGTAATGTAACTATAATTCCACCAAAAACTTTTGCAAAGTTAATAGATGAAATCACTAAGGATGGCATGTTACAGAATGTATAGTTTTACTATGATCGTTTAGATAATGTTGAACAAAGAGAGATAGAGGAGGTAGTTTTGTTATATTTGGATATTTATAAAAAAGCCTTGATAGAAATTGAAAACCAAATACCAGAAAAACTATATGATATGTTAGATGCTAGGAGGCTATCAAGAATACATGAATACAAGCATATTAAAATTCAAGAGTTGTTATCTATTTGTGTTTCTATACTCTAGAGGAAATGGATAAGACACTTGAGGTTGCAGATACAAAAGTCTTTAACAACAAACATAGAATAACCAGTCTTATGCTAGGAAGGGTAAATGAGATAATAAAGGAGACCCAAAAGGCATGGGCTAAGTTCTTTGAGGGAAATAGAGGTTTCTTTACTTCACCGGAATCAAAGAGAAACACTGCAAACACCTTGATTGAAGGGAAAGGAAAGGGTATTATGGGTACTTCACCCTCAATTGTGAAGAACATTAAGATAGTGGAAATTAAGCCCCCAGTAGATACAAGTGTATAGTCAAATATTGAGACACTGGCTAATATAGAGAGTGAAAAGATTGATATTGTACAGGATACTAATGCACATGATACAAATGTATAGGTTGAGGTTACAGTTCCTATGGGGGAACTGACAGTTACAGAGACTACACCAAGTGGTGAAGCCCTTGGTGCAAGTGAGGAAACTATTAAAGATAAATCATTAGAGGAGAAGAAAGGTGAATCCGGAAAGGAATTGGTTGTTGGTCCATCATTGTTGTCAATTAACACCTCGCAGGTTGCAAACAAAAACATAATTGAGATGAGTCCTACTGAACTCATGATGATGGTTGCATAGAAATTAATGAAGGAGTGATCTATGGATAAAGGAATTATTGATCACTCTATCATTGTTTTACATAGACTAGTACCAGAGTGCAAGATTGACAGGGAAGCGAGCCCATCTAGAAAACTTAAGACAATTAATGAACATATTTCAAAGGAATTTTCAATCCTTGCAGCAGATTTCAAACCGGAAAGCATTGGAGAGGTTCACACAGGCTAAAAGAGCTACTTTTGATCAAGTGATTGAATCCAAGAAGAAGAAGATTGATGAAAATTGAAACTGATAGATAATTCTTTGAAACAATGTACAAATATATACAGGGTATGTTGTAACACATATATACTTACAGTGAATGTGGATAAGAAGATTAAGGAATTTCAGGAGAAAATTACAAATATAGTTAATTCTTTTGATGGATTGACTACATTGACTACATCCATTGATGGTCAAATTTTGGTTTTAGAAGCCCAAATTTATGTTCTTGAGAAATAAAAAGACAAGCTCATAACAAGAGCCATAAGTCTTAGAGGCTTGGTGAGTCCTCGATTGGATTCACTCAGTGTACATAAGAAGGAATGTATGGATATGGTTGGCAAGCCCACACTGACAGAGTTAAATGAGAAAGAGTCCTTTGCACATATACTGAATGGACTTGTATCTATTTATGACACTTTCAAATCTGGTAGGGATACTTATCTTGAGCTATTGAAGAAGGCATATCCAAAAAAATTCAAATTTGTTAAGCTCCGGTAAGATATCTTTGGGATATTCATTGTACAGTTTTGGATCTTTGATATTGTTTTGAAATTTTGATGGCATTGATGTCAAAGGGGGAGTGATATATATGTGAAAAAGAAAAGAATGAGTTCTATTCATTAGGGGAAGATATGGAAACATGAAGTATGGAGTATTTTTCATTGATGAATATTCAGCTCAGGGGGAGCAGACAGGATGAAACCGACAGATGAAACCTTGACCTATTTTCACATGAGTGTTGCCATCAATGACAAAGGGGGAGATTGTTGGCAATTGACACTCAATTGGTTGGTTTCACTATGTTATCATTGATGGCAACATGATATTTTGTTTCAGCTTCATGGTTTGGCTCAGCTATGTATCGGCAGGAACTTCATAGACACTACACTGGCACTGACACCGACATGATAGAAGGATTTCTTTGGTTACCAGCAATGCAGGCTGACATGGTTTAGAAAAAGGTTATCGGTATTGGAGGTCGACATCTCTTGGATCCAGCATTGGCAATTATTTTTGTTATTCATGTATTTATGTTATCTAGCCAACATGTAATTTGATATTGTAATAATCTTTATTAGCCGACATAAGGCATGATAAGTTGTATAGGGTATATAGGTCAGTTGGATTAGATCATTTTGATATAGATATGGTGATGGAAGTGTGGAT
This sequence comes from Cryptomeria japonica, assembly GCF_030272615.1. Lineage (NCBI taxonomy): Eukaryota > Viridiplantae > Streptophyta > Pinopsida > Cupressales > Cupressaceae > Cryptomeria > Cryptomeria japonica. Next base: position 111,980,368 of record NC_081408.1, read on the forward strand.
GTGATATAATGCAAAATATATCAAAGAGATTACGTATGTGAGGATATTTATGTAAGGGTTATTCCGGCAAAGGGTTTAAGGTTTTAGACCAGAACAAACAAAGCTTAACCGGAACTGTATTCTGGCATAGAAGATGTAGTTCAGACACTTCTTTATATTGTAGTCTAGATTTATATGTAGTCAGTGAGGCTCCTTTTGTGATTGAGCATTGTGCTCTAGGTTGTAAGCCTTTCTGCAAGTGCAGGCCCCTTATATTTTGTAATATCTCTTCATATGGCCAGTGGATTGATATTGTGGGTCACAAATCCCACCGTGCTTTTTCCTCTTTGAGGTTTTCCATGTATAATTCTGTGTGTTATGGTTCTCATTTATGTGATTGGTTTATTGGTTGCTTTACTTCTTTCAATTTTGTATGTACTAGTATACCAGTTGGTGTATACATGTTTTAATACAACTAAAATTGCTCTTTCTGGTATAACATTGATTCACCCCCCCTCTCAATATTATTGGACTCCAACAGATCTATGTTTTAAGGCATGACTATGTTATGATGATCTATGTTTTAAGGACCATTCGATGATATTAGGGTTTATTATTACTTCTTTGATGTCCTAGTATTGTATCTATGATGAGGATATAACAATAAAAAAATAGGGTTTAATGCTTAAAGTTACTTGATGGTTAGATGTGAGATGAAGTGATACGATGAAGATGTTATGTTTTTATGTTATAATCTCTAATAGCTATTTTATAGATGATGTATTGTATTTATAATGTACTAACATATGTGTAGACTTATAAAATTAATTAGATTAATATTTAATTAATTATCTCATCACATAATTGATTAAGTTAATTATGTTAGCCCTTTTATATGCCTAGATTAATTAAATCATATTTAATTAACTCTCCTCTTCATCCTTTCAATTAGTTTATTAATTAATTATATTCATCTCACTTCTTCTAAAGTTTGATTTATTTTAATAAATCAAACTCAACCTTAGGGAATATTCCAATCCTATTCTTAATCCTAATTAGTCAAATTAGTTAAACTAATTTTGTGATTCCTACAAACCCACCTTTTAATCCCCCTCACTAAATTAATTAACTAAAATCCTAATCCTTGTTAGTATTTATTCAATTTTTAAATACTACACACCTACCCAATTCCACATGTGAATCCACATGTGACTCCCCTCATAATTGACTTGCATACTCAAGTCATTTCACCTATCCACCTCACCTTTGACCAAGGGGTTCTCACACATGTGTGAGGATTCTCTTTCCCATGGAACCACCTTACATCTTTCCGTTTTAGTTTTCATGTCATAAACCCCTTTTCCACAACCCTTGCACGTTTCCATAAGTGTTTCCACTTGTCAACCTCATGAACTTGGCAAGATTTTCTCACATGTGTGAGCACACCTTGCCCTCTTCCTCATGATAAGTGTTCTTCCCAAGATGTGCTCACACATGTGTGAGCATACCATGCCCTCTTCCCCATGCCAAATGTCAAAAGTCTTTGCACCTTGTCTACTTCATCTTATCTCCTTCAATTTGATCCCTTCGTCTTACTTATAATCTTGACTATCCATTTCGAATCTCCAAAGTCTATAAATTGAAGCCTTCAGTCATCTCAAATAGTCCACTTTCTATTGCACTCTTATAATTCCCTTTTAATTCCAAATCCACTCCATTCGCAAGCTTATGCTTTTAGTTTGCATCTAAATCCATATCCACATCCACTCATCTTTAGTTTGCTATGAAAATGTGAGCAATCCACATTTCACCATCCATTCAATATCTGACTCTTCATTCGTCAATCTTGGAGCAACCAGGTTCTTGAAGACAAGGAAGACAAGGAAGAGAACAATGACATAGGGAGCATAAGTGAGGTAAAAGGTTTATGTTTTCTATCTATGTTTCATTTATGCTTTTATTTTACTATTCCTTAATAATACTTTAAACTGGTTTGAGTTATATTAATTGCTAATCTTGTCAACCATTTTGTTTGTATTACAATATGTTCGAATGACCATGTATAAGCATTGATTGAGGTTACTAATCCTATTTACTAGATGTATATATATGGATGTATATGTGTGCAGGTGTTTTGTGTTTTGTTTTGGCTGTAGGCACTATCAAATTCACTAATGGACTCAATCTCCCAGGATCACTTGCAAAACCAAGATCAACCTTCTACATGAGAGCAACAAAGAGGATGAGATGCTGAAATACGGTGCAATAACAGAATAATGATATTATCACACTCAAAATGATACAGTATGGATCAACACTCCCTTGTATTGACTGAGCTGATATGAACTTATCTCAGTTAGCTCTGTATTAGCTCATAAGGGAGAGGAATGTTGATTATATAGAAACATGGCACATAATTTCAAGAGGAATAATAACTCCCAAATAACCAAATTAGGTGGGAGTTGTGCCTACTTGGAAAATGTAAAAAATGTGGCAAACCAACTCAAGTAGGGACAAACAAATGGTTATTGGGAGGTGGAAACTGAGTCCAAAAGTGGGTGTGACATTCAACCACCCAAATGTGGGTGTGAATGACACATGTAAATGTAGGACTATGCCATGTGTCCTCATATAAACTATCCTAATATAACCTAAGTATGCTTAATAATGTGTAGGAAAAGTAGATATAAAAAACATATAATAACACCCCCCCTTAAGCATACCTTAGGTGGGTGAAAATATGCGAATATGTAAATATGGGTCCTGACTACAAGGTCATGTTAGGTGCCCATGTACAAAACAATCTCTCACAAAAGGATTAAAGGAGAAAACCTAGTCAGAGAAAACTCCTCCCCAAAAGAGAAAAGAAACAAGTTTCCCAACACAAGAAGAATCACATACAGGGAATAAGCCCTCTCTGAAATAGAAAGGATAAGAAAAACTATGCAACCTTCCTTGAACTAGCCAATTTTACCAATGGTTGATGCTCGAAATTGAATGTAGAAAATGAACCATGATCGTAAAACAAAATTCCTCCCCTTAGGAAGAAACAAAGCTAAAGGTGTATGAAGACTGCCTTCCCATTCTTGAAAGAAAGGAAGAAAATCCAAAATATATGAAGTCTCTAGACTTTTCTCTGGTGCCTCCATGTTGATGCTGAAAGTTTTCATCATCAAATCAAGTGTTCTAGGCCACACTGTAGAAGATAAAAATCCATAACTAAGTGGAGATGGATGTAGAACAAAATCTAGAGACACATGTATCTCCTCCAAAGACAAAGGTGCCTCCTTGAAATGTTGCTCAATAGTGGCCGCAATCATGTCAAACTGTGAGGAATGATCATGTGGGTAATGAAAAAGAGTGTAAGAAGGTTCCCCCTCAACATCTCAAGAAGACAAAGTAACTTCATCAAAGAGAAGATGCATGCACTCAATAGTGTCCTCCAAGTCTAGAAGATGAGACTCCATGAACAAAATTTCAACTTATATCAAGTAGTCATCCCATGTAGTTGTGTCTGGAAGACAATAAATTTCCTGCAATACTGAATCAATAGGATCCATGGATGTAGTAGGGTAAGTGCACAAAGATGGTGGTCAAAAAGGGGGGTATAAGTGGACACTTTTTTTTTGAAATCAGGTGAACCTGAACTTGGAGGCAAAATTTGAAAGTCATCCACTCAAGATATGAAGATAATCAAAGAACAAATATTGTAGTACTCTAAATCTAGTTTCCAAACTACTAAACTTTTTCAAAATTGGATAAGATTAAGGGAGTCAAATCCTTCGTGCACAAAAAATAGACCCTGATTTTTTTAGAAAAACATAACATAGTGTCTGACGTGCACATCAAAAAAGTCATATTTAGATTTAGTATTTTGACAAATCCTTTGGCAGAAAGATAGTTTAAGAGTGAGCACTAGAAGATGTGTATTTTTTTGTAATTTTTTGTTGAGTATTTTTTCATTTATGATTTTTCAGATAGAGCATATCCTGAAAAATTAGGTACTTGTTCGTGCGCGAAGCATAAGTTGCACCAAAAAAATCGAAAATGCAATTTTTTTTTTTTAAAATTGTAAAGAATCAAGTTCACTACAATAATATATAATTTTTTTTAAATTTGGATAATTATATCAAAAGTTATTAAAAAAATGGTGCACATATGTCTGTGAGAACTATGGAGACACTGGTAAAAGAAATTCAATAATAATATGTTATTGTTGTTCAAATTTAAAAAAAATTATATGGTTAGAAAGCTCAGAAGATGGGTGAAAATATGGTGAAAATTTTAGAAATACCCACTTGATGATGTGTAAACCTGATGATGACAAAGTCGAGAAACCAAGTTGATAAAATAAAACACGCCAAAAAGGAGGGAAATGGAGGGAAATCAAACTTCCAAACCATAGCTTTGTCATCCAGGCCTATTTCCAAGCCTAAACAGACAAAAGCGCGTAAGGGGTACCTATGGTATAAAAAGCGCGTACGAGGTACTTATGGTGTAAGAATCATGTATGTTCTATCTTAACTATAAAAAGCACGTACACGCTACTTTTTCTATAAAAAGCGCGTACGCGCTACTTTTACTATAAAAAGAGCGTATGCGCTATTTGTACTATAAAAAGCGTGTACGCGCTATTTGTACTATAAATAGCATGTATGGGCTAAGTTTGTTTAAATTTTGGGAGTGTGTATAATATGCTATTGTATATATATATATATATATATAATATGTGTATATACATATAATATATAATGTATATATAATATAAAAAATTAAAAATATATAATATCTATATATATATATGTATATATATATAATATATTAAATATATACACACAAATATGTGTGTATGTATGTGTATTGTCTCCCTCTCTCCGCCTTTGAAGCATGTACAAGGTGCCTCTCTCTCTCTCTCTCTCTCTCTCTCTCTCTCTCTTCCTCTCCCTCTTTCTCTCCCTCTCTCTCTCTCTCTCTCTCTCTCTCTCTCTCTCTCTCTCTCTCTCTCTCTCTTCCTCTCCCTCTCTCCCTCCCTCCATTCCCTCTCTCTTCCTCTCCCTCTCTCCCTCCCTCCATTCCCTCTCTCTTCCTCTCCCTCTCTCCCTCCCTCCATTCCCTCTCTCTTCGTCTCCCTCCAATATATCTTCTTTTTGTTTGCATATATATAAGGTGATAAGAAGATTGACAAGGTGGTCGGTTTTCTTTTTTTTTTTAAAAGAAGATAGGATATAAAGTAGAACGTTTGAAGAAAATGAACTTATTGGTTTCTTTGGATCGTGTGGATGTATTGGTTGGATAATATTTGTGGGTCATATGGTGTACTAAGGGGTCATATGGTGTATTATGACCCCTTAGGTGTTGTTATGGGTCATATGGTGTTCTATGATCCCTTAGGACTCCATATGGTGTCGTTATGGGTCATATGGTGTCCTAAAGGGTCATACGGTATTCTATGACCCCTTAGGATAACATATGATCCCTTACATGTCATTAGAGGTCATATTGTTTCCTAAGAGGTCATATGGTGTCCTATGACCCCTTAGGACACCATATGAACCCTTAACACACCATACGACCCATAACGACACCATATGGTGTCCTAAGGGGTCATAGGATGCCATATGACCCCTCAGGACACCATACGACCCATAACAACACCATATGGTGTCCTAAAGGGTCATTTGGTGTTTTATGACCCCTTAGGACACTATTTGGCATCATTATAGGTCCTATGGTGTGCTAAGGGATCATATAGTGTCCTATGACCCCTTAGATGTTGTTAGGGGTTGTATTGTGTTCTAAGGGTCATATGATGTCCTATGACCCATTAGGACACCATATGGTATCTTTATGTGTCTTATGTTGTCGTATGACCCCTAGGACACCTTATGACCCCTTAGGACACCATATGGTGTCATTAGGGGTCATATGGTGTCCTAAGGAGTCATATGGTCTTCTACGACTCCTTAGGACACTATTTGACCCCTTAGGACTCCATATGGTGTCATTATGGGTTGTATGGTGTCCTAAGAGGTCATATAGTGTTTTATGACCCCTTAGGACACCATTTGGTGTCATTATGGGTTGTATGGTGTGCTAAGGGGTCATATGGTGTCTTATGACCCCTTAGGACTCCATATGACCTCTTACATGTTGTTATGGGTCATATGGTGTTCTATGATCCCTTAGAACACCATATGATCCCTTAGGACTCCATATGGTGTCGTTATGGGTCGTATGGTCTCCTAAAGGGTCATATGGTATTCTATGACCTCTTAGGACACCAAATGATCCCTTAGGTGTCATTAGAGGTCATATTGTTTCCTAAGAGATCATATGGTGTCCTATGACCCTTAGAATACCATACGACCCATAAGGACATCATATGGTGTCCTAAGGGGTCATAGGATTCCATATGACCCCTCAAGATACCATATGACCCATAACAACACCATATGGTGCCCTAAAGGGTCATATGGTGTTCTATGACCCCTTAGGATACCATTTGGTATCATTATAGGTCCTATGGTGTTCTAATGGATCATATAGTGTCATATGACCCCTTAGGATACCATATGACCCATTAGATGTTGTTAGGGGTCATATTGTGTTCTAAGGGCCATATGGTGTCCTATGAGCCATTAGGACACCGTATGGTATTGTTATGTGTCTTATGTTGTTGTATGACCGCTAGGACACCTTATGACCACTTAGGACACCATATGGTGTCATTAGGGGTCATATGGTGTCCTAAGGGGTCATATGGTCTCCTACGACCCCTTAAGACACTATTTGACCCCTTAGGACTCCATATGGTGTCATTATGGGTCGTATGGTGTCCTAAGAGGTCATATAGTGTTTTATGACCCCTTAGGACACCATTTGGTGTCATTATGGGTTGTATGGTGTGCTAAGGGGTCATATGGTGTCTTATAACCTCTTAGGACTCCATATGACCTCTTACATGTCATTATGGGTCATATGGTGTTCTATGATCCCTTAGTACTCCATATGGTGTCATTATGGGTCGTATGGTGTCCTAAAGGGTCATATGGTATTCTATGACCTCCTAGGACACCATATGATCCCTTAGGTGTCATTAGAGGTCATATTATTTCCTAAGAGGTCATATGGTGTCCTATGACCCCTTAGGACACCATATGACCCATTAAGACACCGTACGACCCATAACGACATCATATGGTGTCCTAAGGGGTCATATGACCCCTTAGGATACCATACGACCCATAACACTACCATATGGTGCCCAACAGGGTCATATGGTGTTCTATGACCCCTTAGGACACTAAACACCATATGACCCTGTTGGGCACCATATGGTAGTGTTATGGGTCGTATGGTGTCCTAAGGGGTCATAGGATGCCATATGACCCCTTAGGATACCATATGACCCATAACACTACCATATGGTGCCCAACAGGGTCATATGGTGTTCTATGACCCCTTAGGACACTATTTGGCATCATTATAGGTCCTATAGTATTCTAAGGGATCATATAGTGTCCTATGACCCCTTAGATGTTGTTAGGGGTCGTATTGCATTCTAAGGGTCATATGGTGTCCAATGACCCATTGGACACCATATGGTATGGTTATGTTTCTTATGGTGTCGTATGACCCCTAGGATACCTTATGACCACTTAGGACACCATATGGTGTCATTAGGGGTCATATGGTGTCCTAAGGGGTCATATGGTCTCCTACAACCCCTTAGGACACTATTTGACCCCTTAGGACTCCATATGGTGTCGTTATCAGTTGTATGGTGTCCTAAGAGGTCATATAGTGTTTTATGAGCCCTTATGATACCATTTGGTGTCATAATGGGTCGTATGGTGTGCTAAGGGGTCATATGGTGTCTTATGACCCCTTAGGACTCCATATGACCTCTTATGTGTCGTTATGGGTCATATGGTGTCCTATGACCCCTTAGGACACATGCATGGATCCCTAGGATACCATATGACCCCTAAGAATACCTTTTGACCCTAGAGAGTGGGAGGAGAGGGAGGAAATGGGAGAGAGATACACCTAAGAGAGGAGGAGAGTGAGATAGAGAGATAGAGACTAAGAGGGAGAGACAAGAGATAAATGAGAGAGAGAGAGAGAGAGAGAGAGAGAGAGAGAGAGAGAGAGAGAGAGAGAGAGAGAGAGAGAGAGAGAGAGAGAGAGAGAGAGAAACTTGATAGAAGAGGAGAGAGAGAGATAGATAAAGGTTGATAGCCAGAGATGTGATAGAGAGAAGGAGAGAGACTTGAGAGAAAGATAAATGGAGTGAGAGGGGGAGAGAGAAAGAGAGTTAGAGGGAAAGAAATACTTGACAAAGGAAGAGAAAGGGAGGGGGAGGGAGAGGGAGAGAATGAGAGAGAGACACTTAAGAGAGGGGGAGAGAGTGAGAGATAGAGATATTTGAGAGGGAGAGAAAGAGAGGGATATATGAAAGAGAGAAAGAGGGTGAGGGAGATGAGAAAGAGATAGAGATACCCGAGAGAGGGAAGAAAGTAGAGAGGGAGATGCCTAAGAGACAAAAAGGTAGGGGTTAAGGAAGAGAGAGGGGGAATGTAGGGAAGAGATGAGAGACATAATGCTGATATGAGCATGCTGATTACTGAAATTTGACTAAGTCTGAAATTTATAAGAATGCTCAAAAACTAGAATCTACATTATAACTCTTAGAGATTTGGAACCACTCTCAAACATCCTGACAATATATACATAAAATATAACTTAAAGTATAAGAATGTTATATTTTATGTATATATCCTACTGAAAAACCTAATGGAATGCTAAGTGAATTGCATTTTATTGACAGACAGAACCACATACACGGTTTTAGTTTTTAAACCACATACGCAGCTAGTATGCTTTAAACCGCGTGCGCGGTTAGTATTCTTTAAACTGCATACGCGGTTAGTATGTTTTAAACTATGCATGCGGTTTAGCTTTGGTTATGTTTGGCAAAATGAGCCTAAACACGTATGGGGTTCTTTAAATTTGAAATACCCCATGTGCGTTTTGGTGTTTTTCATGTTTTTTTTTTGGTGTGTCCACTTTTCTGACCACCATCTTTGTGCACGTACCCAATAGTACTATATCATTAGAAACAACAGTTGATGGAGGAGATGAAGTATCAAAACATGTCTCTTGAACCTCAGTTTAAAGAATACCAAGATTCACTTGACCATACTGAATCTCCTTAGAAGTGTCCACACTAGATGCCTGAGTGTGTATGTTAGCCAAAGGAACTGCAAAGGAAAAATGTGAGAAGGTGTATACTTGAGATTGATGATCTACCTCCTCAACTACAACAATATCTCTGCTATGCAAATCTCGAATAAGATCACATAATCTGGAGTGAACTCAACACTTTTTCCTTCCCGACCATTTGTGATCTGATAGTTAGAAATGGTATTTGTTGACAATGAGGGCACACAAAGGACATCATTGAATGATCCTTCATCTTTGTCAATAGACCCTTTCCCACAAATACACATATATGTGTTGTTAGCCATTAGAATATTTTGTGATGAACAAGTTTCAAATGAAGAGAACATATCATGTGATGAAGTCATATGATGTGAAGCTCTAGAATCAAGGATCCATCCCCTTGACTCAGAGTTTGCAACTGCAACAAGTGCTTTCCCCTTTTGTTTCTCTGAATTTGCATTAAATGAAGATAATGAATCCTTTGACATAGTTGATGGTAGATTGATTTTATTCTTTGTCAAAAGATGCTTCAACTCATCAATTTATTTTAAATAAAATTGATGCTCATCATGCCAAAATTTCTTGCAATATGCACAAGTGGGATTCTACTTTTTAGATGATTCCCTTTTTGAGGAAGAGGACTCATATTCTTTCTATAGCTTGTTCTTTTTCTTACTCTATTTATGATCAAGATACCCTAATTCTTTCTATACCTTAGGTTCGCTAGCAATCTATTCTTATGACTTGGAAGCCTTGATGATTCCCATTTGAGTTAACTTTGCCTCCTCTTGGATTAGAAGATCTGAAAATGCATCAAAATTGGGTTGACTATATGAAGTTCCCATAGAAACCCTATTGGAATAAAAGCCAGAAACTAACACAGAATACTCAGGACGAAGCTTGGATAACACATTGAGAATCAATTGCAAATCCACCTTAGTAATCTTGAAATCTATTAACTATGTTCTTAGTTGCTTTATCTTGGAGATATAGTCTTGGATGTTGTTGAAACTTTTTGGATTAAGATTCTTCAGATCATTATCAATCTGATAAACCCTAATCTTGTCAGCTTTACCATACAAATTTTCAAGAGTCTCCCAAGCCTCCTTAAGTGTCTTGCACGATTCAAGATGAAATTGTAAATCAAAAGAGACTAGTGAACAAATGTAGCCAAGAGCTCTCTCACAATTGGTCCCCAATGCTTGAAGATCATTAGCATTAGTAGGTACAGGAATAGTTTCTTTAACATATTATGTCCAACCTTTTTCCCTTAGATAATTCCATATTGATTTATTTCATGCTTCATAATTATATGGAGTTAGGAGTTCAATTTGGGTTTTTCCCATTGTACTATCACACAACAAAAGAAAACAACACAAGATCACCTCCCAAATTCACTAAATCAATGATTCACCATAGAAAAATATGATGGTGGCACTTTATAATTTAGTGTGTTTACAATTCTCGAGTTTTTCCATTTTTTGCAATGTCCAAATGTGGATTCAAATACTGAAAATACAATATAATGTCAAAATTATAACCTTAAAATAACACCAAAATGTAGTGCTCATAAAAATATCAACTTTGAAAAAAAGAGACACCTCGATCTGAGGTCATAGTTCAAAGTTACATCTGTTTGAAGTTGGAAAAACTGGGATTGTCCTTCATATCTGCTGAGAAAACTTGATTTATGGAAAATATGGACCACTTGAGAAAAAAATGATGACACCACTAGGAAGCTTGCGAAACTCTTCCCCAAATTAAAAAAAATTATGCTGAAAAATACATCTGTATGACCGAGATAAGGTCATCTAAAATTCAGGTGCAAATTAAAAACTTCAATGGAGAGGGGTGTCCAGACTTACAAAATCAACCTTTGCCAAATTTATCAAAGCTGCTGATAAGTTTGGAGTACCACCAAATTTGGTTGAAACACCAATTAGTTTAGAAACCTCCAAATATAGAGAATCACTTGTTAACTTTAGAATTTTTGCCAAAATTGAAGGCTTTACTAAAACCACCACTAAATTTAGCAAATCTCTTGAGAGGGGCGAAAGCTGAGGATAGAACATGCAGGGTTATCATAGGCATGCAAGTACATGGCACAATTTTAAAGAATGATTATATTTATTTATTTTTAAAGATTCAATGGAACGAGGGAAAAGGGGGGCCTTTTTTAAATAAAGTTAATTTAACTCTTTAATAAAATTTAAATAAATTTATTAAAGGGATTGAATCCCATATAGTGTGTGGCTTTTCGATAGAAGCTAAACTGTCTCCAAAAAGCCATCACATTTGCATAGAATGTGCATAACAAGAAAGCTAGTTACACATTTTACACCATTGATCATGCAAGCTACGACTGTGATTTTCCAAGTACTTAATAACATGATGTACGACTGCATTGTTTTGGAGCCAGAAAAGCTGCATCTATGGCTTTTCACATAAGCTCACGTAATTAAAAATAAATGCTATTTCCTTTTTAATTAATGGCACACCCTCCAAGGATGGTATGGGGCTTGTGCAAGTACCCTTGGTACCATATTTTAATTTTAATTTTATTTCAAAATAATTTTCGAGATAATTTAAAAAAAAAACCGCCTTTATAAATTATGTCAAACAATAATTTTTTTTGATGAGGCAAAAAATTTTAAATTGAAAAAATATTTTATTTTCATACCATACTTGGCAAGTGAGTTATAAGGCTCGAATTTGACTTTCAACAAAATATTGAGTATTTTGTATCAAAATTTGTCTATTCAGCCTTCTGGACTTGATTGTGATGTCATTTTCAACTGAAAATGCACCCAGCTAAAACTCACTGCCAAATTTATCCCAAATTCATGAATGTGCTTTGCAGATTTGAATGCTCTGATACCATGTCAGAGTCATTAATGGACTCAATCTCTTAGAATCACCTGCAAAACCAAGATCAACCTTCTACATGAGAGCAACAGAGGGGATGAAATGTTGAAATATGGTGCAATAATAGAATAATGATATTATCACACTCAAAATGATACAATATGGATCAACACTCCTTTGTACTAATTGAGTTGATATGAATTCGTCTGAGTTAGCTCTGAATTAGCTCATAAGAGAGAGGTGAGTGCTTATTATATAGAAAAATGTGGGCACATAATTCCAAGAGGAATAATACTCCCAAATAACCAAATTAGGTGAGAGTTGTGCCTACTTGGAAAATGCCAAACATGTGGCAAACCTACTCAGGTAGGGACAAACAAATGGTTATGGGGAGGTGGAAAATGAATCCAAAAGAGGGTGTGACATTCAACCACCCAAATGTGGGTGTGAATGACACATTTAAATTTAGGACTATGCCATGTGTCCTAATATAAACCATCCTAATATAGCCTGAGTATTCTTAATAATATGTAGGAAAAATAAATATAAAAAATCTACACTAACAGGCACCAGGCATCGACTCCACTTGCCTTCGCAGGTCTGAGCATGCCTATTTTATGGTGGAAATGAGTATGGCATAGAGGCCCATGTTGACTTAACCCCAACCATTGTCCCATAATAAGACAATTCTCTTTGGTGATGTGTTTACCTATTCGACTTTTCTCCAAAGAATATTTGCTACCTTGTGTGAGTTGCTTGAGTATGTTGTGAACGTGTCTTTATTTTGGTTATGGCGTAAGTATTTATGTGTAATATTTAGTTAGGATGATGATATTATTTAATATGTGTAATTATTTATATTTGTTAATTATTATTAATGATATTATTTGATTAGTGGTATGATTTATTTGTATTTATATTAAAGTATTATTCTCACTATTTATTTATGAGATTAATAATTTTATGAGACTATAGTTTAATGATATTAAAGATATATTTATGTTATATGTTGAGTGGGATGATATATTCTATGCTTTGATTTTGATTGGTGGGGAATTTGGTTTCTTTTTTATGAGTTTAATCTTGGATTATATTTTAACTTATGAGTTAATTTGTGGGATTTGGTTGAGCATTCGCGTACAGATTTTGGTGAGGGAATTTTTCATGATTTGTTCTATTATTTTAGGGAGGGATGGTTACTCTTTTTAATGATGGTTCATGTTGGAGTTTTGGGTTGATTATTTTTATTTATGAGGAGAGGATTTTGTTGGAATTTTATTTCCAAACCTTACGCATTTGATGGAGTTTTCTTGTTGGAGTTTCCTTCAGATTTTCTAAGGAGGATTGCTAGTTAGTTTGGTCATGTATTTGCTTGGTTTTTGATTTGGAAGATTTTTGGTTGTGCCTGGATAGACCCCATGATTCAAACCTTCTCTTCTTTCTTCTTTTCTTGGTTTCTTCGCAAGATCTGAGGTAGAGTCTAATAAACCAATTATCAATTATTCTTTTCTTCAGGCTTGGAAAATAAAAGGAATGTATTTTATTTTTGTTTTGTTGTATGGAAAGTCTTTCAATTTCTGGACTTTCGTTGTTGAATTTGGCTTGAAAGGCTTTTCGCTCTCCTTTAAAATATATGGAAATGAAATTTAGGGTTTCATGGCCTTCTCATCAATTGAAGATGTATTTTGAATTTGGAATTGTTAAATGATGTAAATGATTCCTTTTGATGATATCAATTTTATATTTTTCTTTCTAGTTATGCATTTTAGGGTTTGAGTTCATTTTCCCTCTCTAAATGGAGGTTTTAAGAGTTTGTTTTCAGGTTTCAATGTCTTGTTACCCTCTATCTGAGTCTTGGGAACCAATTGGCTAGGTTTTTGGAAAGGAAATAGACCCCTCTAAAATTGATCTTCACATGTTTCCTAATTTTGGACCTGTAGATTGTCAAATAAGGTCTCCCAATCGGCCTTTTTGAACCTATGTAGGTCTGGGTTCAACTATGTAGTTACAAGGCTCAATTTCATATCAAGAGCCCTCAAATTTGTAGATTGAGGCCCCAACTACCTAGGTTATAGGGCCAAGTACATATTCATCAGGTCATATGTGTAGCAAGATAGGTTTCTAGTGTGTTGGGCTTGATTCCTTAATTCAGATGTTTGGATGGTTTCAGGGGGATGGTATTAGGTCATTTTCTATAGTATTTGTATTCAGGTATCAATAAGGCCTAAATTGTGATCATTTTTATCTATATGAGTTTCTCCTATACTTGGTTATATGGTTTTCCAGTTGTTTTTTCTTTTGAAGTATCTATACTGTGCATCTGAATGGGAAAGTTAGGAAGCCTTAATTTTATTTTTTTATTCATTTTTCAAACTTGATTCATGTATAAATATATGTGAAAGATCTACTTAGATTATGCCCACCCTTCCTAGAAGTGTAACCTTAGGTTAGTGGTGTCTAGATGAAACTTAGGTGGAGTGGCTCTCAATAGGGTTGGGGCCCTAGAGTGGCTAGCTAGGATAGCCCATTGTGAGTTTCCTTGATAAGTGATAGCTTTAAAAAAAATTGGTTTGGGTTTACAAACTGATAAGTTAATGTTTTGTGCCCCACTCATGGCCTTGTGTGCTCATATAGATAGGGGATGAGATTGGGAAGGCCAATGTGTCTAGAGAGGTGCTTGGAATTAGCATGATCTTGCAATACCTTGTCTTCATTAAAGGATTATATGGTTCCACATGAATCATCAAATGGGGGCCGAGGTTTGGAGAAGCTTACTAGGATAACCTATGTTGAGGCTATGAGATAACACTCTTCCCTAACTGTGTTTTAGAGCCCTATCCTATTGGTGGTGTTATAAGCCTTTGTTGAAACCTTGTGTTAAGTCCTGCATTGTCCATGTGTATCTTTGTGTCTCCTTGGATGTTGGTTGTCTACCTTGTTTTCTTGTGTTGTGTGGGGCCTCGTGTCCATCTCCAAATAACTGTGGGGTGGACCTAAGGGCTCCACATGGTCGAGAGGTTGATGCCTACCTCCATTGGGGACCGATGAACATGTTTGTGCACTGGATGGATCCTATATCTCCTTTCCAGTTTTCTCTTAGTACTTGATGCAGATGTTTCAGTGATGTTTTAGGAGATGTTATGTATTTTATTTTCATCATTAATGTATTGGTGTCATTTTAATTATCATAATAGTATAATATTTAATAACAAAAACACTTTAATTATAATTTGATGTTCATAGATAACATAATCATTAATAAATATTCATAAATAATAAATAATGAAATGAGTAAATAAATAAATAATAAATAAAATAAGACTGTGACACATTCCAAGACGTTTCAATTTTAAACTCCAAATGTATCCTAATGATAATGATAAATAAAAAAGGTTCCATTTAATGTCAAGTTGTGAGTCTGCCACTTCATTTATTGTACACAACAACTACTTTATATTTATGTGTGATCTAGTCAGTCCAATGTTATCATTAGACTACTAAAACCTGTGGATTATTTTTAGTGACAACATTATGAGTATCATATTTAGAAGCATAGCCATTAGCCATATTGAGCAGTTTCTTTGGATCATAACAATTATTCAATGGATCCCTACACTGGATTTTTCCATTTCAAATAAAAGAGGCATCGTAACCTTGATATAAAAATGATAGTAGTGATAAACAAAAAAGGTTCCATAAAATATTACATCTATCTTATATGTGTGATATAGTAAGTCAGGTACTAACATCATACTGATAAAACCTGCAAACTGTTTGCAGTGACATTGTTTTTGGTATCAAATTTAGAAGCATAGTTGTTAGCCATACCACTATTTTTCACTCAGTTTGTTTGGATCATAACAATTGTTCCATGGATCACCACACCAAGAGTTTTCCATTTCAAACCCCAATGCATATTAACTCTGGTATCAAGGTTAATCATTTAATGCATATCAACTATTTGATAAAAAAGACTATCCCAAGCTGGATGATTAATCATTTAATGCAGGAGTGCTTCGATATGACTGCCAAATTTGAGGCAATTCAAATCTCACACATTTTGAGGGAAGATAATAGGCCTGCAGACCATATGATGAATCTCGATGTAGCTAGAGATGATGAAAAGTGGTGGTGGGAAGGGGAATCCTTTCCATTTCATTTGTGTGAACTAGCGAGGGAGGACGCCGAAAATCTCTCTCATATAGAGCATTAATTGGGACAACTTTTCACATGTGTAAATCTATTCATAGAAAGAAGTGGTGACGACCTTCCACATTTTTCTTGTGGGTCTTCTTTGTTATCGTCTGTCTAAAGCCTGGTTTTAGTGTTACTGGAAAAATTTATAGAGACATCAATCTTATGGGGGGAGACAAGAATAGAATGGAGCCATCATCGTGTGAGCTTTGGGAGAAAAATGAAGAGGTCTGGA
The DNA here is from genome assembly GCF_030272615.1 of Cryptomeria japonica. NCBI lineage: Eukaryota > Viridiplantae > Streptophyta > Pinopsida > Cupressales > Cupressaceae > Cryptomeria > Cryptomeria japonica. The sequence goes on from NC_081408.1 coordinate 111,996,866, forward strand.
GGGAAGTTGTGGATGGAGGTATGGAGCCATTTGTTAGAAAACTCCATGGCTAGAACCACAAGCTCATGGATTTGCTGGTTAGAAATTGGAATAATGGGGTTTAGGTTTGATGAACCCTTCATTGTTGAGATTACTGGGCTTAACATGGAGGGTACAAAATTCTACAAGGAGAGGAAAAATTTGGAAGAAGTCCTCTCAAATTTCTATGAAAAAAAGAGTGAAATAAGAGTCAAGAAGAACCCATGTGGAGGCTACAATTGAAAGGATATTCTAAAGATTTGGGTGGATATGGAGGAGTTTAATATGAGGTACATAACCCTCGATGGCCGCTATGCTAGTATTTTTTCCTATAATTTCATGCTATTTTGAATCACTTTAGGCATGATAAAAGAATTTCAATTCTATTTTATTTGTTGTCATCTCTCAAGCATTCCATTCATAAGCATTTTGAGAATGAAGAAAACCTAGTTTTGCATGAGGGCTTAATCCTCCTGATTATGGAGTACCCTAAGGCTCATGAGCTTAAACCCTCCCCTGTTCTAAGAATCCCTAAATCCTTTGCAAGCTAGCAGGTGCATGATGTTTCAGACACATAGTTTTGTGAGGCGGAGGGCGGAATTGGTATGGACTGGAATGACATCCATGTTTCAGATGATTTAGAATATAAGCCCTTGGAGGATAAGGGTCCCCCATAGAAACCCACACCTAGCACAAATAGTAGCAAGAAAAATCCACCTAGATGGGCTACGAAAAAGTTGAAATCCCCTATTTTTCATCCCCAAAATTGGGGCCCACAAAATATTAAAAAGAAGAAGATTGGAAAAAGGTGGAGATTCAAGGAAAAGGGGAAAATAAAATTAAAGTCGATATTCCCCTGAATATGGACCCCAATGAGATTAAATGTAATGAAATGGATGTTGACGAGCTCCTAGACAATTCATTTGTTTATCAGGAGAAATGCTTCTGATGGGTTTTTGGTGAAATTAATTTCCTGAAACAAGGGATCAAGGAATTTTTTTATTCTTTCACTGAGAATCCAACACCAGATAAAATTGATAAACTCCTAAAGCTATCCCAAAAAATTGTGGAAGATATTAAGATCATGAAGACAAAGCATGAGGCTAGGATTGACATGTTGGATAATGAAATCTAGGATTTAAAGGGTAAACTCAAGGGCTTGGTGTAGGTTAGTAAGGAGGTAATGTATAACAATGCCAAAGGCCTCAAAAGAGTGCACGAGGAAATCACCTTGCAGAAAGCTCATATGACCAGATTCAACCTATCCTCAAACATTAACCTAGACAAGGAAAACCAGGATGTGCAGGCATCTACAGGGCCCTCTACCATGACCAGGAGAAAAAAATAGGAAAGAGGCAGTTCAAGGTTCATCATGGAAGAACTCTAGGAGATCAATAACAGAGTGAACCAGAAGTATGTTGAGCTTATGAAAGCTCTTACTTAGTTGTTTTTAGCTGGTGTTTTTTGTTTCCGTTATGTTTTTTGTGGTTTGACTCTCTGGGGTCCGTCCCCTGTTCATGTTGTTGTTTAGTAGCTGGTTAGACTCTGGTTAACTCTGTTTATTTTTTTGATGCATTTGGATTTCGGATCCCTATAAAACCCATTTATGTTAATCAAAAATTCTGGTATCAAAATAACAATAATAATGATGCATAAAAAGGTTCCATAAAATATTTTAGTTCCTAATAAATATGTGTGATACAATAAGTCTAACACTAACATCATACCGCTGAAACCTACCGATTGTTTGTAGTGACAACATTTTGGGTACTAGATTTAGAAACATAGACCAGACATTGACCATACCATTCATTTTACCCTGAGTTTATTTGGACCATAACAATTTTTCCATGGACCACCATACCAGGAGTTTTTTCATTTCAAGCCCCATATGAACTATAACAATAAAAATAATAAATAAAAAGGTTCCATAAAATGTTAATGTTGCAAGCCTGCTACTTTAGATATAGTATACAACAACTGCCCTGTATTTATTTGTGATATAGTAGGTCCAACACTACATTATACTGCAAAAACATGCAGATTGTTTGCAGTGACAATGTTTTAAGTATCAGATTTAGAAGTAAAGCCATTAGCCATAACTTTCTTGCACCCAGTTTCTATGGATCATATTGTTTGCAGTTGTAACACCCTCCAAATATCAAATTTTACTTGATCCAATTTCAAAGATCACTTCAAGCATAAGCATGCAATTTTGAAGTCATATTCAATTAGTAGATTAGCCATTTAAATAAATGAAGAGAGTCTATAAGTTAAGACCCAAAGCATTTTTAATAAAAAGAATGGGCACTAATATCCAGAAAGACAAAAGCAAATTTTACTTTATTAAATCAACATGATTGTAACAGATATTGTGCCCCAAATATGCTTATAGTTCTTGTTGACTCACAAACACATTTCAACCATAATTATCATTACCAAAGTTTGTTAATCAACTTCATCCTAAATGACATTTGGGCCCGTGTATGCTATAGTTTTTGTTCATCTAACATAACTTTCCAATCTTGCATGTTATTGGAAGAATTTGTTAATCAATTATCAAGGGTTACTCTTTATCCCTGTCCTGAATTAAAGTGAATTTTGGATAACTTTCATAAATAATACAGGGAAATTTGTAAAGATTTCATCCATTGACATGTTTAGACTTCAACCATTGACATATTTATACTTCAACATGTGAGGTGTTAATTATCATCTTTGATTCCTCGTAAGTTCACAACATCAAACATAAAATACTTCATAGGGGATGAGGAAAGTAAACCAAGATCATTAAGAATCAATGCATAATAGCATTATATTTGTGTGATATGAGTTCAACACTAAGATTCATACTGCTAAGAGTCAAGGCATGGCCAACATGCATCAATTTAAAAGAAGTGTGCACAACAAATTCTAATCATAATTACGTGGATTCTGGTCCATCCACAACCTCATTATCCACTCTCTATTTTCTTATCCTAAAAATATGTGTGGTAAACTAGAACACGATAACTTTAATCGTCGTGCATCAATAATGTTTAAACCATCTGCCACTAAGAATAGTCTGCATAAAGATTTCAATAAAGCATAATGTTGAAGCATTTGGACATTTAGGGTTATATTTTGAGACAATGAACGTTGGTGGTAAAGAATATAATCAAACTTAAACTTGAGCATTAGGTGGTAACAAAAGTCAAAGAAACTGATTACAAAAATGGAAGAAGACACACCTAATCTATGTAGTGATTGGAAGAGATTTGTAAGTCAAAGAAACTGATTACAAAAATGGAAGAAGACACACCTAATCTATGTAGTGATTGGAAGAGATTTGTCTATTGTATTATCAACATTTGTATCAATATTGAATTGTATGGAAAAAATTGATTCACTTTCCCTGCCATTATCATCCTTGCATTTTGTGAATAGCTTTGTGAGATTATAATCATCATAAAATCCATCAAATGTGCTTCTTGCAATACGAATCCACTCCCCTTTTATCACTTGTTTGGGACCAATACTAGATTCAATAACTAAAATATTTGGTAAACTATTAGCCTTTGTATTACTCTTGCATTACACACCACAAGTTCCAAGCTGATTATGACAGTTTAGGTTCCCATCTCCAGAGCAAGAAGAATCAACCTCACCATATTTGTTGCTATCGAGCACAATAATTTGATTACCAGATTTTCCATTAGCACCATCATCATCATCATCATCCTAGCCTACAAATTGTCTTGTTTGACCATTAGTATTGCCTTTTGAAGTCATTTAAGAGTAATCTGAATTAGATTCTTGTTCATTTATCACATTAGTAACTTCATGCAAATTCTGAATCTGGTTTCATTTGATGACCCTTGGTTCAGATTCTTTCTCTTCTCTATGTGATCCGGGTGGATATATTTTCGACCAAAAATTGATAATGTTCCAGTAGTTTCGACAACGGTTACCAAAATACTGTCTATGGGTTTCGTACCAAGAACTTGACCAATTTGCAAACTTTATGCTCCACCACTCTACCGCGATATCTGTACTAGATGATTTAGGCGGTGGGTTTGTTTTAACAACTAAAATACCGCTAAGAGGGGTCCGTGGGGATCAAACCCCCGACCTCCTATCACCCGCAGATGGTTCTAAACCATTGAGGCACACGAAAAAAGGCTATTTAAAGAAGCCTGTTGGGATAAGGCTGAGATTGGAGGGCTTGGGTAAAAGCCCGAGGCCCCTAAAACATAAAACGAAAATTATAAACCCAAAAAGATTATAAGGGGATATTTTAGATGGATTAGGATTATTCTCGAAAGATTAAAAAGATTTTAATGTTATTTAAGGGTGATTTTTGAATATTTATTGTTGTAAATGGGAAATATGGTTATTTTGGAAAATCATATGGTTATGAATTATATTAGGCAATAATTGTATATAAAAGGGGGGTGAGTTTTGAGTTTGAGTTAGTGGTGATTTGTGAGAGAAGTTATTATGAAGCTTGAGTGTTCATCTCTATGCACTGGAAGACTAATGTCTTGCTATTACATTTGAAGGAGAAGGACTTTGTACTCATTGTAATTAGGAGACTTCAAACTTGTCCAAGTTGAAGACCTTGTAACCATTGTTGGAGCATAATCAAGGATTGATCACTCTATTAGAGAGGGGCCCAGAGACATAGCCATATTGGCGAACTCTATTATCAACTTGTGTTCTTGTCTTCTCTCTTCTTTCTCTCTTTGTTAATTCATCGCTTTATTATTGTTATGTTCATTTAAGCATTTCAATTATGTTTTCAAGACCTTCAATTTAATCGTTGTAATAGTTAATCATACAGGTGCAATAGTCATAGATCCTAACAAAATAAGATGAAGTGGCATTGGAGATTGTTGTGACTATTGTTTGCAAAGGTGAATGATAACGAGAGCCAAGAGCCAACGAGGTGAAGGAACACTCGTGGAATACAACCCAAAGATCGAAAAAAGAAGGATTTTCCCACGTTCAGAGATGGTAGCTGAAGAAGGCCAAACTGAGTTCGATGGGAAAGCCTTACATAATGCATTTCTTGATATGAAGTCAATGGTTAAAGTTGTGTTCCATGAAAGACAAGAATGACATAAACATGAGAAAGGAGGCACATCAAAACTGGAGGATAAAGGTAAAATATTGGGAGGTGGTGATTCCCCCCAAAAAACTCCTCCTTCCCCTCATTCTTCTCCTTATCCCCCTTCTTCCCCATCTTCTTTTGTTAATCCTTTTAAGGGCACACATAAGCATGTAATCAAACTCAATATAAAATTTAAATTACCTAAATATAGTGGAGAACTAAGTGCTAAAAAAATTAATGACTGGATACAACAAGTAGAGGTTTACTGTAGGATACAAAGCCTGCTAGAAGATGCCTCTAGGATATAGTTGGCTACTCTTCATTTAGGAGGTACTGCTCTCACCTAGTGGGAGAGTAGGACCCAAGAGGAGTTTTCCCATCATGGTAGAGTTAGGATGTCCTAGATGAAGTTTGTTGCCACTCTAAAAGAGAAATTATATCCTTTAGGACACATGCAACAACAAGCTATGAGTTGGCAAACCTTTAGGAAAGCAAAAGGCCAAGCAATGCAAGAGTACACCCACAAGTTTAGAAAACATGAAATAGCATTGAATGTACCTTTGTATACCCAAGATACCCTACTTAAATATATAGGTGGTTTACATTCCTACCTCTGACACACTATCCTCATGTTGAATCCTAGTAATTTGGATCAAGTATGTGTCCAAGCTACTCATATTGAGTCTAGGGGTAAGAACACTTTTAGTGAAAACTTTGCCAAAAATCATCCAAGAAACCACCTAAGGGAAAATCAAAGGATAACTTAGGTAAAGGGAAGAAGATGACAACAGTAAAGAAAGAGGATGTTAAGCCTACATGCTTTCATTGTAAGAAAGAAGGGCATGAAGATGCTAAGTGCTGGAAGTTGCATCCAAAACTAAGGCCGAAGCGATACGGAGGTAAGAAAGGTCCAAAGAAGACTACTACGATGATTCAACAAGATCCTAGATCTGATTCTAGAGATGAAACTCAGATAGTTGCTACCGGGATCTAAGGTACAGTGAAAGGTAAAACTCTCATCAAATGCAATTGTTTCTAATGCAAGTACAAGAAAAGCAAATTCTTTTCCTAATGTGGATAAACAAAGGAATGAATTTTTTCACATTCATGTGGTAACTAAACACACTGAGATTGATACTCTATTTGATACTGGTTCACAAGTCAAGTTAATTTTTGAAGAGGTTGTGAAGAAATTGAATCTAACTACTACTCCTTATCCTAAGCCCTATCCACTTGGATGGGTATGTAATGATACACAATTGCGAGTGAAAAAATAGTGCAAACTTCATTTTTGCATCACTACTAATTTCATTGATGAAGTAGAAGTAGATGTTGTACCTCAAGATATTTGTTGGCTTGTGTTAGGAAGTAAATATATTTTTGATAGACATGTAATATTTTTACAGGGGGGAGACTGAGTATCATTTGTTCAAAGATGGTAAAGAGTACATAGTTAGATCGCATAAAGCCAAAACCAATCTTGCATTAGTAGATGCTAGTCAAATAAAAAGTTTAGTGAATGCGAGTAAGAACTTTGTACTAATTCTTGTAAAAGCCAAGGATGATGATAAATCCAAAGCATTTAAGGGATGCACACCAAAACATAAGTCTGAGTTGGCCAAAATTGTATCTACATATGATGACCTTTTTTCAAGAACCAAAGGGGTTGCCCCCCAAGAGAGAGATCCAACATGAGATACACTTGTAGAATGATATACCTCTACCCAATATCAACATGTATCACTTATCTGTTCTACAAAATAAGGAGATAAAGAAACCAGTTCAAGAGTTAGTCGAGAAAGGAGTGATCCGACCAAGTACATCTCTTTATGGCTCACCGATTGTACTACTATGAAAGAAGGACGAGTCCTAGAGGATATGTATCAACTACTGAGCCCTAAATAAGATCACGGTAAAGAAAAAATATCCTCTTCCTCATATTGATGATTTACTTGATCAACTAAAGCATGCGATTTATTTTACTAAGATGGATTTGCGAAGTGGTACCATATCATCAGATTATGATTGCAGAAAATGACATTTGGAAAACTACATTCAAGACTAAGCAAGTGATATATAAATGGTTGGTAATGCCTTTTGGGTTGTGCAATGCACCAACCACTTTCATGCATGTTGTAGACATCTAAAAATGGTCACCGCTTGCGGAGTCATACTTTAACATTTGTGCATTGCCTTATTTTAGGGTTCTTGCATCGCATTAACATTTCTTCTATGTTGCGCACTTGGTCTTTATCATTTGCAAGCATCAAGTCCTTCTTCTGCATTCTTCATTTTTCTCGCTTTCGGATTTGGTCTTGTCGATAACAATCTTCAGTTATGATTTTGGTCGATCTTATCTTGTCGCATCAATGTGCATGCTCATTTATCATCATTTTGGACATCGTCAATCCTAATCGATGATAGAATTAGGGTTTTTGTCCTCTTGTCAATCTTTTCATCTTGTGATCGATTCGTCATCGATCCTCATTCTTGTTAATCTTGTCATCTTGCAATCGATTCGTCATTGATCCTCATCCTTGTCAATCTTGTCATTTTGTGATCAATTCGTCATCGATCCTTGTCCTCTTGTCAATCTTGTCATTTCTCGATCGATTTGTCATCGATCGTTGTCCTTTTCAATCATGTCAATCATTGTTCCTCGTCAATTGGCGCCTGTCAATTTGATCTCTTTATCAATCTTGGTCATTGTCAACCAATCTGAATCATTTATCAACATTGGTCCTTTGTCAGTCTGAATCATGATCAAATCGACCCTGCATCAATTATCTTTATCATTTACGAGCATCAAGTCCTTCTTCTGCATTCTTCATTTTTCTCGCTTTTGGATTTGGTCTTGTCGATAACAATCTTCAGTTATGATTTTGGTCGATCTTATCCTGTCGCATCAATGTGCATGCTCATTTATCATCATTTTGGACATCGTCAATCCTAATCGATGATAGAATTAGGGTTTTTGTCCTCTTGTCAATCTTGTCATCTTGTGATCGATTCGTCATCGATCCTCATTCTTGTTAATCTTGTCATCTTGCGATCGATTCGTCATCGATCCTCATCCTTGTCAATCTTGTCATTTTGCGATCGATTCGTCATCGATCCTTGTCCTCTTGTCAATCTTGTCATTTCTCGATCGATTTGTCATCGATCGTTGTCCTTTTCAATCGTGTCAATCATTGTTCCTCGTCAATTGGCTCCTGTCAATTTGATCTCTTTATCAATCTTGGTCATTGTCAACCAATCTCAATCATTTATCAACATTGGTCCTTTGTCAGTCTGAATCATGATCAAATCGACCCTGCATCAATTATCTTTTGTCAAGACCTAATTGTCATCCTTGTTATTTTAATTCATCTTCTAGGGTTTTATGATTTATTCATTTAATCTTGTTTGTCATTTTCCCTCTAGGTTAAATAATTTATTTATTTATCCTAAGTATTCTTGTCACAATTAAATTTTTATTTAATTGGCTAATTAATTCCCCCTCTTTTTGTGAATTAATTAATGAATGAAAAATTATTAATTAATTTACCTAATTTTCATCAATTTCTAATTTCCTAATTTCCAATTCATCACTTCTAACCTAATTTTATATTTCTCCTATTTTTCTAATATTTCCCCTAATTTCATTGGAATGACATTTCAATCTTGTCATAATTTGTCATAATTTGTCAATCAATCAATTTTGCATAGCAATCTTGTCAATTTTGTCATAATTTATCAATCAATCAATCTTGCATAGAAAGTGTCAATTTTATCATAATTTGTCATATTTGTCATTCTTGATTTGAATTTCCTTTCAAATCTCTTCATGCTAATCTTGTCTTTTCTCCAATTTATCTATAAATTGGATGAATTTCTTCAATCAGGGATCCAAATCAATCACGCTTCTAGTATCCTTATGTTGTCTTGTCAATCTTGCTTTCATATTATGCTTATGCACTTGTAGGTGAGATCCACAAACACACTAATTTGAAGGAGAAAGAAGGACAATGGAGAATTCTGGAGGAGACATTCACATTTGTAATGGTTTTTGGTTTGAATGTCTTATTTTCATATCTCTATTGAATGTTTTAGGATTGTTATCATTGCAATTTAGTTTTCATGATTGAGCTAGTTTAATATTTATTGCTTTGATGTTTTCCCAAATTCCTATCTACACATGTAATGAATGATGTATTTCGTCCTTTCATTGATGAATTTGTAATAGTATACCTAGATGATATACTTGTATTTAGTAAGTCCTGGAATGATCATGTAAATGATATAAAGAAAGTTTTTGATGTTTTAAGAAAATAAAAAGCTCTATGTAAAGATGTCAAAATGCGAGTTTGCAAAGACATCTCTAGTGTACGTAGGCTATGTCATAGGAAATGGTCAGTTCAAAGTCAACCCTTCCAAGGTCGAGGTAATTATAAAATGGCCCAAGCCATGTACCATTAGAGAAGTTAGAATTTTCTTAGGTAAAGTTCAGTACTAGAGAAATTTCATCGCTAATTTCTCCTATATTGCATCACCATTGCATGCTTTGACAAGTACAAAGACAACTTTTCAATGGGGAGGACCTCAGTAGAAGGATTTCAACACTTTGAGGGAGAAGTTGAGCACCACACCTGTTCTGACTTTTCCAGATTTGTAGAAACCATTCGAGATCGAAACCGATGCAAGTGGGTTTACCATGGGAGCAATTCTAATGCAAGAAGGTAAGCTGGTCTGTTATCACTCTAAAACTTTCACATCTGCAGTCGATAACTATCCTACTTATGATAAGGAACTTTATGCACTAGTTCTAAGTGTTAAAAAATGAAAGCACTATCTAATGGGGAAAGAAACAATCATCCACACTAATCATTAACCACTACAATATTTGCATTCACAATCAAAATTGTGGAAAAGTAGGCACTTTAGGTGGATGGGATTCCTTCAACAATTTCACTTAGTAATTAAGTACAAGAAGGGTGTCCATAATAAGGTAGCAGATATGCTTTCTAGGCCTCCTGTCATGAATGCTTTGGTTATCCTTTAGGGAAGTTCCATGGTTGATGAGAGTTTCTAGGAATAATATGACATTGATGAAAATTTAAGGATATTTATGCAGCTCTAATTGCAGGCAAACAAGTAGAAGAAAAGAACTACTATGTGAAAGATAAAATATTGTATCATTTAGGAAAGTTATGCATTCTTAAAGGTGAACAAGCACAAGTGGTTAGAGAAGCTCACACATGATTGATTGTTGGAAGTATTATTATTGGCCTCACATGCATGAAACTATAACTAAATATATCAAAGGATGTATAATGTGTGCAACAAGTAAACCAAGTAATAGGAAATTGGGGTTCTACACACCTCTTCCTATTCCGTCTCGACCTTGGGAAAGTGTTTTGATGGATTTTGTTAGAGGAATTTCCATTTTTTAAAAAGGGACATGACTATTTGTTTGTAGTAGTTGACAGATTTAGCAAAATGTGTGTTCTAATACCTTGTAAGAAACAAATCACAATTGAACTAACAACTCATTTGTACTTCCAATATGTATGAGTCCATTTCAGGCTCCCTACTTCTATTGTATCAGATCGATATTCTCAATTCCTAGGATAATTTTAGTCCGCATTGTGGGAGCTTATGGACACAAAGTTAAAGAAAAGTACAACTTTCCATCCTCAGACTAATGGACAAACAGAAGTGGTGAATAGAACAGTTGTACACTTGGTTCAAGGCTATTGTAACAAACATCCCAAGCTGTGGGATGAGAGTCTACACTATGTGAAACATGCTTACAATCATGTGGCACACTCTTCTACAAAAAGATCTCCTTTTGAGACATGTTTCGGGTATTTGCCAAGAACACTGATGGACTTTGCTTTTGGAAAAGATGACATTGAAGATGAACATCATGATGTAGGGGTAAGTGCACAAAGATGGTGGTCACAAAGGGGGGTATAAGTGGACGCTTTTTTTTTGAAATCAGGTGAACCTGAACTTGGAGGCAAAATTTGAAAGTCATCCACTCAAGATATGAAGATAATCAAAGAACCAAAATTGTAGTACTTTGAATCTAGTTTCCAAAATACTAAACTTTTTCAAAATTGGATAATATTAAGGGGGTCAAATCCTTCGCGCACGAAAAACTGACCCTGATTTTTTCTGAAAAACATAACATAGTGTCTGATGTGCTCATAAAAAAAGTCATAGTTAGATTTAGTATTTTGACAAATCCTTTGGTAGAAAGATAGCTAAGAGTGAGCACTAGAAGATGTGTATTTTTTTGTAATTTTTTGTTGAGTTTTTTTTTTTTTTAATTTTTCCAATCGAGCACATCCTGAAAAATTAGGTACCTATCCGTGCGCGAAGCATAAGTTGCACTAAACAAATCAAAAATATAATTTTTTTTTTAAATTGTAAAGAATCAAGTGCGCTACAATAATATATAAATTTTTTCAAATTTGGATAAGTATATAAAAATTTATTCAAAAAATGGTACACCTATGTCTGTGAGAACTATGGAGACATTGGTAAAAGATATTCAATAATAATATGTTATTGTTGTTCAAATTAAAAAATAATTATATGGTTAGAAAGATTAGAAGATGGGTTAAAATATGGTGGCAATTTTAGAAATACCCACTTGATGAAGTGTAAACTTGATGATGACAAAGTCGATAAACCAAGTTGATAAAATAAAACACGTCAAAAATGAGAGAAATGGAGGAAAATCAAATTTCGAAACCGTAGCTTTGTCATCTAGACCTATTTCCAAGCCTAAACAGTCAAAAGCGTGTATAGGGTACTTATGGTTTAAAAAGCGCATATGGGGTACTTATAGTGTAAGCAGCGCGTACGCGCTAACTTTACTATAAACAACATATACGTGCTACTATATAATATGATATTCTATATATAATATGTGTATAATATGATATTGTATATATAATATGTGTATAATATGATATTGTATATATAATATGTTTATATACATATAATATATGTATATATAATATGTGTATAATATGATATTGTATATATAATATGTTTATATACATATAATATATATATATATATATATATATATATATATAATATATTAAACATATATATACACATGTAAGTGTACCTCCCTCCCTCCATACCCCACTGCAACTATGTCTGCACTTCTATAGAAGTAAGTGAATTCATTTCTTGTCTGCAACTTCCTCTTTGATTTTTATCACGTATGTTCTCCTAAGAAAATTGACTGATGGATTTGTGTGTTTATATTGAATAGGAGGAATAGGGTTTGAAATTGAACCACGAGTGTATTACCGTGAAAAATAAGGAAACCTGTAGCAATATTCTTCTTGAATGTGTTTTTAATGAGCAGAGCAGATGTGGAAAATAGTGTCAACAAAGAAACATGATGAGTCAGAGTACCTGCAATATGTTTTTCAGAAGGAAACAACAGGTAGGAAGAGAAAGAGGGAGAGTAACACAGATGATGTCATGTAGAATGATAGTGGTGGGTATACGAGAGTTCCCATGTTGTTACACAACGCTTGTCACCTAAAGAAATTAAAGTTTGTTGTATGCATGGAAGTGGTAGTATATGATGATCATCACTTGTCAAACAACTTGGAACGATACATTCCCATGAAAGAAATCAAGTGTGTAATTCCTATAGTCACAATCGAGATCAGTTTTATAACCTTGCAAATTTAATAGCATCATATGTTTTAGAACTTAGGCAGTACTCTTAGGGTTAGGTCAAGCTCTTACACTTGCTTTTTAGTGAAGCCTCATTGTTTGTTCACTCGGAGTCTCGATGACTGATGGATTTGTGTGTGTATATTGAATAAGAGGAATAGGGTTTGAAATTGAACCATGGGTGTATTACTGTGACAAACAAGGAAACTTGTAGCAATATTCTTATTGAATGTGTTTTTAATGAGCAGAGCAGATGTGGAAAATAGTGTCAACAAAGCAACATGATGAGTCAGAGTACCTGCAATATGTTTTTCAGAAGGAAATAACATGTAGGAAGAGAAAGAGGGAGAGTAACATAGATGATGTCCTGTATAATGATAGTGGTGGGTATGCGATAGTTCCCATGTTGTTACACAATGCCTGTCACCTAAAGAAATTAAAGTTTTTTGTATGCATGGCAGTGGTAGTATATGATGATCATCACTTGTCAAACAACTTGGAACGATACATACCCATGAAAGAAATCAAGTGTGCAATTCCTATAGTCACAATCGAGATCAGTCCTATAATCTTGCAAATTTAATAGCATCATATGTTTTAGAACTTAGGCAGTACTCTTAGGGTTAGGTCAAGCTCTTACACTTGCTTTTTAGTGAAGTCTCGTTGTTTGTTCGCTTGGAGTCTCATTGTATGATGTTCTATTCATAACTTTAAATTTAATATATCATTTTATTAGCCCACCATATGACCCCTTAGGTGTCATTAGAGGTCGTATTGTTTCCTAAGAGGTCATATGGTGTCCTGTGACCCCTTAAGAGCCCTCCTCTTTCTCTCCCCTCTACTCTCCAGGGAAAACTCTAAGAAACCCCTCCCTTGGACAAGGTGTAAAAACCTGGCGAAAGTTGTATAATACCGAAGAAAATTTTAATTTTACTGGCAAATTTTTGCAGAATGGAGAAAAATAATAATCTCCTTTCACGAATTAGCCATGATCGCTCAAAGTTTGTAAAAAATCCTAGCGAATTGTACTATTTTTAAAACCCAAAAAATAATTGCATGGGCGAATTGTAATGTTTTTAAAACTAGAAAAAATATTTGCATTGGCAATTTCAAGCTATTTTCAAACCATAGAAATAAAATATTGGTGATTTCAAGATATTTTCAAACCATAAAAAAAATATTGGTGATTTCAAGATATTAACTTTAAGTAATTAAAACATGTGGCACACAGTCGTCAACTCTCTGCATGGAAGACTGCCCATTAGAAAATCTCGCGACCTAGTGACAAGCCCTTACAACTCTCTCTATCTCCAACTTGCAAGCTGAAAATGCTAAGCCTTCGTAACCTCGAGATCTAGTGACTGAGGGAAACTGAATTGGCACTCGCCAATTCTCGACCATAGATGTTAAGTCCTCGTCACCGCAGCGACTTGGAGATAGTGGTAACTTTAACCCTTGTCGTGTACTCGCCAACATAAAATTGTTTATCTTTTAACCGCTAGCACTTCACTCGCAAGCTCACGGCTTGATCAGGTCTTCAGACATTTAACTTCGTGAGCTAGCGATAACCATTAAACCTAGCCACAAACTGTCTAGTCGCTAGCTCATGACCTAAAAATGCTAACATTAAACAAACATGAGAGCTAGCGACAACTGTATGAAATGAGTTACTCGCTAACTCTCACAGCTATAATGTATGACATCAGACCAACTCGAGACCTCGCAACCAAAGCAATTTCACTAACAATATCCAGCTCAGTAACATAAAATGCTAACACCCAAAAAGATAGAGACCTCACGATGTAAACCCAAACCAACTTGTCGCCAGCTTGCGGCTTGATCACGTCTTCAGACATTTTACCTTGCGAGTTGGCGATAACCATAAAACTTAACCACCAACTATCTAGTCGCTATCTCACAACCTAAAATTTTTAAGGCTTGGATGCTGACTCATTCCTAAGGGACTAGTTTGAAGGTTTCTCTTGAGTCGAGGTTGATTAGACAAGCGAGGACGATAGTTTCAGAGGCATAAAAGGATTTGATAGCTTCTGAGTTAGAGATGGGAGATCATGGATTTCTCTAAGAAATAAGAGCTCAGGTTGCTTGTTGTTAGGGATTTTGAAGCAAAATTTGTCAATTCAAGAAGGAATAAAATTAGAACAAAATCATTCACAATAGATGAGCCTTAGCAGGATGCAATGGATTTGATAGGCATGACTTCTAGAGTCTATAGTCATGTTGAAAAACACCAAAATGATGATTTTTCATGTGAATGAGCATCACCAAATGAAGTGTGAAAATGTTATAAATACAATGGAGTGGTGACTTAATTGGTAGAAGAGAAACTCAGAAAAGAAACCTTTTTCATTTTCTGAGAGTGGTTTTTTCTTCAGAAAGGAAGATGATGTTTGAACAGGATCATGCATGGAGTTGTTGTGTGCTCTGTGATACCAGATGGGTGTTTTTTTGTTTTCTTCTATGTGAGTTTGTTTATTATCAGAGGGGTTGTGAAAGTGAGAAGGATTTCTAGAGGGGGTGTGAAAGCCTTTTCTTGTCAAAAAAGGCCAAGCATGGCACATCCTCTGCTTCTACTCTACCATAGGATGGCAAGGGGTTTGAAGAAGGAGCCCATAGAGGAATGAAAGAAGGATTTGTTTGGGTGGGGAGTGGTAGCCAATCATCTTTGTGACGACATGGAAGTTGCAACCCTTCCCCAACATATTACATTTACCCTAAAGCTCATGTTTCTACTTTCCTTGATCGTGGGCATGAAAGCTCAGGCTCCTCTTTCTATTGTCTTTGTTCCTAGGCATGAAGGCTTCCTCCTCTATTTGGAAATGATCTGTTGGATAGAACGTAACATCTCACATTCCATCCAAAGGAATCAAGGTGATAATGGCATGGCTCAAGCAGTTTTGCAAGTTGTATAGTCATTGGGGTTACTTTTCTGGTTCTAGTAGCGATTCTAGACTCTAGGTGAAGGGAGCAAGTTGTATATTGTATAGTCATTTACAGAGAAAATGAAAATCATTTAGTGTCAAACTTTGTGCAGGTTCTTGAAGGAGATATATAAATTTATTTTGTGTATAATTATATCTCTTTCAAATGATCAGAATCATGAGATTTAACTTTTTTCATTTGTTGCATTGTTATGGTGTATGCAATTTTTCATTTAATGCTTCCTAATCCTATTATGCCCAAGAATGCAAAATTTTTGTTAGTTTGGAATCATATTAAGGATTCACCTCATTGTAATTGGTGGGCAGATTATAGACATAGTCATAGAAGTTAGAACACCTCCATATATATTACATAAACATCCATAGCATATAAAATCATAAGAGTATTAAGAATGAAATTATTAAACACCACAATAGATAGGAATACAACATAATTAGTAAAACATCAAGATAACAAACTAGTGCCTTATCCTAGGGCATAGAGTCACTTACAATTCAAAGACAACCTGATAATAAACTTCAATAAGATTCATTTGCAGATAAATAGGAATGAAATTATGAATAATTCCATAATTGCCATTACATACACAACCCAGATTTATATATAAACTGAAAAACCCTTGACCATTCAATTCACAGTGAAAACATAAATTCAACACAAAGACAATTATGTGAAGATCTCAAACTACAAATGATATTGATATTATATTCATAATTATATCAAAAAGTAAATTCACAATGCGACTCAACTATGCACTTATCAAATTCTTGAACAGTTGAGCTATTATAAATTTATAACTATATAAGAGTTTTCAAGTTCAGCATCAATAAAAGTGGCCAACTGGACATCCCTCTCTACCGATCAAAAAGAAAAAGTGGCCATCCCTCTCAAATTAATCTTGGAATCCTTTTATAAGATGAGGATTCACCAAGCTTAGGATTACTGTGAGGAATCTTGGGTAGCAACCTCAACCTGAGATTTCTTCTTTGGCTTTAGCATGGCTTGCCACCTATCCACCTCTTTGTCTGTTGGCCAACTAAATGCCTTTACCTCTTCCAACTTTACAACTAAATCTGTCCATCTAGCATCTGTAATTGCCCTGGACTCAACAATAAACTTTGCATGGTCAACCTCAACCTTGAACAGTGAATCAAGCATACCGTTAAGGAAATCAACATCAACCTATTCATTTACATGCTTGATTATTTCTTCTTGCTATAGAATCAAATCAAATTCGCTGGTCCAATCAGAAACTAATTTCAAATCTCCATTACTACCATAAATTAAAGGCACCAATTTACTATAACCTTCCCCAAATGTTTGCAATTTTTCATTTATAAGCACATCCTTCCCTATGAAAAAATGCATAAGTTGCATTCATTACCTCCACCATGTCTTTAGTGTCACTGATCTTGGGAGGGAACTTGTCACTATACATCATTGTAGTATCTAGCTTATCCATTAATCTTCTTCTTCTTGACCAAACATTGAACAAAGGTCCAAGAAAAGTGACAGTCTCAAAGGATGTTTTACTTGCCTCTTTCAAAGAAATGTACAAATCATGCACTACAATTAATTTTCCTTTCAATACATTAATCCTGTGTTTTAGAATTCCTGACACAACAAAGATAGCCTTGACATTTTGTTCCTTTTAAAGCTTTTCAATTATCCCTATGTATTCCTCCATTTTTACTGTCATATCAGCTGGTATTTCTTGTACTTGTTCTTTAATTTGTATTGGAGGGGGATCATTTTCAATTTTTTCTTTCAACTCCACTAACTCTTCCTCTAGAGCGCCCTTCTTCATCAGCATCTCTTCATATTTTTTAGACAATGCAATCAATTGGGTACATGTTTCTGTGTATCTTCTTGACAAATCCTCTGTTTTTTATAAATTCATGAAAGAAACTTTAGTAAAAAATGAGGCAATCTCTGTGTCAATTGTGTTTTGCAAGTTCCAGATCATTCTGTCAGCTTTCTTTTCTACTTGGATATTTAGAAGGTGGGGCTTTTGAGTGGAAGGGGCCAAAGACCAAGTAGCAAGTGTCTTTGACTTAGGATTAAATCCCAATCCTCTTATTACATCTCCAATTTCAAATTCAGTTTTAAACATTGGGTCCTCTTGCTTCCTAATCTGATCAATAATAAAAGTAGACTGGATATCCCAGTTAGGCATCATAATCATACCAGTACTCTTAATCAATTGTCTTGCCTGTTCCACAAATATTTGCTCCCTGTCAGGATCATATTCCTGTAATGCCTTGATGATCTCATGTTTCTTTTCTTCATTTGCTTCCTCTATGATTAGATTTTGTCTTAATTGTTTTTGTTTCAATCTTGTCAAAAAAATTTTAAATTCATCTGACTTAATAAAGTCACCATCTTTCATGAATTCATTTGACAACATCACACACTCATCAAAGCCTTGAGCAAGGGCTTCATTTGTTTCTCCTTGTTCTTCATTCTACCCTGCTTCTCTGAGATGTGTCCTTATTTGATGAAAGTATTGTCCTTGTTCTATAACAATTGCTCTAGCAGGGTCTCTCCTCATAATTGTACCGACCTCATTGGTTTTTAATTTCTTTGCAGCTGGGGTAGATTGAACTTCATCCCTACTCTCTACATCATCAACAGACACACTAAGTGGCCTCTTGCCATGTGAAGAATGTCCATCTTGGGGGTCTTGCTGCTGAGCAGCCACTTCTGAATCTAGAATTTGAGGCATTTGTTCCATCAGAGTTTCATATAAACTCAGCATTTTGTTAATCCTCTCCAGGTACAGGCTATCAGGGCAAAAACCTGAGAAGGGTCAGTAGCCTTCAATTCTGCTTCAACTCTCATCAAATTTTTCCATTTTCTTCTCCTTTCTTGTACTTCATCTTTTCTCAGCAAATTTCTAACCACATCTTCATCATCCAGTGGTTCATGGTCCCTTATTGAGGCCCAAGGTGTCATTTTTGGCATTGCAACTTTAATAAATTGTTGTGGATCATAGAATCTAGACACAACATTAACCAACCTATACTATTTAAGGAAATTGTTTACTTCATCAAAGGAACTCCTACCAATGGTAAAATTAGACAGAACCCAAAGCCTAGGAAGAAGAGAACCCTTCATGTGTTTATCAAGCAATCCTAATTGGAACAAATTTTGGTAAAATATGGGGAGGCTGAGGACACCCATAGACTTTGATCACAGTAAAGTTATCAAAAAAATAAAGGTCCCCGTAGTTATGTGAAATAGATCAGTTTGGAACAAACTGGTAAGGTCTCAAAACTCTCATAACATTAATTGACAATCGTTCCCTATTTATTCCTAGCATTTCCATAATTGGTGAAACAATCCAATTTTCAAAGAAAAGGAAAGAAGAATGGGGAGAACTAATATCCCAAACCTGGGTCCATCTTTGTATTGGCATTAAGACACCGAATTATTCTTTGAAAAGCTCCAATTCTTTATCCACGAACTCAACATTATAGAACAATATTAAATGCATCTGCAATGAATAATGCTTGAATGTAGGGCTGGGTGCACCACTTTGAATTTCAACTAGAGCATTATGAATGTGTTCAACCACATAACCCACATAATCGTAATCTTTGTTAACATCTGGGTGTTGAATGTCCATAGCCATCATCAGTAATTTAGCTGACACTATTGAATATCCATCAAAACCCAACACTCTGCATAATCCATAGATTGTACAATGCATATAATGGCGGAAAGGTGTGATGTCAAATGGTGGTTCGATACTCTTTGGAATGATAACCGGCTTCCTATTCACCCTTGGCATGTATCTAGGGATTGCATGCTTCTTGATAACACCTTTGTATTTGTCATAATCCTCTACAATCCACTCCAAATCTATATCTGTACATGCAACACCAGTAATCTGGAAAGCTTCAACATAGCTAGCTCTGTTAATTAAAACTAGGGCAGACTGATTCTTTCTTTTGATTACCCTAGATACTGGGAAATAGCGTTTGGCCAACTCTTTGATCAAATCCACATCAACATACACATCTGACACAATTAACTTTGCCATATTTAAATCCCAAGGGTTTGACATCAGGACACCCTTAACCCTATTATTCCAGAAATAATTAAACAGAGCAGAATCAGTCATATTAATCATGGTAGGGTTTCTGCATTGGATCCATAAATCTTTTCATGCCAAATCATTTGTATTCAAAGCAACAGAAGTCCTTGGCATCAAATCTACAAATTCTTCTTTGTATTTCTTAACCATCTTTTCCTCTGTGGCACTAGCCTTGGAACCTCCAGGTCCTCCTGCTCCACTTGTCGTGGGCTTGGGCTTGGGCTTGGGCTTGGAAGCTCTAGTTCCACTCGTCGCTTGGCTCATTTTAGTTGCAGGAGAAAAACTTAACCAATTTTCTAAAATTTTCCCACACCCAACACTCTGAATTCTCCAACGTTGTTGCAGAGCTCAATTCACTGGATTACATCGAAGATAGAATGCATTAATGAAATTATACAAAATCTTGGCTCGACCATGCAATCTATGGTATTTGGGCACCATCACTTCTCTCAAGCCTCAAGTCTCATTAATTGCCATACTTGCATGAACTAGCTACTATGGCATTAATTCAAATTTCAAACTTCAAAGCTGAAGTACTTGAGAAAAATTTGAATTCATGCCCTTCTATTTGATTGTGATTGCCATTCAAAACTTTTACAGAACCCGATAAACAAGTCCACGTGTTAGCAAGTTAGCGACAATGCTACCAAATCCTCTTAATTGCAAGCTCGCAACCCCTTTTATGAATCCTCAAAGAATCTCACAAGTGAGCGACAACCATTGATCTTCATGAAGCCCTTCAGTCGCAACCTCGCAACAACAGTTGTAATGTTCTTTCTTTACCTGCAAGCTGGCAACCACTACAAATCTAACAAAACAACTTATTTCATTGCAAGCTCACAACTAGAAACTTAACTTGACTTAAACCCTTGCGATTCTGTGACAACAAGACACTTAACCACCGTCGCACACTCGCAACACTTTTTGACTTAAGACTTACAAACCCGCGAGCATGCGATGACCACAAAATCAGACCAAAACTTACCTGTCACCAAATCGCAACTTAAAATGCTAAACAACTTCAAAACCTATGAGCAAGCGATGAAACCAACTAAGTTGTGATACCAACCACATCGCGTGATCACAAATTAAAATGACTTAACCGCAAACATCTCGCGACCTTGTGATAACATAAAGTCATACCTAGTCGCAACCTCGCAAAATAAATTGGTATTTGAGCATTGTCACTTCTCTCAAGTCTCATTAATTGCCATTTGTGGTTTGCCACACTTGCATGAACTAGCTAGTGTGGCATTAATGCAATTATACAAATGTCAAAATCTCGGCTCGATCATGCAATTTATGGTATTTGGGCGCCGTCACTTCTCTCAAGTCTCATTAATATTAATTGCCACACTTGCATGAACTAGTAGTAGGTACTATGGCATTTGATTAGTGATTGCCATTCAAAACTTTTACAGAACCCAACAAACAAGTCCACATGTCAATCCCCATCTTTAATCGCACACTCACAACCGGTTATAACAATTTGGAAAGGAATCAGTGAGTTAGCGACAATGCTACCAAATCCTCTTAATCACAAGCTCACAACCCCTTTTACAAATCCTCAAATAATCTCGCGAGTGAGCGACAACCGTTGATCTTCATCAAGCCCTTCAATCATAACCTCGCAACAAGATTTGTAATATTCTTTCTTTACTTGTGAGCTAGCGACCACTGCAAATCTAACAAAACAACTTATTTCATCGCAAGCTCGCAACTCAAAACTTAACTTGACTTAAACCCTTGCGATCCCGTGACAACAAGACACTTAACCACCATCACATGCTTGCAACACTTTTTGACTTAAGACTTACTAACCCACGAGCATGCGATGACCATAAAATCAAACCAAAACTTACCTGTCGCCAAATCACAACATAAAATGCTAAACAACTTCAAAACCTGCGAGCAAGCGATGAAACCAACTAAGCTGTGATACCAACCACATCGCGTGATCGCAAATTAAAATGAATTAACCGCGAACACCTCATGACCTTGCGATAACATAAAATCACACCCAGTCGCAACCTCACAACATAAAATGGTCACGTGCAAAACATCTTGCGAGGTAGCGACAACTAAAATCTCCCAGTACTCGCAAGCTTGCAACTTGAACTGACTTGATGATAAAGGACTTGCGAGCTAGCGATAACCATAAAATCTCAAAACTTTTTATCTCTTGACCACAACAACCCAATGAGTACCAACAAAAATCGATGTTTTATGTTAATTTACCATCATAAATAGGCGCGAGCAGTGGCACACAGACCATTAATGACTTAGTACTTACTCGCTAACTCTCGCGGCTATAATGCATGGCATCAAACCAATTCGAGACCTCGCGACCAAAGCAATTTCATTAACAATCTCCAGCTCACTAACATAAAATGCTAACACTCAAAAAACTAGAGACCTCGCGATTTAAACCCAAACCAACACTCGCTAAGTCAGCACTTAAATTGTTAAACATGAAATCTATCTGCGAGTTAGAGATGAAACATTCAACATGTCTAACCAACCATTTGAGCACACTTGATGTTGACATGGACAAATAAAGAGAGGACAACTCAGATTTTCAACACACGACAACTTCGGTTTACTAGCCAACTAAGACAAAAAACAAGCACAAAACCCTAATTGGCATGAACATCATGTTAAGCATTTAATATAGAATAGTAGAAAGGTTCCAGTAGTAACAATTATGCAATATGAATAATTTCATGGATCTTGTGACACAAATTGTTGCATTTCATGTTCAACATAATGTGGAACCAAATACCAATTTACTAATAATTCAATTGTTTACTAATAATTCAAATTTACAATTAAAAATATGAAATAAGTATTCGTTCTAATTGACAAATTCAAGGAATACAATATCAAAAATCATCAATGACAACTATAGTATTGCAATTTTGCAAATTGAAATTGTAATATGACTCAAGAACTGTAGTATAATTATAAATACCTATAAACTGACTCCTAATTCACTTCAGTGACTTGCTTCGAGGCTTCCATATCCCAAATGGAGTCAAGATTTTGAAACTGACTAGTACTAACAGGTTCATCTTCATTCTGAGCCGGGTATTCAAAAATGTCTTCGTCTTCATGTTGACTCTGAGTCTGCGATCCATCATATTCATTTGTCTCAGCACTAGCACTAGCAGTAACACCACCAGCTTTTAAAGTGTTGCACACCCCTAATCTTTCACACATGGAATTCTAGATTTCTAGTGCCTTATCATATGGAAAATCTCTAACATTATACTGGGTTACAAACAACCTCAAGCAAGTTTCCAAATTCTTGTCTAATTTATTTCTGATCTTTGATTTCAAAAGCCCTAATGCACTAAAAACTCTCTCATCTTCCACCGACCCCAATATCATTGTTTGACATAAATCAACAAGTTTCAAATATTTTGGTATTGCAATACGCAATGATTCACTTTGATCTATCCTTTTCCAAAGCCTTGTGATTGATCCAAGTTCAAATGGATTCTCCAAGTTAACCAATTGTTGTTTCATAACCAATGCAAACTGTTTACATTATTTTCTAAGATGATCTGAATTTAAAATTCCTTCTATTGGTTGTCCATTGCAATATGCATCATTTGAAAATGTCAATATCAATTCCTCTAGTTTTTTATGATACATCTTTGTGTCATTTGGATTATCTCCAATTGAATACCAAAATTGAGGATACACACAACCCATGGCTTCAAGTATTTCTTCTCGAGGGAATATTTCATGAATCTCAGTTGAAAGTTCATATGCAATAGACTTCAAATTATCACTAACAGATTTAACAATCTTGTCAAAATCTTCCTTTTTAACTGGTAGTGCTTTGCCTCGCTTTCCTGTCTTAGATTAGTGCATTGGTATCTGAAATCCTTTTACAAAGACACATAACTCATTTTTTGTATTGAAATGTAAAAAAATTTCAGCATGATTCAAATCTATAATTATCTGCCACCTAAAAAAATTTGGGCTTCACCCTATTAGATTTAAATATAGACCATCCAGGCTCAAGCATGTCATTCTAAGTAGAGTTCTATACTCATTGATATACATAGTTCTATCTTGGGCTTTCTTAACAAGTTTGTTCATTGAATCCAGCATGGGGAGAAGACTAGCTAAAGTTAACAGAGTCTCTATATCACTTAACTTATGTAAGAGATTAGGAGCTTTGTCTACTGTGAGGCATTGCTCATACATTAGTCCAATTAAGGATTGATATTCTGTTAGAACTCATTCCGCTGGTCCATGCAAGGAGATCCATCTGGTCTCAACATCCTTGAGAAGCTTGTTTCCTCCTGTTACTCCCTCAACAAAAATCTAAAATTCTACAAAATGTTTAGGACTTCGGCAAAAGTATGAGTGGAGCTCGTGGACCAGATCTTCAACTTTTGACACTGTAGGGAAATTGCTTACAATTCTATATGCTAAATTCATTCAATGGGCCATGCAGTGATTGCCAACCATGTATGGTGCAATACTAGTTTGTAATCTTGCGTAAAGATCTGTCCTTTGACCTTTCATTACTGCAGCTCCATCAGCTCCAACAAACCAACTTCTTGGCAATTATCAAGTCATCCATACCAGCAATTTCATTCAAATCTTTCTTAACTTCTAAATATAAATTTTCTATTGTTGAATTGCCCCTCATTTTATGAACACAAAGTAGATGAGCTCGGTGGATGTGTTCTTTTATGGTATGCACATGCATACAAACCCAAGCAGTGTTATCTACCATAGTAACTTCATCTATGGATAATGAAATGAAATTTGACTCTTTTACACTCTCTTGTAAATTTTGTGTGTTCACCTCAATGAGATAGTTTTCCATTTCCCATCCAGTGTTTATTGACCAATGTGACATAGGATAGTGAGGAACATTCAAAAAAGATAATAAATTACTAAATTCTGGGAAATCTTTCATAGGACGCCCTCTTAACATAATATGAAAAATAACACTCATCTGAATAGTCTTTGTCAGGTTTGCATCTTTCGTTGCATGTTCAAGCCCAACCTTGATTGTATTTCCAAATCCACTATTACCAATCAGTGTCATTTTGTGGTTATGCTCTTGATATTCCATGACATACTTAACATGAAGACATTCTTCGTTTGATTTCCATCTTACTACTCATGTTTCCTTTCCGTCTATGATCTGTTTTTCATAAACCTTACCAATATTCTTTTCTATGGTGTCAAGCTTTAGCTGCATCTTCTTCTCTCTTTTAGTTTTCCAGCTACAAATCTTACACCTGCATTCTATTGGTTGTTCATCATTGTTTGGGACCAGTTCAATGAATGGGTACTTTCCTACCCAATCAATCTTAAAACTCCTTGTCATCTCCCACTCTCGCCCCAGATTTACTTTCCTTTTTCTTTTCTTCCTACCAACATCATCTTCAGTACTAGAATTTACATCCGAGTGAATTATCTCATTGTGTGTATCCCTTAAAACATCTTCTTCTATGTTGGTATTGTCATCCTCATTTGATGCATTTAACTCAATGACAATCCCACCTTGTGGTGGTGGTGAGCTACTATGAATGGCTTCTGCAACTGTAGAAGTTGATGGACCAGAAACTTTTCCAATTCCAAAGAAAGACTTTATGGTAGTATCTTTAAGTTTAGGTTTTGGGCATTTTTATGGCCTCTCAATCCCTTTAGTTTTACTGCCCTGACAATTCTTACCCTTGTCTGACATCCCAATCCCTTCACCACCCTAAGGTGTCTTAGTCTCACCCTTGTGTGACATCTCAATCCCTTCACCACCCTAAGCAGTCTCACCCATGTCTAACTATGACATCTTGAGTCTTGACCTCTCACTACGAATTAAAAGTTAAAACTAATACTATCAAGTATGAAGAAATGATTACTCACCTTTATGCCTTCTCAATTCTATGAATCAAGAATCAGGAATGGTTGGGCCTATGTTGTAGGATTGTAACTCTAACCCTCTGCCCCGCCCTACAATATGAATGAACTTCAACTTTCCAACTCAATTTGAGGAATGCAAATCGAGACTTGAGAGATCCCAATTTACTAATCAGACACGAACAAATTTTAAGAAAGAGTGTAAGAAAGAATGTATTTATAGCAATCCATGATTGCATTTTTAGCGAATTGCATGGGGCTCGGGTGTCGCATTTGCTAAAAAAAATAAAATTTAATTGTAGTTTTGGTGAATTGCGCTAGCATGCAATGAACATTTAATTTAAGTGGGGCGAAATGGGTCCTTGAATGCTTATAATGTTTTAATTTATATTGGCAAATTTGGTCGACGCGTGCAATGGACATGTAATTTACCATTGGCGAATTAGGTCCTGGGTACGTGGTCATTTTACTATTGCTAGCGAATAACAGAGTTGATCTAATACCCACGTCTGAGTGATTCCAAGTGAATATTATGGGCATGCACGTCGATGGTGTGTGGTCAATGGTGAAGCCAGAATCTACAGTGTGTCATTAACCCCAAAATTCCAGACGATTTGACCACGATGGTGCCCAAGACTATTCATGTAGAATTCACCAAATGGCAAAGATTCACCACTAAAAAACTCTCTGTTACTCCCCCCCTCTCCCTCTCTCTCTCTCTCCATCTCTCCCTCTCTCTCCCTCTCCCTCCTTCCTTCTCTCCCTCTCCCTTCTTCCATACCCCTTCTTTTCTCACACCCCCCTCTTCTCTCTTTCTCTCTCCCTCCCTCTACCTCTCTCCCTCTCTCCACCTTCCCTCCCCCCTCTTCTCTCCTTCTCTCCCTCCCTCTACCTCTCTCCTCTCCCTCCCTCTCCCTCCCCCCTCTCTCTCTCCCTCTCCCCTCTCCTCTCCCTCCCTCCTTCTACTCTCTCTCTCCTTCCTCCATAACCCTTCTTATCTCCCACCCTCCCCCTCTTCTCTCCCTCTCTCCCTCCCTCTACTCCTCTCCCTCTCTCTACCTTCCCTCCCCCCTCTCTCTCTCTCTCTCCCTCTCTCTCCCTCTCCCTCTCCCCTCTCCTCTCCCTCCCTCCCCCTACTCTCCCTCTCCCTTCCTCCATACCCTCTTCTATCCTAGCCCCCCTCTTCTCTCTCTCTCCCCCTCTCTCTCCTCTCCCTCCCTCTCCCTCCCCACCTCTCTCTCTCTCCCTCTCCCCT